>NC_135236.1:213372869-213687293 GCF_051348905.1 Ranitomeya variabilis | reverse complement strand
TTAAACTTTTGCCTAGGGCCCCACTTTGTCTAAAACCGGCCCTGTCTATGAGATGCCCTAACTAGGGTTGAGCGAAACGGGTCGATCATTTTCAAAAGTCGCCGACTTTTGGCTAAGTCGGCGTCTCATGAAACCCGATCCGACCCCTGTGCTTGTCGGCCATGCGGTACGCGACTTTCGCGCCAAAGTCGCGTTTCAATGACGCGAAAAGCGCCATTTCTCAGCCAATGAAGGTGAACGCAGAGTGTGGGCAGCGTGATGACATAGATCCTGGTCCCCACCATCTTAGAGAAGGGCATTGCAGTGATTGGCTTGCTGTCTGCGGCGTCACAGGGGCTATAAAGGGGCGTTCCCGCCGACCGCCATCTTACTGCTGCTGATCTGAGCTTAGGGACAGGTTGCTGCCGCTTCGTCAGAAGCAGGGAGAGCGTTAGGCAGGGTCCACTAACCACCAAACCGCTTGTGCTGCAGCGATTTGCACTGTCCAACACCACCTTCGGTGTGCAGGGACTGTGGAAGCTATTTTTTTTTTTTTTTCCCCTCAGCGCTGTAGCTCATTGGGCTGCCCTAGAAGGCTCCGTGATAGCTGTATTGCTGTGTGTACGCCACTGTGGAAACCAACTGCTTTTTTCAAAGCACATATCCTCTTGTTCCTTCCTTTCTGCACAGCTATCTTTTTTGTTTGTCCACACTTTTTATTTAATTTGTGCATCAGTCCACTCCTATTGCTGCCTGCCATACCTGGCTTAGATTACTGCAGGGAGATAGTAATTGTAGGACAGTCCCTGTTTTTTTTTTGTTTTTTTTGTGGGAGATTAAGATTGGCATTTCTGCTACAGTGCCATCCCTGTGTGTGCCATCTCTCACTGAGTGGGCCATAGAAAGCCTATTTATTTTTTCCGTGATTTGTGTTCTAAATTCTACCTCAACACAAAAACACTACATCAATCAGTGGGAGAAAAATATTGGCCTCAGTCAGGGCTTGTGTGCCACTGCTGTGTGTGCTATCTCTTATTCAGTGGGCTATAGCAAGCCTATTTATTTATTTTTTTTTTTTTATATTATTTGGTTTCTAAAGTCTCCCTTAAAAAACAAAAAATACATAAAAAAACAGTGGGAGAGTAATATTGCCCTTTCAGCTTGTGTGCCAGTCTTGACTCCTGGGTGTGCCACCTCTCTCCCTCTCATTCAGTGGGCCATAGAAAGCCTATTTATTTTTTTTTTAAAATATTATTGGGTTTCTAAAGTCTCCCTTAAAAAACAAAAAATACATAAAAAAACAGTGGGAGAGTAATATTGCCCTTTCAGCTTGTGTGCCAGTCTTGACTCCTGGGTGTGCCACCTCTCTCCCTCTCATTCAGTGGGCCATAGAAAGCCTATTTTTTTTTTTTTAAATATTATTGGGTTTCTAAAGTCTCCCTTAAAAAACAAAAAATACATAAAAAAACAGTGGGAGAGTAATATTGCCCTTTCAGCTTGTGTGCCAGTCTTGACTCCTGGGTGTGCCACCTATCTCTCATTCAGTGGGCCATAGAAAGCATTTTTTTTTTTTCCTTGATTTGTGTTCTAAAATCTACCTCAACACAAAAACACTACATCAATCAGTGGGAGAAAAATATTGGCCTCAGTCAGGGCTTGTGTGCCACTGCTGTGTGTGCTATCTCTCATTCAGTGGGCTATAGAAAGCCTATTTATTTATTTATTTTTTTTCTTATTATTTGGTTTCTAAAGTCTCCCTGAAAAAAAAAATAAATAAATAAAAAAACAGTGGGAGAGTAATATTGCCCTTTCAGCTTGTGTGCCAGTCTTGACTCCTGGGTGTGCCACCTCTCTCCCTCTCATTCAGTGGGCCATAGAAAGCCTATTTATTTTTTTTAAAAAATATTATTGGGTTTCTAAAGTCTCCCTTAAAAAACAAAAAATACATAAAAAAACAGTGGGAGAGTAATATTGCCCTTTCAGCTTGTGTGCCAGTCTTGACTCCTGGGTGTGCCACCTCTCTCCCTCTCATTCAGTGGGCCATAGAAAGCCTATTTATTTATTTTTTTTAATATTATTGGGTTTCTAAAGTCTCCCTTAAAAAACAAAAAATACATAAAAAAACAGTGGGAGAGTAATATTGCCCTTTCAGCTTGTGTGCCAGTCTTGACTCCTGGGTGTGCCACCTCTCTCCCTCTCATTCAGTGGGCCATAGAAAGCCTATTTATTTTTTTTTTTAAATATTATTGGGTTTCTAAAGTCTCCCTTAAAAAACAAAAAATACATAAAAAAACAGTGGGAGAGTAATATTGCCCTTTCAGCTTGTGTGCCAGTCTTGACTCCTGGGTGTGCCACCTCTCTCTCATTCAGTGGGCCATAGAAAGCATTTTTTTTTTTCCTTGATTTGTGTTCTAAAATCTACCTCAACACAAAAACACTACATCAATCAGTGGGAGAAAAATATTGGCCTCAGTCAGGGCTTGTGTGCCACTGCTGTGTGTGCTATCTCTCATTCAGTGGGCTATAGAAAGCCTATTTATTTATTTATTTTTTTTTCTTATTATTTGGTTTCTAAAGTCTCCCTGAAAAAAACAAAAAATACATAAAAAAACAGTGGGAGAGTAATATTGCCCTTTCAGCTTGTGTGCCAGTCTTGACTCCTGGGTGTGCCACCTCTCTCCCTCTCATTCAGTGGGCCATAGAAAGCCTATTTATTTTTTTTAAAAAATATTATTGGGTTTCTAAAGTCTCCCTTAAAAAACAAAAAATACATAAAAAAACAGTGGGAGAGTAATATTGCCCTTTCAGCTTGTGTGCCAGTCTTGACTCCTGGGTGTGCCACCTCTCTCCCTCTCATTCAGTGGGCCATAGAAAGCCTATTTATTTTTTTTTTTAAATATTATTGGGTTTCTAAAGTCTCCCTTAAAAAACAAAAAATACATAAAAAAACAGTGGGAGAGTAATATTGCCCTTTCAGCTTGTGTGCCAGTCTTGACTCCTGGGTGTGCCACCTCTCTCCCTCTCATTCAGTGGGCCATAGAAAGCCTATTTATTTTTTTAAAAAAATATTATTGGGTTTCTAAAGTCTCCCTTAAAAAACAAAAAATACATAAAAAAACAGTGGGAGAGTAATATTGCCCTTTCAGCTTGTGTGCCAGTCTTGACTCCTGGGTGTGCCACCTCTCTCCCTCTCATTCAGTGGGCCATAGAAAGCCTATTTATTTTTTTTTTAAAATATTATTGGGTTTCTAAAGTCTCCCTTAAAAAACAAAAAATACATAAAAAAACAGTGGGAGAGTAATATTGCCCTTTCAGCTTGTGTGCCAGTCTTGACTCCTGGGTGTGCCACCTCTCTCTCTCATTCAGTGGGCCATAGAAAGGCTATTTTTTTTTTTGGTTTTTTTAATATTATTTGGTTTCTAAAGTCTCCCTGAAAAAAAAAAAAAAAACATAAAAAAACAGTGGGAGAGTAATATTGCCCTTTCAGCTTGTGCGCCAGTCTTGACTCCTGGGTGTGCCACCTCTCTCTCTCTAATTGTGGGCCATAGAAAGCCTTTTTTTTTTTTTTTTTTTAATATTATTTGGTTTCTAAAGTCTCCCTGAGAAAAAAAAATAAATAAATTAGGTGGGAGATTAATATTGACATTAGTGCTTGAGTGACAGTCCTGCGTGTTTGTCATCTCTGTGATTTTGTGCCACAGAAAACAGAGTGTGTAACATTGTGCCTGATTTTCCTTGTGGTCTCACCAACCTGTTAAGGGATATTGAAATCATACTGAAGTTATAGCTCACCGTGTAAGTTGTTTGACAGCAACAAATAAAGTTACTTTGGTTAAGATTTTAAAACAATGAGGAAGTCTGGTGCAAGAGGTCGTCGTGGGCGTTCATTGTCAGCTGGTAATGATGGTACTGGTAGTGGAGCATCAGGTGGTCGTGGGGATAAAAATATTCCACCTAAGTCTGGAGCTGTGGAGCCAGTTTCGTCGTCAGGCTACACAAGGCCTCGAACGCTCTCTTTTCTGGGAGTAGGAAAACCGCTTTTAAAGGCGGAGCAGCAACAGCAAGTTTTGGCTTACATTGCAGACTCAGCCTCTAGCTCTTTTGCCTCCTCTTCCGAAACTGGTAAATGTAAAAGCAGCGCGTCGCTTGTGGATGTTCACGGTCAGGGACAAGTCGCTTCCTTGTCCTCCTCAGCAAAAACTACAACAAGAGAGAAGGATGCAGCAGGCGACACAACGGGTCACTCCATGGAGCTCTTTACACATACCGTCCCTGGCTTAGAAAGTGACATTTAACAGGCCATGCCCATTACAAGTATATTCTGACATGGAGTGCACTGATGCACAGCCACAGCCAGAGTACTATGCTGCTCCTTTGACTCAGACCACCACATTGCCCTCTCAGGGTACAGATCCACAATCAGACCCTGATGAGACTATGTTGCCCCGCCACGAACGCTATACCACCGACCGACACAGTGACACAGACGAAGTTGCACACGAGCTCGAAGAGGAGGTAATAGATGACCCAGTTATTGACCCCGATTGGCAGCCATTGGGGGAACAGGGTGCAGGCGGCAGTAGTTCAGAAGCGGAGGTGGAGGAGGGGCCGCAGCAGGCATCAACATCGCAACAGGTTCCATCTGCCGGGCCCGTATCTGGCCCAAAACGCGTGTCAAAGCCAAAACCTGTTGGAGCACAGCGTGGCCATCCGGTTAAAGCTCAGTCTGCAATCCCTGAAAAGGGATCCGAGTCTAGGAAGAGTGCAGTCTGGCATTTTTTTAAACAACATCCAACTGATCAGCGCAAAGTCATCTGTCAAAAATGTTCAACTAGCTTAAGCAGAGGTCAGAATCTGAAAAGTCTAAATACTAGTTGCATGCATAGACACTTAACCACCATGCATTTTCAAGCCTGGACTAACTACCAAACGTCCCTCAAGGTTGTAGCACCCTCGGCCAATGAAGCTAGTCAGCAACGCAACATCCCTTCCGTCACTGTAAGGCCACCATTTTCTGCACCACCGGCAGTATCTGTGCAGGTTTCTTTGCCAGCCAAAAGCAGTCAGGGTCAGGGAACCACCAGTTTTGTAGGAGGAAATATTGCATCTAGGGCACCGGCGGAAACAATACCGTCTCCAACCGTCTCTCAGTCTGCCATGTACACCGGCACACCCGAAAGTTCCACGATCTCCAGCTCTCCAGTCCAGCTCACCCTACATGAGACTCTGGTTAGAAAAAGGAAGTACTTATCCTCGCATCCGCGTACACAGGGTTTTAACGCCCACATAGCTAGACTAATCTCGTTAGAGATGATGCCCTACCGGTTAGTTGAAAGCGAAGCTTTCAAAGCCCTGATGGAGTACGCTGAACCACGATACGAGCTACCCAGTCGACACTTTTTTTCCAGAAAAGCCATCCCAGCCCTGCACCAGCATGTTAAACAGCGCATCGTCCATGCACTCAGGCAATCTGTGAGTACAAAGGTGCACCTGACTACAGATGCATGGACCAGTAGGCATGGCCAGGGACGTTATGTGTCCATCACGGCACACTGGGTGAATGTGGTGGATGCAGGGTCCACAGGCGACATCAATTTAGGGACAGTTGTGCCTAGCCCACGGTCTAGGAAACAGTTGGCTGTAGGCGTTCGCACCCCCTCCTCCTCCTCCTCCTCGTCCTCCTGCAGAAGCTACAGAACGCAGTCTGCCAACCACTCCATCGGCAGATGACACTGTTGCACACCAGTTGTCCCATTATGGGCCAGCTACTGCCAAGCGTCAGCAGGCTGTATTGGCTATGAAGTGCTTGGGCGACAACAGACACACCGCGGAAGTTCTGTCCGAGTTCTTGCAACAAGAAACGCAGTCGTGGCTGGGCACAGTAGATCTTGAGGCAGGCAAGGTAGTGAGTGATAACGGAAGGAATTTCATGGCTGCCATCTCCCTTTCCCAACTGAAACACATTCCTTGCCTGGCTCACACCTTAAACCTGGTGGTGCAGTGCTTATTGAAAACTTATCCTGGGTTCTCCGACCTGCTCCTCAAAGTGCGTGCACTTTGCTCACATATCCGACGTTCGCCTGTACACGCCAGCCGTATGCAGACCTATCAGCGGTCTTTGAACCTTCCCCAGCATCGCCTAATCATAGACGTTGCAACAAGGTGGAACTCAACACTGCACATGCTTCAGAGACTGTGCGAACAGAGGCGTGCTGTTATTTATTTGTGGGAGGATACACGGGCAGGCAGTAGGATGGCAGACATGGAGTTGTCAGGTGTGCAGTGGTCTAAGATACAAGACATGTGTCAAGTCCTTCAGTGTTTTGAGGAATGCACACGGCTGGTTAGTGCAGACAATGCCGTAATAAGCATGAGCATCCCCCTAATGCGTCTGCTGATGCAAAGTTTGACGCACATAAAGGAGCAGGCGTCTGCACCAGAGGAAGAGGAAAGCCTTGATGACAGTCAGCCATTGTCTGGTCAGGGCAGTGTACAGGACGAGGTAGCGGGCGAAGAGGAGGTGGAGGACGAGGAGGATGATGGGGATGAGTATATTTTTAATGCCGAACCTTTCCCGGGGGCACAGGAAATTGGTTGCGTGTCACGGCCGGGTTCTGGTTTTTTGAGGGACACAAGTGACGTAGATTTGCCTGCAACTGCCCCTCAACCAATCACAACCGGAGATTTGACAACTGGAACTTTGGCCCACATGGCGGATTATGCCTTACGTATCCTAAAAAGGGACACACGCATTACGAAAATGATGAACGATGACGATTACTGGTTGGCCTGCCTCCTTGATCCACGCTATAAAGGCAAATTGCAAAATATTATGCCACATGAGAACTTGGAACTAATATTAGCAACCAAACAATCAACTCTTGTTGACCGTTTGCTTCAGGCATTCCCAGCACACAGCGCACGTGATCGTTCTCACACGAGCTCCAGGGGGCAGCAGACTAGGAGTGTTAGGGGTGCACACATCAGAAGTGGCGTTGGACAGAGGGGTTTTCTGACCAGGTTGTGGAGTGATTTTGCTATGACCGCAGACAGGACAGGTACTGCTGCATCAATTGAAAGTGACAGGAGACAACATTTGTCCAGTATGGTTACTAACTATTTTTCATCCCTTATCGATGTTCTCCCTCAACCGTCATTCCCATTTGATTACTGGGCCTCCAAATTAGACACCTGGCCAGAATTGGCAGAATATGCATTGCAGGAGCTTGCTTGCCCGGCAGCAAGTGTCCTATCAGAAAGAGTATTCAGTGCTGCAGGTTCAATATTAACCGAAAAAAGGACTCGTCTGGCTACCCAAAATGTTGACGATCTAACATTCATTAAAATGAACCACAACTGGATTTCGAAATCTTTTGCCCCACCTTGCCCGGCCGACACCTAGCTTTCCTATGAAAGGCTCTTGCCTGTGAATTACTTTTCTAATGTCTAATTTGCTGCAGCTGATTGTACAGCATACGACATGTTTACACCTCCCTAAATGGCCAAACTCCCCACACGGGGCCGTGGTATCGCGACTTGGCGCAAGCACCCGTGAGACTGCTGTTTGTCTGAAGAGGTGGGTGTGCTCGCTTTTGGTTGACGGCATTGCTACTGGGTCCCTCATAGTACAATGTAGTGTCTCTGGCGGTGGTGGTGCGCACCCAACGTCAGACACACCGTTGTAACATGAGGGGCTCTGGGGCAGTCCCGCCGGCCTCTAGAGAGTTCCCCCCTACCCCAGCTCAAAATGTGCTCTACCACATGCAAAATTATGTCGCACAGCTCCACCAATCTTTAGTCTATTCGCTGACATCATTCAATGTCTGGCACTGACAATACAAATTTGTAGACATCTATGATGCAACTTAAAGTAGTCTGTGTCTGTGTCCTATATTGGCACCATTAAATAGTTACTGCCAAATTACTATGTCAGAAACTCAGCAGATGAGCCCACCCCTGTACCTAAGTATGCCACCTTTTTTTTTGTTTTGGTTGCTTTGCGAGACATTAACATCTATTTATATTTTGGGAGTACTGGGACAGACACTCCTTGCACTACTCCTCCACTCACCACCAAGCTGCCTGCCCGTGTATCCATGTAACCGCTGTAAAACTGCCATGAGCCTATTGTTTGTTATGTTAGGCCTTTGATAGCCTGTCTGCGGTCCCTACTTTAAATACTCCTCCACTCACCACCAAGCTGCCTGCCCGTCTATCCATGTAACCGCTGTAAAACTGCCATGAGCCTATTGTTTGTTATGTTAGGCCTTTGATAGCCTGTCTGCGGTCCTTACTTTAAATACTCCTCCACTCACCACCTAGCTGCCTGTGTATCCATGTAACCGCTGTAAAACTGCAATGAGCCTATTGTTTGTTATTTTAGGCCTTTGATAGCCTGTCTGCGGCCCCTACTTGCAATACTCCTCCACTGACCACAATGCTGCCTGGAGTGCCTGCCTGTGTATCCATGTAACCGATGTAAAACTGCCATGACTGCCTACTGTTTGTTATTTTAGGCCTTTGATAGCCTGTCTGCGGCCCCTACTTGCAATACTCCTCCACTGACCACAATGCTGCCTGGAGTGCCTGCCTGTGTATCCATGTAACCGATGTAAAACTGCCATGACTGCCTACTGTTTGTTATTTTAGGCCTTTGATAGCCTGTCTGCGGCCCCTACTTGCAATACTCCTCCACTGACCACAATGCTGCCTGGAGTGCCTGCCTGTGTATCCATGTAACCGATGTAAAACTGCCATGACTGCCTACTGTTTGTTATTTTAGGCCTTTGATAGCCTGTCTGCGGCCCCTACTTGCAATACTCCTCCACTGACCACAATGCTGCCTGGAGTGCCTGCCTGTGTATCCATGTAACCGATGTAAAACTGCCATGAGTGCCTACTGTTTGGTATTTTAGGCCTTTGATAGCCTGTCTGCGGCCCCTACTTGCAATACTCCTCCACTGACCACAATGCTGCCTGGAGTGCCTGCCTGTGTATCCATGTAACCGATGTAAAACTGCCATGACTGCCTACTGTTTGTTATTTTAGGCCTTTGATAGCCTGTCTGCGGCCCCTACTTGCAATACTCCTCCACTGACCACAATGCTGCCTGGAGTGCCTGCCTGTGTATCCATGTAACCGATGTAAAACTGCCATGAGTGCCTACTGTTTGGTATTTTAGGCCTTTGATAGCCTGTCTGCAGCCCCTACTTGCAATACTCCTCCACTGACCACACCAATGCTGCCCGTGTACCCCTGGAACCTATTTAAAAGTTCATAGAGCCTAGTTATATATTTTATTTACTATTAATAAGGCCATGATGGACTACGCTGTACCACGCTACAAGCTAACCAGTCGACACTTCTTTTGCGAGAAAAGCCATCCCAACCCTCCACCAGCATGTAGAAGACCGCATTGTCCATGCACTCTGGCAATCTGTGAGTACAAAGGTGCACCTGACAACAGACGCATGGACCTGTAGGCATGGCCACGGAAGATTACGTGTCCATTACGGCGCAATGGGTTAATGTGTTGGATGCATGGTCCACAGGGGACAGCCTACTAAGTCTGTCTGCAGTCCCTAATTCAAATTGTCCTCCACTGTCTAAATCGGAGCTTCCACCTTCTGGCTTTCGGCCTATAGTATCAGAAATTAAACTGCATTTGGCCTTCAACTTTGGTTAGGGCCTACTAACGGCTTCTGCCCCTGCCTGGTGTTGTCCTCAACTGAATAAAGCTGAGCTTCAACCTTCCGGCTCTCATTAAGTGGTTTTTAAAAAACAAAATGGTGGTTAGGGCCTACTAACGGCTTCTGCCCCTCCCTGGTGTTGCCCTCAACTGAATAAAGCTGAGCTTCAACCTTCTGCTCCAAATTACCATTTTAAAAAATGCAATAGGCTTTTCCGGCCTACTAAAGGTGTCTGTCTGTGTGCCCCTGCCTGGTGTTGCCCTCAACTAAATAAAGCTGAGCTTCAACCTTCTGCTCCAAATTACCATTTTAAAAAATGCAATAGGCTTTTCCGGCCTACTAAAGGTGTCTGTCTGTGTGCCCCTGCCTGGTGTTGTCCTCAACTGAATAAAGCTGAGCTTCAACCTTCTGCTCCAAATTACCATTTTAAAAAATGCAATAGGCTTTTCCGGCCTACTAAAGGTGTCTGTCTGTGTGCCCCTGCCTGGTGTTGTCCTCAACTGAATAAAGCTGAGCTTCAACCTTCCGGCTCTCATTAAGTGGTTTTTAAAAAACAAAATGGTGGTTAGGGCCTACTAACGGCTTCTGCCCCTCCCTGGTGTTGCCCTCAACTAAATAAAGCTGAGCTTCAACCTTCTGCTCCAAATTACCATTTTAAAAAATGCAATAGGCTTTTCCGGCCTACTAAAGGTGTCTGTCTGTGTGCCCCTGCCTGGTGTTGTCCTCAACTGAATAAAGCTGAGCTTCAACCTTCTGCTCCAAATTCCCATTTTAAAAAATGCAATAGGCTTTTCCGGCCTACTAAAGGTGTCTGTCTGTGTGCCCCTGCCTGGTGTTGCCCTCAACTAAATAAAGCTGAGCTTCAACCTTCTGCTCCAAATTACCATTTTAAAAAATGCAATAGGCTTTTCCGGCCTACTAAAGGTGTCTGTCTGTGTGCCCCTGCCTGGTGTTGTCCTCAACTAAATAAAGCTGAGCTTCAACCTTCTGCTCCAAATTACCATTTTAAAAAATGCAATAGGCTTTTCCGGCCTACTAAAGGTGTCTGTCTGTGTGCCCCTGCCTGGTGTTGTCCTCAACTAAATAAAGCTGAGCTTCAACCTTCTGCTCCAAATTACCATTTTAAAAAATGCAATAGGCTTTTCCGGCCTACTAAAGGTGTCTGTCTGTGTGCCCCTGCCTGGTGTTGTCCTCAACTGAATAAAGCTGAGCTTCAACCTTCTGCTCCAAATTACCATTTTAAAAAATGCAATAGGCTTTTCCGGCCTACTAAAGATGTCTGTCTGTGTGCCCCTGCCTGGTGTTGTCCTCAACTAAATAAAGCTGAGCTTCAACCTTCTGCTCCAAATTACCATTTTAAAAAATGCAATAGGCTTTTCCGGCCTACTAAAGGTGTCTGTCTGTGTGCCCCTGCCTGGTGTTGTCCTCAACTGAATAAAGCTGAGCTTCAACCTACCGGCTCTCATTAAGTGGTTTTTTAAAAACAAAATGGTTGTTAGGGCCTACTAACGGCTTCTGCCCCTCCCTGGTGTTGCCTTCAACTAAATAAAGCTGAGCTTCAACCTTCTGCTCCAAATTACCATTTTAAAAAATGCAATAGGCTTTTCCGGCCTACTAAAGGTGTCTGTCTGTGTGCCCCTGCCTGGTGTTGCCCTCAACTGAATAAAGCTGAGCTTCAACCTTCCGGCTCTCATTAAGTGGTTTTTAAAAAACAAAATGGTGGTTAGGGCCTACTAACGGCTTCTGCCCCTCCCTGGTGTTGCCCTCAACTAAATAAAGCTGAGCTGCAACCTTCTGCTCCAAATTACCATTTTAAAAAATGCAATAGGCTTTTCCGGCCTACTAAAGGTGTCTGTCTGTGTGCCCCTGCCTGGTGTTGTCCTCAACTGAATAAAGCTGAGCTTCAACCTTCCGGCTCTCATTAAGTGGTTTTTAAAAAACAAAATGGTGGTTAGGGCCTACTAACGGCTTCTGCCCCTCCCTGGTGTTGCCCTCAACTAAATAAAGCTGAGCTGCAACCTTCTGCTCCAAATTACCATTTTAAAAAATGCAATAGGCTTTTCCGGCCTACTAAAGGTGTCTGTCTGTGTGCCCCTGCCTGGTGTTGTCCTCAACTAAATAAAGCTGAGCTTCAACCTTCTGCTCCAAATTACCATTTTAAAAAATGCAATAGGCTTTTCCGGCCTACTAAAGGTGTCTGCCCCTCCCTGGTGTTGTCCTCAACTGAACAAAGCTGAGCTTCCACATTCTGGCTTTCGCCCTATACTATCAGATATTAAACTGCATTTGGCCTACTAGTGTGGTTAGGCCCTTGAAACAGTGTCTGCTGCTCTTGGGTTTGCTACTCCACTGAACAAAGCAATGCCGCCTGTTTAGTCCTGTTACCAATTTTGAACTGCATTTAGCCTACTTTATTCTTTGGCCCTATATCTGTTTCCTCCTCATCCTGCCCATTGCCCAGCCACTGCTAAATGAGTCTGCTGGTACATTGACCTAGACCACTACATTCCCCTTGTACTCTACACAGCCAGAATCTGACCCTGCTGAAAGTAAGGTTCCCCTTCCCGCATGTTATACCACCTTACACAGGGACAAAGAGGAAGGTGCAGATGAAAGTGCAGGTTCCTTCATCAGGTGGGGGGGCATACTCGTTGGCGACGTCACTGGCACAGGGCCCCTCAGAGTACGCAAAAGTGTCGCTGCTGGTGGGAGGCGCCCCCGCCATGCAAACACACCGCCGTACTTTGAGGGGCCCTGTGCCAGTGCCAATGCGAACGAGTGGGCCCCCCCCTGCTTGCTCAGGATCACAGCACTTGCAACGTTTAAATACTTACCTTTCCCTGCAACACCGCCGTGACGTAGTCCGCATTTCCTGGGCCCACGAAAAACTTGAGCCAGCCCTACTCCCCCCACAACTTTCCCCCAATTCCCTATGCCCAACTATTATTATACAGTTAATTAAGATTGGCAAGCTTCAGAAACAAGAATGGATGTTTTTGGCATTAAAATGGGCACTGTAGGTGTTTTCCTGGCCTCCACTCACTGCCGACTATGCTTCCCCATTGACTTGCATTGGGTTTCGTGTTTCGGTCGATCCCCGACTTTTAGCGATAATCGGCCGACTGCACTCGACTCGACTCTGGACAAAATCGGGTTTCCCAAAACCCTACTCGATCTTAAAAAAATGAAAGTCGCTCAACCCTAGCCCTAACGTAAAGAGATCTATCATCATTACAGATCTCCTTTAATAAATCACGATGCAGACAATACATGAAGACACAGAGTTGAGTAGTAAATTGCTGTTGGCTACAAATGGAAATCAGAATCAGAATTGGAACTCCTATACTACCATCTCAATTTCAAACATTTGTTCCTATCTATGTTATCTCCCTACCATTGAGTAATCAGTGCCATTCATGTGCTTCAGTGTTTGCAGTGTATGCCGAATCTGAACATTTCAAACCCAGAAAGGAGTATAGAGATACAGCTGTTAGGGGTCGAGTTCACTGCCTCTGCACAGGGGGAATCTCGATCCATCTCCGCTGCGGTCTCCCATTCTTCTCCTGCCGCAGTGAAGCCTGCTCAGCGGAGGCGTCGGTCCCAGCATCATGCTCAGTCTGACACTGTGCAAAGGGTTACTGCTGTACTTCCAGCTTCTGCCATTGTGGCCAGTACTGGTCAGCAGCGAGCAGACATCTTTGGGACTAAGTCCTACTTTTCCTCTTCTGAGCATGCCCAGGGTAAGATCTCTCATTGGAGATCAAGGGTCACATGCTCAGGTACTGCAGCAAATCCTATTGGTCCTCTAGGATGGTCCTGAAGGTGTTCAACGTCTGTGGCAGTCTCTCATTGGTCCTTCTAGGAAGGTCCTGTACTTGCTGCAGCTATAAGAGGTGCGCATGACCGCACGGCCATGCGCTACTGTCAATTTATGTACGAGCTCAGCGCCAGTGTGGTCATGTTTGTGTGTGTATTCAGGGACCCGGCTGAAATAAGCCCCTAGAATGCTGGCACCTCCGGTGAGGAGTTTGGTGTGTGTGTATTCAGGGACCCGGCTGAAATAAGCCCCTAGAATTCTGGCACCTCTGGCGAGGAGCTGCGTATTTGCATTTGACTGCATGACCACCATCTGCTCTACTAAGTAGCTGTGTTCCTCTGTGAGCCAAACAGGGCACAGCGTTATCCTTGCTAACAGACTCTGTGAAGTAACAGAGTCTGTTTATATTACTAAATTGTACCACCATATCTAGCTGCAGGTGCTTTCCTGCACGGTGGATCCCGGGTTGCGAACGCACCAATTTCTTCTAATAAATATATATTCGGTGCGTTCCGACAACCCTAACAGTACACTAGCGCCAGGATCTGGCTAGTTATGGCGGACACACAGCAATCCATGCGGTACATCCAGCAGCTGGAGGGTAGGTTGGCGGCTCTCGACCGCATAACCTCAGCTGTGGACGTAACCGCAGTTGCTGTACAGGCTGCTAGCTTGGCTGCAGCAACCATGTCCACTGCCACCCCTGTTCCGACTCTATCTCGCCTCCCGCTGCCAGAAAAATTTTCTGGTGATAGTAAATCTTGTAGGGGTTTCGTGAGCCAGTGCTCTATACATCTCGAGCTTCTGGCCGCACGTTTCCCCACAGAGCGGGCAAAGGTGGGATTTATTGTGTCTCTCCTGTCGGACAGGGCGTTGGAGTGGGCTATGCCGCTGTGGGAGCGTGGCGATCATGTGGTGCAGAGTGCTCTGTTGTTCCTGAGCACTCTGAAACAGGTCTTTTTAGGACCTCGTGTCACCCATTATACTGCGCTCCAGCTGTTGGCATTGACTCAGGGCTCGTCCTTGGTCAGCCATTTTGCCGTCCACTTTCGCACCCTAGCATCTGAGCTGGAGTGGGCGGATAAGGCCCTTATTCCGATATTTTGGAGGGGGCTGGCTGACCACGTGAAGGATGCTCTGGCCACTAGGGAGATTCCCGCCACACTGGAGGAGTGAATAACTGTATCCACTCGTACTGACCTCCGTTTTCATGAGCAGAGGTTAGAGCGAGCCCAGTGTAGGCAGAGGTTTTGGCTGGCTCCCACCTTTGCCAAACCTCTGGAATCTCCGGTCCTGGTCCCTGAGTCACATGAGGCCATGGTAGGGTCACGAGCGGGATCTAAGTCCCGGACCTCTCGTGCACTCCAGGCTTGTCATGTTTGCCAGCAGTCAGGACATCTTGCCACCAGATGTCCCCAGCGGTCGAGGGAACGTCAGCGTCTAGTGGTAGTAGGTGGAGGTACACTAGACACGGCGACGTTTGCCTCCAAATTGTCCTTTAAGGGGACAATTACTATAGGCTCATTTACCCACTCGGTAGAGCTCTGCGTCGATTCTGGGGCGGAGGGCAATTTTATGTCTTCTGCCTTCGCCCAACGTCACGCAATTCCCCTGGTGATGTTAGCTCAACCAGTAACAGTACGTGTGGTAAATGGGTCGACACTGCCCTCACAGATTACACACCAGACCATCCCTTTCACTCTGTCCTTGTCACCGTCTCATCAGGAGATTATTTCTCTGCTCGTCATTCCTGAAGGAATTGATGAGGTCCTGTTAGGGATGCCTTGGCTACGGTACCACTCTCCTCATATCGAGTGGTCCACAGGCAGAATTTTGGGATGGGGTGAATCTTGTGGGGGTAGATGTCAGAGGGAGAGAGTTCAGGTTGCTACAACAGAGGTACCCGCAGATCTTTCCTCTCTGCCCAAGCAGTATTGGTTCTAGGCTGACGTGTTCTCCAAAAGCGCTGCAGAGACCCTTCCGCCTCACCGCCCCTATGACTGTCCTATTGACCTCTTGTCTGGTGCTGAGCCTCCCCGGGGTCGAGTCTATCCGTTATCTCTCCCGGAGACGGAGGCAATGTCTCAGTACATCCAGGAAAATCTGGCAAGAGGATTCATTAGAAAGTCAGTGTCACCCGCAGGGGCTGGGTTCTTCTTCATGCAGAAGAAGAGTGGAGAACTGCGTCCATGCATAGACTACAGGGGTCTTAACACCATCACCATTAAGAATAAATATCCTCTGCCCCTGATATCTGAGCTTTTTGATAGGCTTCGGGGAGCAAGGGTGTTTACTAAACTAGATCTGCGGGGTGCTTACAACCTGATTCGCATCCGTGAGGGGGACAAATGGAAGACGGCTTTTAACACCAGGGATGGGCACTATGAATATCTAGTGATGCCCTTTGGGCTCTGTAATGCCCCAGCCGTTTTCCAAGACTTTGTAAATGATATCTTCCGGGATATGCTCTCCACCTCGGTCGTAGTCTATCTGGATGATATTCTCATCTAATCTCCAGATATTGACTCCCACCGGAGAGATGTTTGCAGAGTCTTCGACCTCTTACGAACTAACTCTCTCTAAGCCAGGTTGGAGAAATGTGTGTTTGAGCAGGAGTCCTTACATTTCCTGGGCTATATCATCTCCGCCCAAGGATTGGCTATGGATCCTGCCAAATTACAGGCTGTGATGGACTGGCAAGAACCCCATTCTCTTAAAGTGGTGCAGCGCTTTATGGGGTTCATTAATTACTATCGCCAGTTCATTCCCCACTTCTCAACTTTGGTAGCTCCCTTGGTAGCCCTCACCAAGAAGGGAGCAAATCCCAAATTGTGATCTGAAGAGGTCTCCAGGGCCTTCTCTTCTATTAAGTCTCATTTTGCTAGCACTCCCATTCTACATTGCACCGATGTAGATAAGCCGCTTATAATGGAGGTGGATGCCTCTTCCATTGGTGCTGGAGCAGTCCTCTTCCAAAAGGATGCTCAAGGTCGGAAGCATCCTTGCTTCTTCTTTTCCAAAACCTTCACACCAGCGGAGAGGAATTATTCCATTGGGGACAGGGAGTTGCTAGCAATGAAGTTAGCCTTCTCAGAGTGGAGACATCTCCTGGAGGGGGCTCGCTTTCCCTTCCAAGTATTCACAGACCACAAGAATTTGGTTTATTTACAGACCGCCCAGCGGCTAAATTCTCGCCAGGTCAGATGGTCCTTGTTCTTCTCTCGGTTCCATTTCACCCTCCATTTTCTTTCCGGGGAGAAGAACATTCATGCCGACGCTCTCTCTCGCTCCATTGTATTATCTGAGGAGGAGGAAGAGGAGCCTCGGCTTATTTTCCCTTCTGAGAGCCTGAGAACTGTGGCCCCGGTTTCGCTAGAGTCTGTGCCTCCGGGCAAGACTTTTGTACCATCCAGTTTGCGTCCGGAGGTTCTCTCTTGGGCTCACTCATCTAGGGTGGGTGGACATTTTGGGACCAAAAGGACATCTTCATCCCCTGCCGGTGGCAGACAGACCCTGGAAGATGGTCGGGATGGATTTTGTGGTGGGCTTACCTAAGTCTCGTAGCTGCACCATTATTTGGGGTTATCACCGACCATTTTTCCAAAATGGTGCACTTGGTGCCTCTTCCTCGGCTACCTTCTGCACGGGCTGTTGTTTATCAAACGCATATTTCGCCTACATGGTATGCCGGACAAAATTGTCAGTGACCGGGGTCCCCAGTTTGCGTCTCATTTCTGGAGAGAGCTTTGTCGTCTACTCAGCATTGAGTTGAATCTCTCTTCAGCTTATCATCCCAAGACAAATGGGTTGGTAGAGAGGGCCAACCAGACCTTGGTCACATATCTTCGACATTTTGTCTCAGCCAGGCAGCATGACTGGGCATCCTTGCTACCGTGGGCGGAGTTTGCACTGAATAATGCCATAGCCGACTCCACCGAACAGACCCCATTCCTCCTAAACTATGGTCAGCATCCACGGGTACCTGTGCCTATGCCTGTGTCTTCCGCCGACTCCAGGGTTGCAGACTGGGCTGTGGAGGCGCGGGGCATTTGGGACCGCACTCAGGATGCCATTCGGGCCTCCAAGGAGAGAATGAGGTCCTCCGCCGATGCACATCGGCGCCCCGCTCTGACCTTTTCTCCTGGCGACTTAGTGTTGCTCTCCGCCCGTAACATCAGGCTGCGAGATGAGTCCACTAAGTTTGCTCCTCGCTACCTGGGTCCTTTCAAGGTCCTCGAACAGGTTAACCCAGTGGTCTACCATCTGGCCCTTCCGCCACGTCTGGGTATCACCGACACCTTTCATGTGTCCCTCTTGAAGCCCGTATACATGTCCCGGTTTTCCGAGTCATCTGCTGGGACATCGGGTTCGTCTGCGGACGATTATGAGGTGAATGCTATTTTGGAGTGCGAGGTGGTACGTGGCAAAAAAATTTATTTGGTGGACTGGAAGGGTTATGGTCCTGAGGACAGGTCCTGGGAGCCTGCTGAGAATATTCGGGCTCCGCAGCTCATTGCTGCCTTCGAGCGTGGCGAGGTCCAAGGAGGGGGGGGGCTAGGAGGGGGGTAATGTTAGGGGTCGAGTTCCAGCCTCTGCACAGGGGGAATCTCGATCCATTTCCGCAGTGGCCTCCCATTCTTCTCCTGCCGCAGTGGAGCCTGCTCAGCGGAGGTGTCGGTCCCAGCGTCATGCTCAGTCTGACACTGTGCAAAGGGTTACTGCTGTCCTTCCAGCTTCTGCCATTGTGGCCAGTACTGGTCAGCAGCGAGCAGACATCTTTGGGACTAAGTCCCACTTTTCCTCTTCTGAGCATGCCCAGGGTAATATCTCTCATTGGAGATCAAGGGTCACATGCTCAGGTACTGCAGCAAATCCTATTGGTCCTCTAGGAAGGTCCTGAAGGTGTTCAATATCTGTGGCAGTCTCTCATTGGTCCTTCTAGGGTGGTCCTTTACTTGCTGCAGCTATAAGAGGTGCACATGACCGCACGGCCATGCACTAGTGTCAATTTATGTACGAGCTCAGCGCCAGTGTGGTCATGTTTGTGTGTGTATTCAGGGACCTGGCTGAAATAAGCCCCTAGAATGCTGGCACCTCCGGCGAGGAGTTTGGTGTGTATGTATTCAGGGACCCGGCTGAAATAAGCCCCTAGAATGCTGGCACCTCCGGCAAGGAGTTTGGTGTGTGTGTATTCAGAGACCCGGCTGAAATAAGCCCCTAGAATGCTGACACCTCCGGCGAGGAGCTGCGTGTTTGCATTTGACTGCATGACCACCATCTGCTCTACTAAGTAGCTGTGTTCCTTTGTGAGCCAAACAGGGCACAGCGTTATCCTTGCTAACAAACTCTGTTAAGTAACAGAGTCTGTTTATATTACTAAATTGTACCGCCATATCTAGCTGCAGGTGCTTTCCTGCACTGTGGATCCGGGGTTGCGAATGCACCAACTTCTTCTAATAAATATATATATTCGGTGCGTTCTGCCAACCCTAACAACAGCAACATGTAAAATTTTCGCACCTTTGGTCAAAATTACTGTTATTGTAAACAGTTAAGCGAGTGGAAGACAAAATGATCTTTAAAAGGCCTAAAATTAAAGATGACACATTTTAATTGTATTTTGGGCAAAAAATTTACTGTATATATATTTTCATCTTTTACATTTTAAAAATTTAAAAAAGGAAAATCGGGAGATGCGAAATTTTGTACACCTTTAATGGTTAGTACCTAGTAGCATCCCCTTTTGCAAGTAACACAGCTTGTAAACACTTTTTGTATCCAACCAAAAGCCTTTCAATGCTTATTTGAGGCATTTTCATCTATTCTTCCTTGTAAAATTCCAGTTCTGTGAGATTCCTGAGTTGTCTTGCATGCACTGCTATTTTTAAGGTCTAACCACAGATTTTCAATGATGTTCAAATGAGGGGACTGTGAGGGCCATTGTCAAACCTTCAGCTTGTGCCTTTTGAGGTAGTCTATGGTGGATTTTGACTTGTTTAGGACCATTATCTGTTGTGTATCCGCTTTTTGGGCTCCCCTGGTGGTTGCTGGTGGTACTGGTGACTTGTTTGCACTTTGCTTCTTCTGTTCACCTGCTTCCATCAGTGTTTGGGAGTTTCCTATTTAGCCTTGCTCTCCAGTCATTTCCTTGCCGGTCATCATTGTAACCAGAGCCTTCGGTTGCATGTTCCTGCTACTAGTCTGCTGATCAGCTAAGTGGACTTTGTCCTTTTGTTTTGTACCTTTTGTCCAGTTTGCAGTTTTTGTAATTCTCTGTAGCTGGAAGCTCTTGCGGGCTGAAATTGCCACTCCTGTGTCATGAGTTGACACAGGAGTCTAAAAGTAATTTCAGGATGGTTTTTGAAAGGGTTTTCAGTTGACCGTGAAGTCCTCTTTTGTATCCTTCTGCTATCTAGTAAGTGGACCTCTCTTTGCTAAATCTACTTTCATACTGTGTATGTCTTTTCCTCTTAATTCACCGTTATTACATGTGGGGGGCTGCTATCATCTTTTGGGGTATTTCCCTAGAGGTAAGCAAGGTCTGTTTCTTCCTCTACCAGGCGTAGTTAGTCCTCCGGCTGGCGCGTAGCATATAGGAAGCCGTAGGTATGCTCCCTGGCTACTGTTAGTTGTGTGGTAGATTTAGCTCACGGTCAACTCGAGTTTCCATCACCCGAGAGCTCGTTCGTTACTTATGTGTTTTTTACGTTCCCTTGCCATTGGGAACCATGACAGTATGACCGGCCCACAAAGTGTTAATTGTTTGGGCTGAAGCAGGAGAAAAAGAAGTGTTGAAGGGAAATTTTTTTTTTTTTCTTTCCCTCAGAGTTTTGCTGCCTAGCCCTTAATTGCTGTCTAGCTACTTCTTACCTCCTCTTAACCCTTGAATGGCTCTGACCTTAGCTGTTTAACATGGATGTCCAGAGTTTGGCTGCAGGTTTAAATAATCTTGCTACGAAGGTTCAAAATTTACAAGATTTTGTTATACATGCTCCTATTTCTGAACCTAAAATCCCTACACCAGAGGTGTTTTCCGGAGATAGATCTCGGTTTTTGAATTTCAAATATAATTGTAAATTATTCCTTTCTCTCAGACCTCACTCCTCAGGAGATCCTGTCCAGCAGGTTAAGATTGTAATCTCTTTGCTGCGAGGTGACCCTCAAAATTGGGCATTTTCATTGGCACCAGGGGATCCTGCGTGGCTCAATGTGGATGCGTTTTTCCTGGCTTTAGGGTTGCTTTATGAGGAACCTAATTTGGAGATTCAAGCTGAAAAAGCTTTGATAGCCCTATCTCAAGGGCAAGATGAAGCGGAGATATACTGCCAAAAATTTCGTAGGTGGTCTGTGCTTACTCAGTGGAATGAGTGCGCCTTAGCGGCAAATTTCAGAGAGGGCCTTTCTGATGCCGTTAAATATGTTATGGTCGGGTTCCCTGTGCCTACAGGTCTGAATGAGTCCATGACAATGGCAATTCAGATTGATCGGCGTTTGCGGGAGCGCAAACCCGTGCACCATTTGGCAGTATCTTCTGAAGAGACGCCAGAGAAAATGCAATGTGACAGAGTTATGTCCAGAAGCGAGCGGCAGAATTATAGGCGTAAAAATGGGTTATGCTTCTATTGTGGTGATTCTGCTCATGTTATATCGGCATGCTCTAAGCGTACTAGGAAGGTTGACAAGTCCATTTCAATTGGCACTTTACAGTCCAAATTTATTTTGTCTGTAACCTTGATTTGTTCATTATCAGTTATTACCGTGGATGCCTATGTGGACTCGGGCGCCGCTCTGAGTCTTATGGACTGGTCCTTTGCCAGGCGCTGTGGGTTTGATTTAGAGCCTCTGGAAGTCCCTATACCTCTGAAGGGTATTGATTCTACACCTTTGGCTTGTAATAAACCACAGTTCTGGACGCAAGTGACTATGCGTATGACTCCAGACCATCAGGAGGTGATTCGCTTCCTTGTGTTGTACAATTTACATGATGTTTTGGTGCTTGGATTACCATGGTTACAGTCTCATAACCCAGTCCTTGACTGGAAGGCTATGTCTGTGTTAAGCTGGGGATTTGGGGGGGCTCATGGGGACACTCCTATGGTGTCCATTTCGTCATCTATTCCATCTGAGATTCCGGCATTTTTGTCTGATTATCGTGATATTTTTGAAGAGCCTAAGATTGGTTCACTCTCTCCTCACAGGGATTGTGATTGCGCCATAGATCTGATTCCTGGCAGTAAATTTCCAAAGGGTCGTTTGTTTAACCTATCTGTACCTGAACATGCTGCTATGCGCGAGTATATTAAGGAGTCCCTGGAAAAGGGACATATTCGTCCTTCTTCATCACCTTTAGGAGCCGGTTTTTTCTTTGTCTCTAAAAAGGATGGCTCTCTGAGGCCTTGTATTGATTATCGTCTCCTGAATAAAATTACAGTCAAATATCAGTATCCGTTGCCTTTGCTGACTGATTTGTTTGCTCGCATAAGGGGGGCTAAGTGGTTCTCTAAGATTGATCTTCGTGGGGCGTATAATTTGGTGCGAATTAAGCAGGGGGATGAGTGGAAGACCGCATTTAATACGCCTGAGGGCCATTTTGAGTATTTGGTAATGCCTTTCGGCCTTTCTAATGCACCTTCTGTCTTTCAGTCCTTAATGCATGATATTTTCCGGGAATATTTGGATAAATTTATGATTGTGTACTTGGATGATATTTTGATTTTTTCTGATGACTGGGAGTCTCATGTTCAGCAGGTCAGGAGGGTTTTTCAGGTTTTGCGGGAGAATTCTTTGTGTGTAAAGGGTTCAAAGTGTGTTTTTGGGGTTCAAAAAATTTCATTTTTGGGGTATATTTTTTCCCCTTCTTCTATTGAGATGGACCCTGTCAAGGTTCGGGCTATTTACGACTGGACGCAGCCTACTTCTCTGAAGAGTCTCCAGAAATTCTTGGGCTTTGTTAATTTTTATCGTCGATTTATAGCTGGTTTTTCTGGCGTTGCTAAACCTCTGACGGATTTGACTAAAAAGGGTGCTGATGTTGCCAATTGGTCCCCTGCTGCCGTGGAGGCCTTTCGGGAGCTTAAGCGCCGCTTTTTGTCTGCCCCTGTGTTGCGCCAGCCTGATGTCTCTCTTCCCTTTCAGGTTGAGGTCGATGCTTCCGAGATCGGAGCGGGGGCGGTTTTGTCGCAGAAAAGTTCCGACTGCTCAGTGATGAGACCTTGTGCGTTCTTTTCGCGAAAATTTTCGGCCACCGAGCGAAGCTATGATGTTGGTAATCGGGAGCTTTTGGCCATGAAGTGGGCATTTGAGGAGTGGCGTCATTGGCTTGAGGGTGCCAGACATTAGGTGGTAGTTTTGACTGATCACAAGAATTTAATTTATTTGGAGTCTGCCAGGCGCCTGAATCCTAGACAGGCACGTTGGTCGTTGTTCTTTTCCCGGTTTAATTTTGTGGTCTCGTACTTACCGGGTTCTAGGAATGTGAAAGCAGATGCTCCTTCTAGGAGTTTTGAGCCTGACTCTCCTGGGAATTCTGAACCTGCTGGTGTCCTTAGGGATGGAGTGGTTTTGTCTGCTGTCTCTCCAGATTTGCGACGTGCTTTGCAAGAATTTCAGGCGGATAGACCTGATCGTTGTCCGTCTGGTAGACTGTTTGTTCCTGACGAGTGGACCACTAGAGTCATCTCGGAAGTTCATTCTTCTACTCTGGCAGGTCATCCGGGAATTTTTGGCACCAGAGATTTGGTGGCTAGATCCTTCTGGTGGCCTTCCCTGTCTCGAGATGTGCGTGTTTTTGTGCAGTCTTGCGATGTGTGTGCTCGGGCCAAGCCTTGTTGTTCTAGGGCTAGTGGGTTGTTGTTGCCCTTGCCTATTCCGAAGAGGCCTTGGACGCACATCTCTATGGACTTTATCTCGGATCTCCCTGTTTCTCAGAAGATGTCTGTCATCTGGGTGGTGTGTGACCGTTTTTCTAAAATGGTTCATTTGGTGCCATTGCCTAAGTTGCCTTCCTCATCTGAGTTGGTCCCTCTGTTTTTTCAAAATGTGATTCGCTTGCATGGTATTCCGGAAAACATCGTTTCTGACAGGGGTACCCAGTTCGTGTCTAGATTTTGGCGGGCAGTCTGTGCCAGGTTGGGCATTGATTTGTCCTTTTCGTCTGCATTCCATCCTCAGACCAATGGCCAGACGGAGCAAACTAATCAAACTTTGGAGACTTATTTGAGGTGTTTTGTGTCTGCGGATCAGGATGATTGGGTTGCCTTTCTGCCGTTGGCGGAGTTTGCTCTTAATAATCGGGCTAGTTCTGCCACTTTGGTTTCTCCTTTCTTTTGCAATTCAGGGTTTCATCCGCGTTTTTCATCTGGTCAGGTTGAATCTTCGGATTGTCCTAGAGTGGATGCGGTGATGGATCGGTTGCATCGGATTTGGGGACAAGTGGTGGATAATTTGGAATTGTCCCAGGAGAGGACTCAGCAGTTTGCTAACCGTCGTCGTCGTGTTGGTCCCCACCTTCGCGTTGGGGACTTGGTGTGGTTGTCTTCCCGTTTTGTCCCTATGAGAGTTTCTTCTCCCAAATTTAAGCCTTGGTTCATCGGTCCTTATAGGATTTTGGAGATTCTTAACCCTGTTTCCTTTCGTTTGGACCTCCCGGCATCTTTCGCTATCCATAATGTGTTCCATCGGTCGTTGTTGCGGAGATATGAGGTACCGGTGGTTCCTTCTACTGAACCTCCTGCTCCTGTGCTGGTGGAGGGTGAATTGGAGTACGTCGTGGAGAAGATCTTGGACTCCCGTATTTCCAGACAGAGACTTCAATATCTGGTTAAATGGAAGGGCTATGGTCAGGAAGATAATTCTTGGGTAACTGCCTCTGATGTTCATGCCTCGGATTTGGTTCGTGCCTTTCATAGGGCTCATCCAGATCGCCCTGGCGGTTCTTGTGAGGGTTCGGTGCCCCCTCCTTAAGGGGAGGGTACTGTTGTGTATCCGCTTTTTGGGCTCCCCTGGTGGTTGCTGGTGGTACTGGTGACTTGTTTGCACTTTGCTTCTTCTGTTCACCTGCTTCCATCAGTGTTTGGGAGTTTCCTATTTAGCCTTGCTCTCCAGTCATTTCCTTGCCGGTCATCATTGTAACCAGAGCCTTCGGTTGCATGTTCCTGCTACTAGTCTGCTGATCAGCTAAGTGGACTTTGTCCTTTTGTTTTGTACCTTTTGTCCAGTTTGCAGTTTTTGTAATTCTCTGTAGCTGGAAGCTCTTGCGGGCTGAAATTGCCACTCCTGTGTCATGAGTTGACACAGGAGTCTTAAAGTAATTTCAGGATGGTTTTTGAAAGGGTTTTCAGTTGACCGTGAAGTCCTCTTTTGTATCCTTCTGCTATCTAGTAAGTGGACCTCTCTTTGCTAAATCTACTTTCATACTGTGTATGTCTTTTCCTCTTAATTCACCGTTATTACATGTGGGGGGCTGCTATCATCTTTTGGGGTATTTCCCTAGAGGTAAGCCAGGTCTGTTTCTTCCTCTACCAGGCGTAGTTAGTCCTCCGGCTGGCGCGTGGCATATAGGAAGCCGTAGGTATGCTCCCTGGCTACTGTTAGTTGTGTGGTAGATTTAGCTCACGGTCAACTCGAGTTTCCATCACCCGAGAGCTCGTTCGTTACTTATGTGTTTTTTACGTTCCCTTGCCATTGGGAACCATGACAATTATCCATTTGAAGAAGCCATCCTCTTTTCAACTTCAGCTTTTTTGCAGATGGCTTTATGTTTGCATCAAGAAATTTTTTCAAATGTCATTGAATCCATTCTACCCTCTACACTTGAAATGTTCCCTGTGTCATTGGTCCACATGACTTGTTTCCAAAATGCATCAGACTTGTATAGATGTTCTTTTATATACTTCTGAAGCTGCATTTTAATTTGAGGACTCAGAAAAGGTTTTCTTCTGAAGACTCTAACATGAAGGCCATATTTGTGCAGATGTCTCTAAACAGTAGAACAATGGACCACAACTCCAGTGTCCCTAAAATCTTTCTGAAGGTCTCTTGTAGTCAAACAGGATTTCTGATTTGCCTCTCTAGCGATCCTACAAGCAACTCTTAGGCTAAGTTCACATTATCGTTCGAGTCTGCAGCGTGGTGCTGCAGACTGCTCTCTTTATGCTCCGCCTACTACCGGATGCATCCTGCGTACCTATCTTTAACATTGAAGACAAAAAGAGAAATGATCCAGCTGGAGGTGGAGGCAGTTCAAACTTTGTGAGACTTTATTAGACAACTAAACCGATAAATAGTTCTTCAAAATGAAAAATCTTTACATAGCAAACACCTGGCACACCAGTGAGGAGGATCAACGCGTTTCAACTATGAAGTCTTACTCATGATCATGAGTAAGACTTCATAGTTGAAACGCGTTGATCCTCCTCACTGGTGTGCCAGGTGTTTGCTATGTAAAGATTTTTCATTTTGAAGAACTATTTATCGGTTTAGTTGTCTAATAAAGTCTCACAAAGTTTGAACTGCCTCCACCTCCAGCTGGATCATTTCTCTTTTTGTCTTCATTTGCTGTGGGCGCTCACCCTGAACCGTGCTGGGCGTTGGCAGGTCTGGGGATACCGTCCAAGACCGGTAAGCTGACTATATTCCTTTTTTCTTTTGTTATCTTTAACATTGGGTACGCAGAGACATGCATTGTATACGGATGTGTCCACGTGTCATTTTGACGTGCCCACCGAATGCAACATGTTGTATTTTCTTGCGTTCGGTGGTCACATCAAAACAACACATCCGCATGCAAAGCATGTCCCTGCGTACCCAATGTTAACCCCTTCATGACCCAGCCTATTTTGGCCTTAATGACCTTGCCATTTTTTGCAATTCTGACCAGTGTCCCTTTATGAGGTAATAACTCAGGAACGCTTCAACGGATCCTTGCGGTTCTGAGATTGTTTTTTCGTGACATATTGGGCTTCATGTTAGTGGTAAATTTAGGTCGATAATTTCTGAGTTTATTTGTGAAAAAAACGGAAATTTGGCGAAAAATTTGAAAATTTTGCAATTTTTAATTTTTATTCTGTTAAACCAGAGAGTTATGTGACACAAAATAGTTAATAAATAACATTTCCCACATGTCTACTTTACATCAGCACAATTTTGGAAACAATTTTTTTTTTGCTAGGAAGTTATAAGGGTTAAAATTTGACCAGTGATTTCTCATTTTTACAACAAAATTTACAAAACCATTTTTTTTAGCGACAACCTCACATTTGAAGTCAGTTTGAGGGTTCTATATGGCTGAAAATACCCAAAAGTGACACCATTCTAAAAACTGCACCCCTCAAGGTGCTCAAAACCACATTCAAGAAGTTTATTAACCCTTCAGGTGTTTCACAGCAGCAGAAGCAACATGGAGGGGAAAAATTAACATTTAACTTTTTAGTCACAAAAATGATATTTTCGCAACAATTTTTTTATTTTCCCAAGGGTAAAAGGAGAAACTGGACCACGAATGTTGTTGTCCAATTTGTCCTGAGTACGCTGATACCTCATATGTGGGGGTAAACCACTGTTTGGGTGCACGGCAGGGCTCGGAAGGGAAGGAGTGCCATTTGACTTTTTGAATGAAAAATTGGCTCCAATCTTTAGCGGACACCATGTCGCGTTTGGAGAGCCCCCATGTGCCTAAACATTGGAGCTCCCCCACAAGTGACCCCATTTTGGAAACTAGACCCCCCAAGGAACTTATCTAGCAGCATAGTGAGCACTTTAAACCCCAAGGTGCTTCACAAATTAATCCGTAAAAATGAAAAAGTACTTTTTTTTTCACACAAAATTTCTTTTAGCCTCAATTTTTTCATTTTCACATGGGCAACAGGATAAAATGGATCCTAAAATTGGTTGGGCAATGTCTCCTGAGTACGCCGATACCTCATATGTGGGGGTAAACCACTGTTTGGGCACATGGTAAGGCTCGGAAGGGAAGGAGCGCCATTTGACTTTTTGAATGAAAAATTATCTCCATCGTTAGCGGACACCATGTCAGGTTTGGAGAGGCCCTGTGTGCCTAAACATTGGAGCTCCCCCACAAGTGACCCCATTTTGGAAACTAGACCCCCCAAGAAACTAATCTAGATGCATAGTGAGCACTTAAAACCCACAGGTGCTTCACAGAAGTTAATAACGCAGAGCCATGAAAATAAAAAAAATATTTTTCTTTCCTCAAAAATGATTTTTAGCCCGGAGTTTTTTATTTTCCCAAGGATAATAGGAGAAATTGGACCCCAAATGTTGTTGTCCAGTTTGTCCTGAGTACGATGATACCCCATATGTGGGGGTAAACCACTGTTTGGGCGCACGGCAGGGCTCGGAAGGGAAGGCACGCCATTTGGCTTTTTGAATGGAAAATTAGCTTCAATCATTAGCGGACACCATGTCGCGTTTGGAGAGCCCCTGTGTGCCTAAACATTGGAGCTCCCGCACAAGTGACCCCATTTTGGAAACTAGACCTCCCAAGGAACTAATCTAGATGTGTGGTGAGCACTTTGAACCCCCAAGTGCTTCACAGAAGTTTATAACGCAGAGCCATGAAAATAAAAAAAATATTTTTCTTTCCTCAAAAATGAATTTTAGCCCGGAGTTTTTTATTTTCCCAATGATAATAGGAGAAATTGGACCCCAAATGTTGTTGTCCAGTTTGTCCTGAGTACGATGATACCCCATATGTGGGGGTAAACCACTGTTTGGGCGCACGGCAGGGCTCGGAAGGGAAGGCACGCCATTTGGCTTTTTGAATGGAAAATTAGCTTCAATCATTAGCGGACACCATGTCGCGTTTGGAGAGCCCCTGTGTGCCTAAACATTGGAGCTCCCACACAAGTGACCCCATTTTGGAAACTAGACCTCCCAAGGAACTAATCTAGATGTGTGGTGAGCACTTTGAACCCCCATGTGCTTCACAGAAGTTTATAACGCAGAGCCATGAAAATAAAAAAATATTTTTCTTTCCTCAAAAATGATTTTTTAACCCACAATTTTTTATTTTCCCAAGGGTAACAGGAGAAATTGGACCCCAAAAGTTGTTGTGCAGTTTCTCCTGAGTACGCTGATACCCCATATGTGGGGGTAAACCACTGTTTGGGCACATGCCGGGGCTCGGAAGGGAAGTAGTGACGATTTGGAATGCAGACTTTGATGGAATGGTCTGCGGGAATCATGTTACGTTTGCAGAGCCCCTGATGTGCCTAAACAGTAGAAACCCCCCACAAGTGACCCCATTTTGGAAACTAGATCCCCCAAGGAACTTATCTAGATGTGTGGTGAGCACGTTCAACCCCAAAGTGCTTCACAGAAGTTTACAACGCAGAGCTGTAAAATAAAAAATCATTTTTCTTTCCTCAAAAAAGATGTTTTAGCAAGCAATTGTTTATTTTCACAAGGGTAACAGGAGAAATTGGACCCCAATATTTGTTGCCCAGTTTGCTGTGAGTACACTGATACCTCATATGTGGGGGTAAACCACTGTTTGGGTGCACGTCAGGGCTCGGAAGGGAAGTAGTGACATTTGAAATGCAGACTTTGATGGAATGGTCTGCGGGCGTCACGTTGCATTTGCAGAGCCCCTGATGTGCCTAAACAGTAGAAAGCCCCCCTAAGTGACCCCATTTTGGAAACTAGACCCCCCAAAGAACTTATCTAGATGTGTGGTGAGCACGTTCAACCCCCAAGTGCTTCACAGAAGTTTACAACGCAGAGCCGTGAAAATTAAAAATCATTTTTCTGTCCTCAAAAAAGATGTTTTAGCAAGCAATTTTTTTTTCACAAGGGTAGCAGGAGAAATTGGACACCAATATTTGTTGCCCAGTTTGTTGTGAGTATGCTGGTACCCCATATGTGGGGGTAAACCACTGTTTGGGCGCACGTCAGGGCTTGGAAGGGAAGTAGTGACATTTGAAATGCAGACTTTGATGGAATGGTCTGCGGGCGTCACGTTGCATTTGCAGAGCCCCTGATGTGCCTAAACAATAGAAACACCCCACAAGTGACCCCATTTTGGAAACTAGACCCCAAAAGGATCTTATCTAGATGTGTGGTGAGCACTTTCAACCCCCAAGTGCTTCACAGAAGTTTATAACGTAGAGCCATGAAAATAAAAAATAATTGTTCTTTCCTCAAAAATTATGTTTTAGCAAGTAATTTTTTATTTTTGCAAGGGTAACAGGAGAAATTGGACCCCGATAGTTGTTGCCCAGTTTGTCCTGAGTACGCTGGTACCCCAAATGTGGGGGTAAACCACTGTTTGGGCGCACGTCGGGGCTTGGAAGGGAGGGAGCACCATTTGACTTTTTGAATGCAAGATTGGCTGGAATCAATGGTGGCGCCATGTTGCGTTTGGAGACCCCTGATGTGCCTAAACAGTGGAAACCCCTCAATTCTAACTTCAACACTAACCCCAACACACCCCTAACCCTAATCCCAACTGTAGCCATAACCCTAATCACAACCCTAACCCCAACACACCCCTAACCACAACCCTAACCCCAACACACCCGTAACCCTAAATCCAAACCTAACCCTAATCCTAACCCTAATCCCAACCCTACCCACAACTGTAACCCCAACACAACCCTAACCCTATCCTTAACCCTAACCACAAGCCTAATCTTAACCCTATTTCCAACCCTAGCCCTAATTCCAACCCTAAGGGTACCGTCTCACATAACGATTTACCAACGATCACGACCAGCGATACGACCTGACCATGATCGTTGGAAAGTCGTTGTGTGGTCGCTGGGGAGTTGTCACACAGACCGCTCTCCAGCGACCAACGATGCCAAGGTCCCGGGTAACCAGGGTAAACATCGGGTTACTAAGCGCAGGGCAGCGCTTAGTAACCCGATGTTTACCGTGGTTACCAGCGTAAAAGTAAAAAAAAAAAACGTACATACTCACATTTCGGTGTCCTTCAGGTCCCTTGCCGTCTGCTTCCCGCTCTGACTGAGTGCCGCCGTACAGTGAGAGCAGAGCGCAGCGGTGACGTCACTGCTGTGCTGTGCTCTCACTTTCCGGCCGGCAGACAGTCAGAGCGGGAAGCAGACGGCAAGGGACCTGAAGGACACCGAAATGTGAGTATGTAGGTTTTTTTTCTTTTTTACTTTTACGCTGGTAACCACGGTAAACATCGGGTTACTAAGCGCGGCCCTGCGCTTAGTAACCCGATGTTTACCCTGGTTACAAGCGAACGCATCGCTGGATCGCTGTCACAACGATCAAGCGATGACAGCGGGAGATCCAGCGATGAAAGAAAGTTCCAAACGATCTGCTACGACGTACGATTCTCAGCAGGGTCCCTGATCACTGCTGCATGTCAGACACAGCGATATCGTATGGATATCGCTGGAACGTCACGGATCGTACCATCGTAGCGATCAAAGTGCCACTGTGAGACGGTACCCTAACTCTAATTCCAACCCTAACCCTAAGGCTATGTGCCCACGTTGCGGATTCGTGTGAGATTTTTCCGCACGATTTTTGAAAAATCTGCAGGTAAAATACACTGCGTTTTACCTGCAGATTTACAGCAGATTTCCAGTGTTTTTTTTGTGCGGATTACACCTGCGGATTCCTATTGAGGAACAGGTGTAAAACGCTGCGGAATCCGCACAAAGAATTGACATGCTGCAGAAAATACAACGCAGCGTTTCTGCACAGAATTTTCCGCACCATGGGCACAGTGGATTTGGTTTTCCATAGGTGTACATGGTACTGTAAACCTGATGGAAAACTGCAACAAATTCGCAGCGGCCAATCCGCTGCGGATCCGCAGCCAAATCCGCTGCGGATCCGCGGCCAATCCGCTGCGGATCCGCGGCCAATCCGCTGCGGATCTGCAGCCAAATCCGCACATGCCATACCCTACCCCTAACCCTAACCCTACCCGTAACCCTAACCCTACCCCTAACCCTACCCCTAGTTCTAACCCTAACCCTAGTGGAAAATGAAAAAAAAAAAAAATATATATATATTTTCTTTATTTTATTATTCTCCCTACCTATGGGGGTGATAAAGGGGGGGGGGGTATTTATTATTTTTTTTATTTTGATCGCTGTGATAGAACCTACCACAGCGATCAAAATGTACTTGTAAGGAATCTGCCGGCTGGCAGATTCGGCGGGCGCACTGAGCATGTGCCCGCCATATTGGAAGATGGCGGCGCCCAGCGAGGAGACGTACGGACACTGGGAGGATCGGTAAGTATGAAGGGGTGGTGGGGGGGTGGATTGGAGCACAGGGGGGGTGATCGGAGCACAGGGGGGGTGATCGGACCACAGGGGGGGGTTTATTCAAACAAGGAGGGAGCGGACAGGAGGACGGGGGAGCCGGCAGGCGGACGGAGGGGACCGGACCCCATAACGGAGGACTGGGGGGTGATCGGTGGGTGTGGGGGGGTCACTTAAGTATTTCCAGCCATGGCCGATGATATTGCAGCATCGGCCATGGCTGGATTGTAATATTTCACCAGTTTTTTAGGTGAAATATTACAAATCGCTCTGATTGGCAGTTTCACTTTCAACAGCCAATCAGAGCGATCGTAGCCACGGGGGGGTGAAGCCACCCCCCCCTGGGCTGAAGCACCACTCCCCCTGTCTCTGCAGATCGGGTAAAATAGGAGTTAACCCCTTCACCCGATCTGCAGGGACGCGATCATTCCATGACGCATACGCTGCGTCATAGGTCGGATTGGCACAGACTTTCATGACGCAGCGTATGCGTCAAAGGTCAGGAAGGGGTTAAAGATAGGTACGCAGGATGCATGTGAAAGAGGGTGGAGCTTAAGGTAAGAAGTCTGCAGCACCACGCTGCGGACTCAAACGCTAATGTGAACCCGGCCTTACTGAAATTTTGCTTCGTTTTCCAAACCTTATCTTGACCAGGAGGCTGAGTTTTTCTAAAGCTGGGAAATTTGCATTGCCTGGCCTTTCCTTATGATGATAGTGAACAAGCCCTAACAGGCTAATAAAGGTCTGAACCCTTGGTCAAAGTTATGTGAGCACACAAATCTCCAAGGGAGCCCAAACTTTTGCATTGGCCAATTTTCCTTTTTGCAATTTTTAAATGTGAAAAATGACAACATATTTTTTTGCCTAATATACAAAGGAAATGTGTCATCTTTAACCTTAGGCCTTTTAGACATATTTCATCTTCAACTTGCTTTTGACCAGAGGTGCCCAAACTTTTACATGCCACTGTGTGTATATACTGTATACACACATTTTTTAGTAACGCACTTATAGCTTTAGCCACAAAAGTTTGGATGTCAGCATCTTCATAGTCCTGAAATATCTTGGTGGATAATAATAGGGAGAAATCACAAACACAAGTTAGCCACAACTACACAAGTGTGGGAAAGCAGAGCAGTGTATTTTTAGTTAATTAATGTATTGAGTGCCTTTGAGCCTAACAGAAAAAGCTCTCACAGCTGGAAATGTTTGCCATCAATACAAGATTCTTTTCTCAGCATGGGCAAACTAATAGTGAAGAACAAGACTTCGGAAACGACAATAAATAAGTCTATAGGCTTTCATCATCTTGTAGAATAGATTAAAAGATAACTGCAAGGTTAGATTTTTAGGTCAATAACTACTCCAGGTAAAAGCAATAATTTAATCTCGATATGTGTTCTATGGAGTTCTTTAAAACTGATAAAATTGGAAGCATCATCAGATCGCTGTTATGTAGCTGAAATGCAGGTGTGCTGTGAGCGCCGACCACAGGGGGGCGCTCACAGCAGGCCGGCGTCAGTAACCAAAGAGGTCTCAAGGACCTCTATGGTTACCTTCCTGATGCATCGCCGACCCCCGATCATGTGACGGGGGTTGGCGATGACGTCATTTCCGGCCGCCCGGCCGGATGCGGTAGTTAAATGCCGCTGTCTGCATTTGACAGGTTAATAGCGGCGGGTGATTAGCGATTTCACCCGCCGCTATTACGCGCACATGTCAGCTGTACAAAACAGCTGACATGTCGCGACTTTGATGTGCGCTCACCGCCGGAGCGCACATCAAAGCAGGGGACCCGACATGCGCCGTACATGTACGGCGCATGTCGCGAAAGGGTTACATTTTTTCTGCCCTTGGAAATGGTTCTGTTTGACAATGTGGCCCTTAAACTGAAAAATGTTCACCTTTACTTTATAGGTTGCCAAATCACAAATAAACTTAAGGTCCATTTACATTGCACAAATAACATGAATGAGTGCTCATAGGAATGATCGTTTCACTATAAATATGCAGTCTAAACACTCTAGCAATCACCCAATGAATAAGCAAAACCTTTGTTCGTCTTGTGAAATGATCGTTTGTGCAGCACAAAAATATCATTCTTGGCAATGCATCCTCCTGTGTAAACAGGACTCGCACTGCCAAGATCAAGGGCAGTCTATGACCACTGAGTAATCTATAAACAATCCTTCAATTTGCATCTGAAACTGGGTTGTCTTTTGCAGAAAGGCTGTTAAGTAACCTTTTGCAACACCCCAGGTAATCGGTTGTTACAGTGGCATTGGTTTCCTCACGGGGTGAGTGATGTCATGCTTGAAAGCGAGGAAGGATCCCTTTAACAGGTATTCAGCATATACAACACTGTTCTGACTCCAGGCCAGAAGGGGGAGCTCTACACCTGACTTCAGGGGAGCTGCTCTCTCTGGTTGGGAGGAGGAGTGAGTTGCTAGGCAGTTGCTAGTCAGTTGGGGAGAGTTAGGCAGTTGGTGAGAGGAGAGCGAGGAGTGAGGAAGGAAAGCTGGGGCAGTTCAGACGAATGATTCTGCAGCTCTTGGGAAGGAAACAGAGAGCAGAGCAACTTGTAAAGAGACTGAAAGAAAGGAACAAAGGCAAAGTGAAGAGCTGGAGAGAGAAGTTGCGATACCGGTACCGGTAGCCGGAAGACCGAGGTTGTGGGGGTAACTTCATGCCCCACGACAGATACCGGCAGACAGCTAGATTTCAAGTTACCTATCCACCATTAACACCCAAGGACACAGTAACAGATAGAGCTCAGGTCGTGATAGAGATCCTGTAAAAAGGCTTGAGTTACCTGTCATACGGGTTAGTGTCCTACTTACAGGGGGACAGAGAGAAAACTTGAGGACCCTGTGTGAGGCCTAAGGCAGCAAGGGACTACACCACAGCGCTAGAGGGAAGGCTTCCAACCCAACCTGGTTAGGGGGATTCCTGAGATGCTTGCAAGCCAGACGGACCACCACCAGCACCGGTGATCTGGTACCCTGGACTGTGGCTGCCTGAATCACACAGTAAAGAGGTAAAGAGACTGCAACCCTGTGTCCTCCGTTTCTTTCTACACCACCTACCACCTGTCCCTACTACAACCGGAGCCCTGGGGACCCAGCTTCACCTGTGGGAACCCATACCATCCCTGCTGCCATAATACCACAGTGGACCCCTTTAAGCACCGTTGGTCAACCCTGACTGAATATCACAGGTGGCGTCACAAACTTATTATTTCACACACCCCTTTAAAGACCTTTCCTTTAACATGGGCACCTAGGGCCACGGACCGAGTCACCACCGCTGTGACACATCCCTTTAAGGACCGGACCCGATACCGAGTACCCCACAGCCCTGGCGGGCGTTCCACTTTTGCAGATCTATGGTTGCTTAACACTGTGCATCGTTCATTCTTAACAAACCTTGACTGCTTAGAAACAATGTCTAAGTTTAGAAGTAATAAAACAAGTCATGGATGAGAAAAAAAGTATTACAGTGTACACAGTAATTTGGCATCACATCATTTCCATAATTTATGGCAGTGTTTGTAAAATGTAGTCCTTAGAGAACTGAAGAGGTCAGTTATATGATAACATATCAGTAATTAGCATGTCATTTCTCTGTGAGAATTTCTCATGAAATGATGAGTTGAAGTTTTTTTTTAACTGCTATATGACATTAACAGGAAATTACATGACAGCACATGCAAAATCCAGCAATTTTTCAAACTCCCACAGAAATAAAATAAATAAGAGCTATGCATGCACCACCATGTCACCATTTCTGATAGCACATATTAGGGCTCCAGTCTCGAGATACATGTAAGTCTCAGTGCTGGGATTTCATCTGTGATATACCATGAATGACTCAGATGGTGACAATCCTATAAACTTCTTTAGAGGCCACCAAGTTGACAATCATATTTTATCCTGTGATGGTTGCATTACGCAGTGTTACAGAGCTGAATAGGTGCTAAAAGAGACTTTACAACTAGTGATGGATGAACCCCTGGAAGTTCAGGTGCAGAGGGTTTGGCCAAACAGTTAAAAAAAAGTTCAGTACCTGAATCCAGACGCCATTCACATGAATTTGTGGCCCAAACATCCAGTATTTGCCATGCTGTCATATACAACACTGCCTTTGATCGGCGGTAAGAACATTACCACCAGTCAAAGAGCTACAGTTCCCACTCTGTCAGATGTGGCCAAAAGTAAAAAGTTTACCTCCAATCACAGATGTCGGCTAATGAGACTACTACTCCCATCAGCCTACACCTGCTGCCTCTAATAACAGTGAGAGCAGGTGCTGGCTGATGGGAGTATTTATCAGCCAGCAATTGCACTATAAATAAGTAACCAAAAAAAGCGCGTGATCCCCTGTATTTTTGAAAAACAGCCAGGCAAAACTGACAGCTGTGGACTGCAACCCTCAGCTGTCAGTTTTAGCAAGACTGTTTATCAAGAATAGAGGTTCCCCATGCTGTTTTTTTAACTACTAAAAAGTTTTCAAAAACACGTGTATCCCCCCATTTTTGACAACCAGCCAAGCTAAAGCAGATAGCTGGGGGCTGTTATTCTCAAGTTGGTAAGTGGCCATGGATATTGGCTCTCCCAGCCTAAAAATAGCAGCAGGCAGTTGCCACCGAAAAGGGATGTCTATTAGATGCGCCAATTCTGGCTTTTCCCCCGGCTTTTCCCACTTGCCCTGTGGCGGTGGCAAGTGGGGTTCCTATTTGTGGGGTTGATGTCACCTTTGTATTGTCCGATGACATCAAGCCCACGGGTTAGTAATGGAGAAGAGTCTATAAGACACCTATCCATTACTAATCCTATAGTTCTATTTTAAATAAACATACAGCCAGTTTAAAGTCTTTTATTTTACATAAAAACAAAACACCCTTTTACATTTTTACTTAAAAATAAACACAATTATACTCACCTAACACCCATTCCATTGAAGCATCCGTCCGTCCCCTAAAAATTTCCCCATGTCGCTCGCGCTGACGTCAGTTAGGTGAAGTAAGTTCATTGGCTGTGTACTTCCAGGACCTTCCTGATGGCATTGTGAGCGTGAGAAAGTTCTCACACTCACAGTAACGTCAGACAGGTTACAGGAGTTCACCGAGTGACATTGAGCAGCGGTAGCAGACACTGCTCAGTGCCTCTGCTGGACGTCAGGCTGTATTGGTCTCATCATGCAACCATGCAGCAGGCTATCTAGATGTAGCCAAGCTAGACCTGTCATGGGACAAATGGATTATGATCTCTGCTGACAGGTGAGGAATATTGTTGTTATTTTAATTCTTTTGCAGGGTACTATGGCATCACTGGAATGGGTGATGTCATAAGTATGGTTTCAATAAGATTTATTAAAGGAGTATGTGTCATTCATTCAATTAAAGGACTTTATTCTGGAAGTGTGTGTTTTTATACAATATGACTATGGGGTTAATAATGGGGGCATCTTATTGACGCCTCTCCATTACTAACCTCGGAGCTTGATGTCACCTGACAATATAAAGGTGGCATCAATCCTCAAAACTTTTACCCTACTTGCCACCACATCAGGGCAAGTGAGAAGAGCGAGGCTAAGTGCCAGACTTAGCACATCTTATTGATGCGCCTTTCCTGAGGCGACTGAGAGCTGATGTTTTTAGCCTCACAGCTGTCTGCCTAGCCTTTGCTGGTTATTAATTATAGGGGACCCTACATAATTTTTTGGGGGGTTCCCCTTTTTAATAACCAGTAAAGGCTAAGTATACAATTTTGAGCTGATATTAATAGCCTGGGAAGCTACATGGGTATTAACCTCTTTCCAGGCTATAAACATCTGCCACCAGCCGTCGCTTTGCCTCTGCTGGGTAAGAAAATGATGAGGGAGCCAATGCCATTTTTTTCAGAAAAATAATCTTTTAATAATTAAATACATGTACATTTAGTCGAATACACAATGTACTACAGTTATATGAAAAAGTTTGGGCACCCCTATTAATCTTAAGCTTAATGTTTTATAAAAATTGTTTTTTTTGCAACAGCTATTTCAGTTTCATATATCTAATAACTGTTGGACACAGTAATGTTTCTGCCTTGAAATGAGGTTTATTGTACTAACAGAAAATGTGCAGTCTGTATTCAAACAAAATTTGACAGGTGCATAAGTATGGGCACCCTTATCATTTTCTTGTTTTAAATACTCCTACCCACTTTTTACTGACTTACTAAAGCACTTTTTTGGTTTTGTAACCTCATTGAGCTTTGAACTTCATAGTCAGGTGTATGCAATCATGAGAAAAGCTACTTAAAGTGGCCACTTGCAAGTTGTTCTCCTGTTTGAATCTCCTCTGAAGAGTGGCATCATGGGCTCCTCAAAACAACTGTCAAATAATCTGAAAACAAAGATTATTCAGCATAGTTGTTCAGGGGAAGGATACAAAAAGCTGTCTCAGAGATTTAACCTGTCAATTTCCACTGTGAGGAACATAGTAAGGAAATGGAACAACACAGGCAAAGTTCTTGTTAAGGACAGAAGTGGAAGGCCAAGAAAAATATCAGAAAGGCAGAGGAGAAGAATGGTGAGATCAGTCAAGGGCAATCCTCAAACCACCTCCAGAGAGCTGCAGCATCAACTTGCTGCAGATGGTGTCACTGTGCATCGGTCAACTATACAACACACTTTGCACAAGGAGAAACTGTATGGGAGAGTGATGCGAAAGAAGCCGTTTCTGCAAGCACGCCACAAACAGAGTCGGCTGAGGTATGCAAAGGCACATTTGGAGAAGCCAATTTCTTTTTGGAAGAAGGTCCTGTGGACTGATGAAACCAAGATTGAGTTGTTTGGTCATACAAAAAGGCGTTATGCATGGCGGCAAAAAAACACAGCATTCCAAGAAAAACACTTGCTACCCACAGTAAAATTTGGTGGAGGTTCCATCATGCTTTGGGGCTGTGTGGCCAATGCTGGCACCCGGAATCTGGTTAAAGTTGAGGGACGTATGGATTCCTCTCAGTATCAGCAGATTCTTGACGATAATGTTCATGAATCAGTGACAAAGTTGAAGTTACGCAGGGGATGGATCTTTCAGCAAGACAATGATCCAAAACACCGCTCCAAATCTACTCAGGCATTCATGCAGAGGAACAATTACACTGTTCTGGAATGGCCATCCCAGTCCCCAGACCTGAATATCATTGAACATCTGTGGGATCATTTGAAGAGGGCTGTCCATGCTCGGCGACCATCAAACATAACTGAACTGGAATTGTTTTGTAAAGAGGAATGGCCAAAAATACCTTCATCCAGGAACTCATTAAAAACTACAGGAAGCGACTAGAGGCTGTTATTTTTGCAAAAGGAGGATCTACTAAATATTAATGTCACTTTTCTGGTGAGGTGCCCATACTTATGCACCTGTCAAATTTTGTTTGAATGCAGATTGCACATTTTCTGTTAGTACAATAAACCTCATTTCAAGGCAGAAACATTACTGTGTCCAACAGTTATTAGATATATGAAACTGAAATAGCTGTTGCAAAAAAAACATTTTTTTATAAAACATTAAGCTTAAGATTAATAGGGGTGCCCAAACTTTTTCATATAACTGTATTTGTACATGTCACTGACATCTTTGTATCTATCTATTCTATGTGTATATATCTATTCTATCTATTCTATTCTAACCTGTCACGCTGTGACTTTACGGTACGTGGCAGATGAATCGCCGGCTTTTCAAAGGACAGTGGTGTGTAAAAATTGGACAGAGGTTGCATGGCCCGAGTGCTGTGCAATTTTTTTCTCACACCCATTGACTTACATTGGTGAGTCTCAGATGATATATGCATACAATTGCAGCATGCTGCAATTTTACATGCACGCCAAATAAGCCTTAGAAAGAATACGCTGACCTGAGATGCCTCATAGAGTAACACTGGGTCAAGTGCTATGCAATCTATTATAGCATAGCACTCAGCTGTATTGTACGGTAGTGTGACTCCGGCCTAACACGGACTTCCTTATGAAGTTCGTGTTCAGGAACCGTGCCCGAACAGTAGGTCTTCAGTACGGACCCCGAACTTTACTGTTCGGGTTCTCCCATCTCTACTTACAAAGAAAGGACTTTCCTTTCATTGTGAAGTGTAATATCCCTGGTTTATACTTTGACATGTGGTACAATGCATATTTCAGTATAGCTGGAATGATTCACTCCTCGTTTCTTTATATGGATATTCAATTTTCTTTATCTATGTAAGCTTAGCAGAATGTAACATCCATTATACTAACCTAGGGGAATCTTAGTGATTTAATTTAGTGTGTTGTGCTCAATAATCCAACATCTGTTATATTTCTCTGTCCGAGATCATTTTACACGTAGTACATTTGTAATCAGCATTATAGCCATTATACTGTATTTCATATGACCAGAAAATATTTATTTATGAATACAAATAGTCGATGATACATTGTAGCAATATAAAATAAAAATTGCTTCAAGTATAAAGGATAATGAGATATATTTGCTAAGCAGTTCGATGCCTTGAAACATCTTCTGCACTGTAAACCATTCTCCAGGGAATGCAATGGCTGTACTACATGCTTTATATATAAGCAAAGAGAAAGCACAATAATTCTACATAGTGCGGTTCCTTAGAGCTAACTATTCAAATAAAGCTCCAACTAATTGTATCAGACTAAACCTATATCACCCTGACTACAGACCAATAAATTCATAATAAAATATTCATTCTGTGGGCATAAAGCACCATTATCATCTTAACTTGGCCAGCTTCTGCCCACCATTATTCTTTAATCCCTTCTCGACATGCGCCGTATATGTAATAGCAAAAATAGAAATATGAAAAAGCCTTTATTGAAGTACCAAGTACACAAACAAAATTTAAAAACAAAGAGTACACATGTGCATCTAGAAAAAAGATGCACAAAAAACAGGCTGAAATGAGGCACAATAAACAACACATAGAATGCACAGTGCCATTCAAAGTGAGGTACAAATGAACATAAAAAAGACAAATATCAGATGTATGGAGTACCAATAATAGTCCACTATAGTTATGTAACCATCATATTGCAAGAGGGTATGTTGAAAAAATGCAAAAATACAATATATATATATATATATATATATATATATATATATATATATATAGAAGGTAGAATATTTATAATACATTATGTCAAATAATCATACCGTGCACATTTCAATGGTCAGAAAGCAAGGTGCACTGCAACAGTGCCAAGTGCTATGGAAGTTCATCCCAGGTAAAATACCCACAACATGACCACAGCAATATGAATAGGTGAATTAAATTGAAAGAAAGGTACCACCAACATTCATACTTTCCTCACTGGAAAAGGAAGGCCTGTCAATGGGTGGTCAACCTGACATTGTCATCCCATCCCTACGCGTATCGCTAGTGGAAATGGGATAAGACTTGGTTTTATGACCCAGGTGCTCTACTATAATAAATATAAACCAGGGAGGTGCAAAACCAGTAGTAAAAATAATCAATACAAGGAAAGGAAGAAAGCACCACTGTAAACAAAAATGCACACTACTCCTGAAAATCATAAAAATTGTGAAAATTCTTTATTTAGCACACTAAATAGCAAGTGAAATAAAACATAATTAAAAACAGATGTGGTTACAAACACTCCATAGTCCTGAGAATATAAATAGAGGGAAAACAGCACATTGCAAGGTATGTGACCCCTTATAACGCAATATGTAAAGTGTCATATGCTTACTATCATATAATATTTAGTACATTCAGGGGTAAGCAATGTCATAACATATACTAAATGAGAAAACAAGAAATGAAAAAGGAACAGCTCCCCAATGTAACCCTCATAACCCAAAAAGGTAATAATAATAAATAATAATAATTTTATTTATATAGCGCCAACATATTCCGCAGCGCTTTACAACTTATAGAGGGGACTTATACAGACAATAGACATTACAGCATAACAGAAATCACAGTTCAAAACAGATACCAGTAGGAATGAGGGCCCTGCTCACAAGCTTACAATCTATGAGGAAAAGGGGAGACACGAGAGGTGGATGGTAACAATTGCTTTAGTTGTTTGGACCAGCCATAGTGTAAGGCTCGGGTGTTCATGTAAAGCTGCATGAACCAGTTAACTGCCTAAGTATGTAACAGTACAGACACAGAGGCTATTAACTGCATAAAGTGTATGAGAACATGATGGAGGAACGTGATTATGTTGTTGTTTTTTTATTAATAGGCCAAAAGGTGTCATGAAATCAACAGCAACCAAGCTGAAGAGAAAAATGGTTATTGAGGGACCCTCATAAGCATGATGTCCAGCATGTAGATAATGGTGAGCAAACACAGAACATGGTGGAAAGGAAAGGGAGTCAATCAGTTCAAAAACACAACTGTCAGTGCAATAATGCCAGTCACCAGCAAAAAAATAAAATAACCTGAGGGAAACTCACACTGGTGTGGATCGGTCAGATATGGGAACAAATCCCAGTTAAGCAGGACTAGGGTGGACAGCCCAGAAGCAGCTGTGAGGGATTTTCACTGTTTAAGCACAACAGGGACTCTGCAAAAACAGCATGACATCCACTATCTATTCTAGCCAAATTTGAGTTCCAAAAGTCAATTGGTGATCCTTCCATTCTGAGCTCTGCCGTACTCCCAAACAGTAGTTTTTCACTACAGATGGGGTATTGGCATACTCAGGAGAAATTGCACAACACATTTTGTGGTGCATTTTCTCCTTTTACAGGTGAAAATAAAAATAATTGGGGTCAAATAATTTTTTGGTGAAAAAAAGTAAAATGTTAACTTTTTCAATCCATATTGCATTAATTTCTTTGAAGCACCTAAAGGGTTAATAAACATCTTGAATGTATAGTTTTGAGGACTTTGAGGGGTATAATTTTTAGAATGGTGTCACTTTTTGGTATCTTCTGTCATATAGGTCCCTTAAAGTCACTTCAAATGTGATGGTCGGTCCCTAAAAAAATGGTTTTGCAAATTTTGTTGAAAAATTTCTGTTCAAATGTTTACCCCTCTATTACTATCTAACAAAAAAAGATTAGGTTTCAAAAATTGTGCTGAATGTAAAGCAGACATTCGGTAAATGGTATTTTTTAACTATTTTGTGTAACACAACTCTCTGGTATAAGGGCATAAAAATGGAAAGTTGGAAAAATTACAAAATATTCGCCAAATTTCCGATATTTTCACACAAACTCACGTTGTATCAAACAAATTTACTACTATCATGAAGTACAATATGTCAAGAGAAAATTCAGAATCACTAGGATCAATTGAAGCATTCCAGACTATTACCTCATAAATTGTCACTGGCCAGAATTGAAAAAGTGGCTTGGTCAGGAAGGTGAGAACAGCCTTTGGGATGAAGAAGGTAGAGAGTAACTAAACTTTTTTTCATATAGTGCATGACACCAGCAATCAAAATCAAAATTATACAAGTCCCACAGTGGGACTTGGTGAAAAAGTTAAAAAAACTAAAATAAAAATAAAATATGTAAAAAAGAGTTTGAAAAAAAAAAGAGCAGGCAAATCGTGAAAAGCCATTTTGACGCTGAAAACGCAGCATTTGTGATGAAACACAGATAAAAAGTACACATAATTGGTATATTGGTATAGCCACGTTCTGAACAACCTGATCTATAAAAAAAAGCACAGTATTTATGCTACCCAGTAAATATTGTAAAAAAAAAACAATTTTGATTTTCAACATACTGACAAAAAAATCAATAAAAAGCAAATAAAAAGTCATATGTAAAAAATATGATGAAAATTAAAATGCCAAATTTCCTTGCAGAAAACAAGCGTTAATATAACTCACTCAGGAAAAAAAGAAAAAAGTTACAGCTCTCAGCTTTGTTGATGCAAAAACAAATTTATTAATGTAAAATATACACTCACCGGCCACTTTATTAGGTACACCATGCTAGTAACGGGTTGGACCCCCTTTTGCCTTCAGAACTGCCTCAATTCTTCGTGGCATAGATTCAACAAGGTGCTGGAAGCATTCCTCAGAGATTTTGGTCCATATTGACATGATGGCATCACACAGTTGCCGCAGATTTGTCGGCTGCACATCCCAAAGATGCTCCATACAAGGCAGGATGGATCCATGCTTTCATGTTGTTTACGCCAAATTCTGACCCTACCATCCGAATGTCGCAGCAGAAATCGAGACTCATCAGACCAAGCAACGTTTTTCCAACCTTCTACTGTCCAATTTCGATGAGCTTGTACAAATTGTAGCCTCAGTTTCCTGTTCTTAGCTGAAAGGAGTGGTACCCAGTGTGGTCTTCTGCTGCTGTAGCCCATCTGCCTCAAAGTTCGACGCACTGTGCGTTCAGAGATGCTCTTAGGCCTACCTTGGTTGTAACGGGTGGCGATTTGAGTCACTGTTGCCTTTCTATCAGCTCGAACCAGTCTGCCCATTCTCCTCTGACCTCTGGCATCAACAAGGCATTTCCGCCCACAGAACTGCCGCTCACTGGATATTTTTTCTTTTTCGCACCATTCTCTGTAAACCCTAGAGATGGTTGTGCGTGAAAATCCCAGTAGATCAGCAGTTTCTGAAATACTCAGACCAGCCCTTCTGGCACCAACAACCATGCCACGTTCAAAGGCACTCAAATCACCTTTCTTCCCCATACTGATGCTCGGTTTGAACTGCAGGAGATTGTCTTGACCATGTCTACATGCCTAAATGCACTGAGTTGCCGCCATGTGATTGGTTGATTAGAAATTAAGTGTTAACAAGAAGTTGGACAGGTGTACCTAATAAAGTGGCCGGTGAGTGTATATAAAAAATGCATAGTATACCCCTTTTTGAATTCCTTGAGGGGTCTAGTTTCCAAAATGGTGTCACTTGTTGGGGGTTTCTGCTATTTAAACATATCAGGGCCTCTGCAAATGTAACATGGCATTTACAATCTATTCCAGACAAATTTACCCTCCAAAACTGATTAGTGCTCTTGCCTTTCCAAGCTTGCTATGTGCCCACACAGCACTTTTTGACCACATATGGGGTATCTTCCTGTTCAGAAGAAATTTCATAACAAGTTATAGGGTCTGATTACTATCATATAATATTTAGTACATTCAGGGGTAAGCACTAAGCAATGTCACAACATATACTAAATGAGAAAGCAAGAAATAAAAAAGGAACAGCTCCCCAATGTAACCCTCATAACTCAATAAGGTGTCATGAAATCAACAGCAACCAAAAATGCATTGTATACCCCTTTATGAATTCCTTGAGGGGTCTAGCTTCCAAAATGGTGTCGCTTGTTGGGGGTTTCTGCTGTTTAAACATATCAGGGGCTCTGCAAATGTAACAACGCATTTACAATCTATTTCAGACAAATTTACGCTCCAAAATTGATTAGTGCTCTTGCCTTTCCAAGCTTGCTAAGTGCCCACACGGCACTTTTTGACCACATATAGGGTATCTTCGTGCTCAGAAGAAATTGCATAACAAATTACAGGGTCTGATTTTTTTCTATTATCCATTGTGAAAATTACTAATTTAGGGCTAAAACAACATGTTAGCAGAAAAATCATAATTTTCATTTCCACATTTTGCAAAGTTCTGTAAAGCACCTAGGGGTTCAACAAGCTTAACACCCCCCTTAGATGAGTTCCTTAATGGGTCTGGTTTCTAAAATGGGGGGTGGGTGGGTTTCTGCTGTTTTGGTAGCTAAAGGTCTCTGCAAATGAAATATGGTGTCTGCAATCTCATCCAGCCAAATTTACATTCCAAATACCAAATGCTGTTGCTTCCCATCCAAGCCCTGCCCTGTGTCCAAAAAGAACATTTCTGACAACATTTTGAGTATTGCCCAATCTGAAAAAACTGGGTAACCAACTGTGTGGTTCACTTTTGAAAGAGGTAACATGCTAAAGCAACATTTTCATGAAATTAAAAAAAGAACTTTTTCGATATGATGTACTAACGCTATTAATTTCTGTGTAGTACTAGTGAGTTCAAAATGCTCACTGTATGCCTGGATAAAATCTTTAAGGGGTGTAGTTTTCAAAAATGGGGTCATTTGTGGTGTTTTCTGCTGTTTGGTCACCTTAGTGGCCATGCAAACGCAACATAGCGCCCGCAATCTATTTCAGCCAAATTAGTGTTCCAAAATTTAAATAGTCCTCCTTCCCTTACAAGACCAGCCGGTTGTCCAAACAAAGGTTTCTAGCCACATGTTGGGTATCAGAATGCTCAGAAAAAAAATAGGTAACAAACTGTGAGGTCCATTTCCATGTGCTATTTCTTGTAAAACTGATGCAATTTTGGCTAAAGCAACGTTTTAGAGTAAAAATTACATTTTTTTTATTTATATAATAATAATAATTTTTATATAGCGCCAACATATTCCGCAGCGCTTTACAACTTATAGAGGGGACTTGTACAGACAATATACATTACAGTATAACAGAAATCACAGTTCAAAACAGATACCAGGAGGAATGAGGGCCCTGCTCGCAAGCTTACAAACTATGAGGAAAAGGGGAGACACGAGAGGTGGATGGTAACGATTGCTTTAGTTATTTGGACCAGCCATAGTGTAAGGCTCGGGTGTCCATGTAAAGCTGCATGAACCAGTTAACTGCCCAAGTACCGTATTTTCCGGCGTATAAGACGACTGGGCGTATAAGACGACCCCCCAACTTTACCAGTTAAAATATAAAATCTTCTTAAAAGTCGGGGGTCTTCTTATACACCCTATGTCGTCTTATAGGGCCGGTGAATATGTGCCTTTTGGGGGGGGGAGTGATCCTGATGACGAGGGGGCGTCTCACAGGAAAGTGAGTATCCCCCATTACCTTATCGTAGCGGTGCAGCGTGGGGGTCTCAGTGCTGGGAGTGGCGGTGGCGGCTGCTGTGCTCTGGTGCGGCGGCTGCTGTGCTCTGGTGCGGCGGCTCCTCTTCTGTGTGGGGCCTCTGTGCTGTGCGGTGGCGGTGGCGGCGGCATATCTTTATCCAGTTGGGGCTCCTCCGGCATCTCCTTAGCCCTGGAGGCCCCGCCGCAACTCCATGAGTGCAATGCAGCGGCCATTTTCCCGGAGGCAGCTCAATAGGTGCGATGCGGTGGCCTCCGGGAAAATGGCCGCTGCTCAGATTCAGATCTCGTCCCGAAATCTCGGGACACGAGATCTGAATCTGAGCAGCGGCCATTTTCCCGGAGGCCACCACATTGCACCGATGGAGTTGCGGCGGGGCCTCCAGGGCTAAGGAGATGCCGGAGGAGCCCCAACTGGATAAAGATACGCCGCTGCCGCCGCCACCTCACAGCACAGAGGCCCCACACAGAAGAGGAGCCGCCGCACCAGAACACAGCAGCCGCCGCCGCTCCCAGCACTGACACCCCCACGCTGCACCGCTAGGATAAGGTAATGGGGATTACTCACTTTCCTGTGAGACGCCCCCTCGTCATCAGGATCACTCCCCCTCCCCACCCACCATATACACCGGCGTACAAGTCGATTCCCGGCGTATAAGACGACCCCCGACTTTTAAGAAGATTTTCGGGGGTTAAAAAGTCGTCTTATACGCCGGAAAATACGGTATGTAGCAGTACATTTATTTGATTTTGCATAAATTTATGTGTAGCACCTGAAAGGTTAAACAATTTTGTGACAGCAGTTTTGAAGTATTAGAGGAGTGCGATTTTTAAAATGGTATCATTTTGGGGGAACTTTCAATATAGAATCCTGCAAAGTCCATTTAAATCTGAATATGTTCCAAAAGAAACAGGTTGTGAAAATTTCTTGAAAAAAATGATCTAAGGGGTAATGTTTCTCCTTGTGGAGAGTGATATGTCAAACCTGACATGCCAACGTGAGGAGACTTATGCCTTGTAAAGCTCATCTGGGAAATTACATAAGTAAACTGTCTCTTCAAAGAGGAAGAGGACTAGAACTCTAGTGACATCTATTTAAGTAGTAATCCTAATCCCATGCTGTGATGTCTGTTTTTCCCATGGACAGCAATTGGACTGAAAATATTGTCCTGTGAATGAGCCCCAACTGTGACAAACAGCTGCAGGAGATTGACCTGATAAGCACAACACTCATAGGAGGGAACAGGTGCTGACCCTTTCACTGCCATCAGTTGTACTCCAAATCAGTATGTTCTGACATCAATGGTTCTTTACTTACTCTTAACTCTTAATGACAGAGCCAATCTTGACCTGAATGAACAGACTAAATTTTACAATTCTGACCACTGTCACTTTATAAGGTTATAACTCTGGAACACTTTAACGGCTCCCACTGATTCTGAGACTGCTTTTTAAAGACATATTGTACTTCATGATAGTGGTAAAATTTCTTCGATATGACTTGTATTTACATGAGAAAATTTTTGAAATTTACATCCGAACAATTTTGGAAACATAATTTTTTTATTAGGTAGTATGGTTAAAAGTTGACCAGCGCTTTCTCATTTTTCCAACAAACTTTACAAAACCATTTTTTAGGGACCACATCACGTTTGAAGTGACTCATCCAGGGGTATAGTGAGCATTATGAACCCATAGGTATGACACATAATTTGATAACATAAGGTTGTCATATTGAATATGTCGTCATTAGTGTTTAGCGCAAGTGCTCGTTACTCCAGTTTGCATCGTGTGCTCGGATATGCACCGAATATGACGGGTGCATGAGTGACATGCTCGAGTCCCTGCCCCACATGTTTCGTGGCTGCTAGATGCCCCAAAAATCATGCAGAGATCCCCGATGCAAACTCGAGTAGTGAGCATTTGCGCTTTTTTTAAAAAAAAGTAACTGTAACGCTAACCTGAACCCTAACCTGAACATAACCTTGACTCCAAACCTAGCCCTAACCTAAGCCCTAACAAAACCCCAACTGCAAAGAATTGAAAAGATTAAAAAAATGTACTTTATAATTTGGGGATTACAAAAGGAGGTTTGAGTTACTATTTTTTCTTTTCATCACTGTGATAGGGTCTATCACAATCATCGAAAGGAACCAATAGGAAAAATGTCCTATTGTTGCAGTGTACCGGCCAGCAGATCTCAGCGGGTGCAGTGCACATGCACCCGCCATTTCGCCATTTTTTTTTTAGGAAGATGACTCCAGGCCAGAGGAAGGATCAGGCCCTGGGATGGCAGATGTATCAGTGGGTCTTGGGGGGGCATCATTTCTCTCTCCTTTGACATGTACATCATGTCAGAAGAGAGAGAAATCCTTGTAACAGCGGGCACACTTTTATTTTATGATTCGGGACCAGAAAATCCAGCCCTGATCAAGTGTTCTGTGGGGTCTCAGTGACCCCCAGTAGCCAAGACCCAGAGATTTTCCAAATTCTTAGGATGCTACAGCCTTATTTTTGATCGCCATTTTAATATGGCAATGAGAGAATAAGTACCCTTAGCGGCTGCAGTTTTAATGCATATCAGCAGTTGTTAAGGGGTTAATGAATTTCTTGCATCTTACCACAGCACTCCCTTAATTAAGACTGGCATGTTCTTTTTTCAAGACATTTTTTGGAAAGTGTTGAGCATGTTGTAAATATCTGTTCCTTTTTGCACATTGACAAATTTATCTAAAATCATTTGTACAGAAATTTGTTGCAACTTACACAACTATTCTGGGGCAAATAGTAAATCTGTCCAGTGGAGAAGTATTTTCTTTACTGCAATCCTGTTGATCAGGGTTGTTTGTAGCTTGATCCTTAGAGTGATTTTGTTGTTAAGCAATGCAATAAAAATTCATAGTGATAAGCACAAGTGCTCGATATTTGAGTTTGACTATGGTGATCGGGTACGCACAGAGTATTGTGGGTACTCGAGCGACATGTTCGAGTCCCTACGGCTGCATGGATTGCCCGTTTGTCAGACAAACCCTGTATGTTTTGTGGCTGTCTAATAGTTGCAAAACATGTGGTGACAGGGACTCGCACATGTCACTCGAGAACTCGAGATACTCTGTGCATACCTGAGCACCCTAGGCAAACTCAATTGCACTCATGACTAAAAATGCAATAACAAGCAATTTATTGTATGTACCGTATATACTCGAGTATAAGCTGACCCGAGTATAAGTCGAGGCACCTAATTTTGCCATGGAATACTGGGTAAGCTTATTGACTCGAGTATAAGCCGGGTATGTATTGTCCCCTCATCCCTGTCCTGCTATGTGTGGCACCCCCACTGTTATGATCTGGTGACCTTAGAGCCGCATGAGAGACTTTCTCAGGAGTAGGTGGTACCTGTACTGACCACAAACCCTAATCTAACACCGCAACTAGAAGTAGCCGTGGGATGTACCTAACACGTCCTAGACATCTCGACACAGCCGGAGGACTTAATACCCCTATAGATGGAAATGGGAATTCTATCTTGCCTCAGAGCAGAACCCCAAAGGATAGGCAGCCCCCCACAAATATTGACTGTGAGTATAAGAGGAAAGACACACGCAGGCAGAAAAACAGGATTTAGCAAAAGAGGCACTTCTAGCTAAATAGAAAAGGATAGGACAGAATTCTAAGCGGTCAGTATTAAAATCCTAAAAACATCCACAGCAGATAATACAAATATTCCACATCTAACTAAAGACATAGAAAGTATATCTGCATCTCCTGAGAATCCAGCATGACTGAAAAATCCAAACAAAGTCTAAGCTGGACAAAAACACAATAAATTGCACTGAATTGCAAAGCACACTGCATGTGTGCACAGAGACAAAAAAACAGACACTTATCTTAGCTGAATCTGCAGCAGGGCATGAGGAGCCAGAGAGAGATGCAATCCCTCCAAGTACAATGGACAACTGGCACAGACTCATGGATCCTGCACACCTAAATACCTAATAGAGCTGCAATCAGCAGAAACACCTGCCCGGATTACAACCCCAAGACAACTGCACTACCACCAACAACCACCGGAGGGAGCCCAAGAGCAGAATTCACAACACCCCATGTCCTGTCCTGCTCGGTGTGGCTCCCCCTGTTGCATGTATGGCTCCCCCAGTCCCATGTAGGTTGTATGTGTAAGGAGAAGAACCGGACCAGGCGAACAGATTCCATTGTGGACCCGGAACTGTCGGGGCTGTCACCCAGGTTGCACGGGGGAAAGCTTAATACCCCAGACTGACCTTTGCACTCAGTGTTAGGGGGCATGGCTATACAAAAGGAGCTGCAGCACGTGAGAAGTGGGGCAGACTCGGCAGGAATGTGCAGTGCGCAGGAGGACATAGTCAGGGCACTGACCAGTGTGCAACAGGATGGAGTAGGACCAAGCCTAAAGGGTCTCAGATGCTCGAAGAGAAACTGCCAACAGAGATCAGCAAAGTATATGCTGACATCGGAGACTGTGATTGACAAAGTCCCCTGTCGGGACTTAGAAGCACATGTGCTGAGACAAGAACGCTGGGTGACTCACTATGAACTGTATCCTGATCCTGATACACCCACTTGCATATGCCGAGCAACATCCTGGCAGCTTTAGAGACTGACGGTATCTCTACTCTGTCTTCTGGACCAAGGACCCCCCGTCAGGGCAACGAGGACCCCAGACAGGACAACAAGGATTCACTGCCGCCACCAGGAACTGGAATGCCATCTTCCTGAGGATGACACCAGACCCCTTATGCACCAAAGCCTTGGTGCCACCACTTGACTACAGGATTCCAGATTCTGATGTCGTTGGACTGATAAGTGTTACATTACTGAACTTCCCCTTTAAATTGCTCGCCCCTGTGTTATTCCATGTTAACATTTACTGCTCAAATCAGTTGTTATTATTATTTATTTATTTAACCCCTTATTTGCTTAACCCCTTTTCTCCCTGCATGGAGTATCCACTGCTAAATAAATCCCACGTTAAACATTGCAATGCTTTTGGTCTGTCACTGCATCCCGCAACTTGCTCACATATGCATGGCTCCCCCTCGTCCCATCTTGTATGCATGGCTCTGCCCCTCCAGTCCCATCCTTGTATGCCTGTCTCCCCCATCCCATCGTTGTATGCATGGCTCGGCTCCCTCCCAACCTCACCCATCTTCCCCCTTGTATGCATGGCTCGGCTCCTCCCGTCCTCCCCCATCACACTAACCCTCCTCGCGCAGTCACTACATGACCCTGCATCTCCGTTGTCCCGAAGGCAGCTCTACCTGTGCTGAACGGTCACGTGGTACCACTCATTAAGGTAATGAATATGCACTCCACGCCTATGGGAGTGGGGATGCTTGCATATTCATTACCTTAATGAGCGGTACCACATGACTGCTCAGCACAGGAAGCGTTGCCGCACTGGGACAACGGAGATGCAGGGACATTCAGCAATGGCACGAGGAGGGCGAGTATGATGTCACAGCCGCCGGCTCCTGCTGTTGCTCCACCGCTCCCCTCCCACTCCGGCTTTCTGGACCATGACTTGTGTATAAGCCGAGAGGGGGGGCATTTTCAGCACAAAAAAAGGTGCTGAAATTCTCGGCTTATACACGAGTTTATACAGTACTTCAAAATAATATCAATAAAAAAATTACAGCTGAGCATGCAAAAACATGTCCTCACACAGATCTATTGACAGAAAAATAAAAAGTTCTGGGTCTCAAAATAGACAAGATAGATTTTTTTTCCAAGGTTCTGAATTTATTTTAATTACTAAAATACAAAACACAACTTATAAATTTGATATCATCCTAATCATACTGACTTGGAAAATCACATTGCCAGGTCATTTTTACTACATAATGAATGCTGTTGACGAGATGTCACTGCTGCAACCAAAACATTGACACCGAGCAGTAGTGGAGAGCCGATGCTGGATCCGGGGATGGTGAGCACCTGTTTTGTTTGTTAATTAGGTATTTTATAGTGGAAAACTCAGTATATGGTCAGTATTTTACTTCAGTATTTATAAGACAAAACTAGGGGAGCAATCAGAGGAAAATTCTGGATTTATCACCAACGTGTGAGCGTGGCCTAAGGCTAAAATGATGCAGCATTCCTTAATCTTGTCAATGCTTTGTGAAAAGTAAGGGAGAGTGCTTCGCCTCGACATTTCTTCCAAGACAGCCCACTTTATGCAAACACCTAGAACAGGATTAATTCCACTATCATTATTGAGCCAAGCAGCCAGCAGGTTGGCACTTATAACAAATGGAGTAAAGATTACTGAACAGTATCACCGCAGAACACAAGAGTGTAGTGTCACAATCACCCACTAATGATTACCTGAGTTTGCAAACAGATATGATTACAGGAGGCAGCTTCAGGAAACACAAGAGCATCCAGCAGGGAGAGAGAACAAGCCACACATTTCCCACTTTCAGCGCTCATTAGGATGAAGAATGACAATGTCAGGAAATCTGACATCCTTCTTTTATCTTTTCTCTTTTCACTCTCTAACTCTATAGCAGCAAAGGATTGGGTATTTTTAATATCTCTTACAAGCGGTAAGCATACTGACTTAGAATTGCGGATGACTGCCCAGCACGCTAATGGAGCGCCCCCAGACGCAGGGCCGTGGGGTACTCGGTACCGGGCCTCTCTGTCTCGGTCGTGGGGTTATCACGGTGGCTAGACCCGGTCCGTGACCCTGCTAAGGGGTGCCAATGAAAGATGTGATGATGGTGCGTGGTGCAGGTCACGATGAATAACGAGGACACAGGGTTGCAGTCTCTTTACCTCTTTACTGAAGGCTTCAGGATCCTCAATCCAGAGTACTGTTAACAGGGCTGGCTGAGACCGGCCGGTCTGAAGGCACATCCAGAGTTCCCTTTGCAGGTGGAAATCAGTGCCTACCTTCTAGCGCCTGTGTGTTGTAGTACTTCCCTGCTGAGCACCACGGGATAGTCCTCACAACTGTTGTGTCTGTTTCTGATGTTCTTTCTCACAACTTGTATCTGTTCTGATGTACTTCTCCGTCCCCCAGATGATATGGCTAGGACACACCCGTATGACGGGTAAGCCTGGAGTTCTTCCGAGACCCTAGTGTCGCCCCTCTCCCACAGTTGCCCTTTATGTCTGCTTAGGTGATTTGGGTGAGACAGCCAACCTATAATTAACTGTCCTGCCGTTGGTTTGAAGTAATGCTTGGAGCCCAATACTTCCTCGGCGTTCCGGCCACCGGCTACGCGCCTCAGTAGGATGTTGCCTCGATCTTACGACACGACTCCTTCTGGTATTATCTCCTTTTTGCTGTGATCTCGTTTCTCACGTCTCCACAATAAACCTCGCTTCTTGTCCTTTCTTGAGATACCGCCGCGATGTAGTGCAGGCGCGGTTCCTTAACGTTCTATCTTGTTCGCTAGGCCTCTGTCAGGATCCCACCCCTGACAGGGACCCCCCTGAATCTTTCCCCGCAACACCCTCTGCCACAGGATGCTGCCTGGTTCCAACCCAGTCAGCTTCTGACTAACTTCCTATCCAACCCCCAGTTTTACCAGATTGTGAGGAGTGGCCTAATACATAGTACCCTTTGATCCCCCTGGAGGCCAGACTGTGAAGTGTATTGGTGTCTGTGATACCTGGTCAGGTGAACTCTTTTAGTGCGATCAGACGTAACATCACTCCCCTTAGTGGCAGAGTGACATTACTGCAGCGACCAGGACTCTGGGGCGCTGCACTCCCCCTGGTTAAATCCAGTACTCCCGGACTGGGAAGAAAACAACAATACATGTCAGCAAAAGACATACAAATTTAGAAAATGCTATGAACAAATAATTATAACAGTGCTTCCCTTTATGGGAGGTGAGGACTCTTGAACGTTACAAACAAAACATGGTTAAATACTTTAAATAACATACTATAAATAACTTCTATTACCCAGCCGGGTATTCTACTTAGTGCAAATTCTGAACAATAAGTTAACTTTTCCTTTAAGGGCATATAAGCTGAACCCACTAAAGGCTTACTATAAAACTTCTAAAATATAAATTAACTTTTTCTTTATTTTTCTCTTCTAAGTACAATACTCTTCTTTTTACTCTCTGATTGTTCATATGCAGGACCGCCTGTCTATCTGCCCAGGCCTACTGCCTCTTTTCTTAGTACAGGATCACTGAGCCATCTCTCTACGGCTCCCAGGAGGACTTACTCTCTAACCCCTACGGGTTTACTTCCTGTCCTCAATCTCTAGCAACATTATCAAACATTCTCTATAACTAACTAACTACATATTACTTCTATGTAAAACATTATTACTGTCTACTTTCTTTTTAAGGCAACATTATACTCTAAGTGCAACTAGTGAACGTTCCCTTTAAGAGGGAACCAAGTCTTTTTGAAGTAATGCAGACGCTCTCTATCTGCAAGTCCAGTTAAGGTAAGAGCTTCCATGCTGATCTCAGGAACAGTCTCTTCGCAAAGCTCTCCTTCTTGTAAAACCAGTAAGGGGCACCTTTAAGAAGGTGCAAACTATTTACATTACAGTTTGTGAACCATTCACCGTCCATGATTCGGTAGTCTTTATAACATGGGTGAACAAGGAGCAAAAAGGAAAATAAAAGCAAAAATAAAAGCAATAGGGATCCCGGGTAAACAAAGGGATCCCTTTAAGAACAACCCTGGTCGGGTATTAGCAGCAAAAAGCAGGGAAAACTAACAGTTAACTATTTACATACTCGTGGTTCCGAGGTTTATCTTTACAGGAGGTTACACTGCATCAGCTGGTGACGGACAGTCACTGTCCGGTAAGGCTGCGGTCCTCTGTCTTCAGCGGATGCAGGATCAGTATCATTGGTCGGTCTCCCAGGCGTAGTCAGATCACCCGGTGTCTGGATTCGAATGTCAGCTGTAGTTGCAAGTTCAGTAGCGGCGATAATACACACCGTGGCTACAGTAGTGGCGTTGGTCAAATCCGGGTTAGTCGTAGTCGGGACAACAGGTGGCTCTACTACAGGCTCGCATCGTTGGACGTCTCGAGCGCACCACCCCTGCGCACTCTGGTGGCGAGTGTAGATCACCTTGTCCCCTTTACATGGTAGTTGCTTGTCACATCTTTTGCGGAATGGGGTTTTCAGATTGTAGCTGGTAAAGAAGATTTCAGTCGGCAGTCCCGGTTCTTGTATGGAGCCCCAACCCCGCTTCGGGTGAAAGGCTAGTACAGTCCCCTGCCTTACCGAATTCCTCCTGTTGTGTTCAGTCTTTGGTCTTTGTACTTTTGGTGGGTCATTTGGTTCTGTCTCTTTTTGGTTCTGCCATTGTAGAATTAAGCATTGCTTATACTGTTCCCAAGTGAGCGCAGCAATGCTGAGGCCCTCCTGCCTGGCCCCGTCCGGCCCAATCCATGGGGTGTCCCACTGAAAGATCACCCCCTCTGAGCTCACATCTAGCGGTTTCCCCATCGTGGTTGGTAACGGAGGCACCAGCTTCTCCATGGTGCCTGGGGTTAGCACTACCAGCTCAGCGGTGAAAACTCGGTTATTGTCGGGCTGGAGAGCGGTCACGGGAGCAGGATCGGTCGGGGGAGCAGGGACTCTTTCCATTCCTGCGTCTGATGTGATTCCACCGATGTCAATCTGTTCTGTTGACAAAGACACTGGAATCGGCTGCAGCCCGGACAGCGGTTCCTCCAGGGCGGCCTCCTGGCACAGCTCTGACTTCCATTGCTTCGCATCGGCTGGCTCCATGCTCAGGATAGGCTGGCTCGGCTCCGCCGCCTGTAGCTCCGAGAGGTCCAGATCCTTCAGCTGTGGTGGGTTCGAGTCCGTCTCCGGTGGATGAGGACAGGCCGGGATCACTTCGCCGTCGCTCGGGGACTCGCTGGTCGCCATCCCTGCTCCGGGATCTTCGGTGACACATGCACATTGCCCCTCCATTTTCTGAGGGCGTAGCTTCTTCTTCCTCTCATTCCCGCCGTTGCAAATCAGGGGGCGCTTCTCCTCTGCTTCTGGGCAGGTCGTCATCTCGCAACAGTAGTCGGAGGGGGCGGTCGCTGCTTCTGGCGCCATTTTGATAATCTCCTCCCATGGCACGCCCTTCTTCTTCTGCGCTCCCCGCGGCGTTGCAATGGTGGCGGTTTTGGCGGCAAGTGGCAATTCACAGTCTTTGCAATGAATCACAGTTCAAGCAAAATTCAGTCACAATTCCAAGGCACACATGACCTGATTATTCAGGCTTAAGTAGATCCTGTTCGTGACGCCAAGTTTGGAGCGCCCCCAGAAGCAGGGCCGCGGGTACCGGGCCTCTCTGTCTCGGTCTTGGGGTTGTCACGGTGAGTAGACCCAGTCCGTGACCCTGCTAAGGGGTGTCCAATGAAAGATGTGATGATGGTGCGTGGTGCAGGTCGCGATGAATAACGAGGACACAGGGTTGCAGTCTCTTTACCTCTTTACTGAAGGCTTCAGGATCCTCAATCCAGAGTACTGCTAACAGGGCAGGCTGAGACCGGACAGTCCGAAGGCACATCCAGAGTTCCCTTTGCAGGTGGAAATCAGTGCCAACCTTCTAGCGCCTGTGTGTTGTAGTACTTCCCTGCTGAGCACCACGGGATAGTCCTCACAACTGTTGTGTCTGTTTCTGATGTTCTTTCTCACAACTTGTATCTGTTCTGATGTTCTTCTCCGTCCCCCAGATGATATGGCTAGGACACACCCGTATGACGGGTAGGCCTGGAGTTCTTCCGGGACCCTAGTGTCGCCCCTCTCCCACAGTTGCCCCCTATGTCTGCTTAGGTGATTTGGGTGAGACAGCCAACCTATAATTAACTGTCCTGCCGTTGGTTTGAAGTAATGCTTGGAGCCCAATACTTCCTCGGCGTTCCGGCCACCGGCTACGCGCCTCAGTAGGATGTTGCCTCGATCTTACGGCACGACTCCTTCTGGTATTATCTCCTTTTTGCTGTGATCTCATTTCTCACGTCTCCACAATAAACCTCGCTTCTTGTCCTTTCTTGAGATACCGCCGCGATGTAGTGCAGGCGCGGTTCCTTAACGTTCTATCTTGTTCGCTAGGCCTCTGTCAGGATCCCACCCCTGACAGGGACCCCCCTGAATCTTTCCCCGCAACACCCTCTGCCACAGGATGTTGCCTGGTTCCAACCCAGTCAGCTTCTGACTAACTTCCTATCCAACCCCCAGTTTTACCAGATTGTGAGGAGTGGCCTAATACATAGTACCCTTTGCTCCCCCTGGAGGCCAGACTGTGAAGTGTATTGGTGTCTGTGATACCTGGTCAGGTGAACTCTTTTAGTGCAATCAGACGTAACATCACTCCCCTTAGTGGCAGAGCGACATTACTGCAATGACCAGGACTCTGGGGCACTGCACTAACCTTTTATTTTCTGCATATTTAATAAATGCATGGCTACTATCACTGATATTGTCATTGCAGCTAATGAAATCCACAGCATGAACTCTGATTGTAGAAGTTGTACTCTATCTCAAAATAGTTAAAATAACCAATTCTGACTGTGTGGATAAAATTGGGCACAGCTTTAGCATCCAGCCTTGATGTGATGGCTCTTTCTAAGCCCACCTGTAACATTTTAAGGCTGTGTGCCCATGAAAAGTTTTTGATGCTGCGTATTTTCGCTTCATCAAAATTGCAGCGTCTTAAAGTTCCAGCAAAGTGAATGGGATTCATAGAAATGTCATACCCACCGATTTTTTACTAATTTAAAAATCACCTGCGGTGAGGGTCATTATTTTTTTGCTGCCTAATATGAGAGCAGCATTATGTAGTAACAGAGACCCTGATTCCAGCGATTTGTCACTGACCATGCTGCTGCTGTAGATTTGAGAACATCATCATTTTATTAACAGGAGATTTTGACTGTAAGGCTTGAAACCTGCAGTCATGTAGTCCTCCATAGTACTGAGCTCTGTATAACCACACCGCCACCACTGATGGTAGATTTCTGGCTATGCACAGCGCCTTTAGAAAACTGTCAATCATTTACAGAACTGGAAGCAGAGAAAACTATGATTTTATCATAACTACAAGACGCATCTCAAAAAGTGATACATCATTGGAATCAGTGTTTTTGTGTCTACATCATCCTAGTTTCAGATCGAGTATCAACAACCAGATAAATTCCCTTTAAGGAAGTGAGATTTTTTATGAGCGGTAACTAGTGTTGAGCATTCCGATACCGCAAGTATCGGGTATCGGCCGATACTTGCGGGTATCGGAATTCCGATACCGAGATCCGATACTTTTGTGGTATCGGGTATCGGTATCGAAACAACATTAATGTGTAAAATAAAGAATTAAAATAAAAAATATTGCTATACTCACCTCTCCGACGCAGCCTGGACCTCACCGAGGGAACCGGCAGCGTTGTTTGTTTAAAATGCGCGCTTTTACTTCCTTCCGCGACGTCACGGCTTGTGATTGGTCGCGTGCCGCCCATGTGGCCGTGACGCGACCAATCACAGCAAGCCGTGACGTAATTTTCAGGTCCTCAATGCCTAATTCTAGGCATTCATGATTTTAAAATTACGTCACGGCTTGTGATTGGTTGCGTGCCGCCCATGTGACCGCGACGCGACCAATCACAGCAAGCCGTGACATAATTTCAGGTTCTGATGCCTATTTCTGCATTTAGGACCTGAAATTACGTCACGGCTTGCTGTAATTGGTCGCGTCGCAGTCACATGGGCGGCACGCAACCAATCACAAGCCGTGACGTAATTTTAAAAATGTGCGCGTCTCCTGCCTCCCGTGACGTCACGGCTTGTGATTGGTCGCGTTGCCCATGTGACCGCGACGCGACCAATCACAAGCCGGAACGTAATTTTAAAATCATGAATGCCTAGAATTAGGCATTGAGGACCTGAAAATTACGTCACGGCTTGCTGTGATTGGTCGCGTCGCGGCCACATGGGCGGCACGCGACCAATCACAAGCCGTGACGTCGCGGAAGGAAGTAAAAGCGCGCATTTTAAGCAAACAACGCTGCCGGTTCCCTCGGTGAGGTCCAGTCTGCGTCAGAGAGGTGAGTATAGCAATATTTTTTATTTTAATTCTTTATTTTACACATTAATATGGATCCCAGGGCCTGAAGGAGAGTTTCCTCTCCTTCAGACCCTGGGAACCATCAGGAATACCTGAGTCCCATTGACTTGTATTGGTATCGAGTATCGGTATCGGATTAGATCCAATACTTTGCCGGTATCGGCCGATACTTTCCGATACCGATACTTTCAAGTATCGGACGGTATCGCTCAACACTAGCGGTAACCTTAAAGACCAACTCATTTAAAAAATGGAAGGGAAATAATGTCCATATCCATCTAATCCACTTAGCGCATGTATAATTCTCTTGTGCATTTTATAGAAAGCCTGCAAAGAGGACGTGCAAGGTTGTGTGTCTTTACTAAACATGAACAAAGATAATGGTAAATGCCTAGATATAATCAAAGTGAGTAAGTCAGCCCTTATATGAGGAGATCATCCATCTTATTTTGCAAGGCTGAACCCTCTTGTCTGCTCTTCTGAGGCCACTGTGTACTGAAAACCATTATAGAAGCTAGCTGCACATTACAAATCAATAGTCACCATTAGCGCTTCCTATCTTTCCTATTACAATACATGACACCATCAACACAAGAGGAAACAGAAAAACTCATCTGCAGAAGTAAACAACATAGTGACAATGTCCAGCAAAAGTAACCACAAGTCACACAAGAGACATATATCATGGGATTAACCCCTTAAGGACCAGGGGTATATCCATTTTTGCGTTTCCATTTTTTGCTCCCCTTCTTCCCACGGCCATAACTTTTATATTTTTCCATCAATATGGCCATATGAGGGCTTGTTTTTTGCGGGACAAGTTGTACTTTTGAATGGAACCATTGGTTTTACCATATCATGTACTGAAAAACGGGGGAAAAATTCCAAATACGGTGAAATTGCAAAAAAAGTGCAATTTCACAATTGTTTTTTGGATTTTTTTTTTACAGTGTTCACTAAATTCTAAAAATGACCTGCCATTATGATTCTCCAAGTCATCACAAGTTCACAGATAACAAACATGTCTAGGCTTTTCTTTAAGTGGTGAAATTTTTTTCCAAAGTTTGTAAAACAAAGTTGCCATTTTCCAAGACCCGTAATGTCTCCATTTTTCGGGATCTGGGGCTGAGTCATGGCTTATTTTCTGCGTTCTGATGTGACGTTTTTATTGTTACCATTTTGGTGTGTATATGATCTTTTGATCGCCTGTTATTGCATTTTATTGCAATGTAGCAGCGACAAAAAAACGTAATTCTGTTGTTTCTATTTTTTTTCTCGCTACACTGTTTACCGATTGGATTCATTCTTTTGATATATTGATAGATCCGTCGATTCTGAACACGGCGATACCAAATAAGTGTACATATGATTTTTGCATTTTGAATGGGGCGAAAGGGGGGTGATTTGAACTTTTATATATTTTATTTTTTTAAGATTTTTAAAAACATTTTTTTTTTACATTCTTTAATAGTCTCCATGGGAGAATAGAAGCGGACATAACCCGATCGGCTCTGCTACATGCAGGCAATGATCAGATCACCTGCATGTAGCGGAATACCTCACTTGCTATGAGCGCCGACCACTGGGTGGCACTCATAGCTATCCGGCTATAACAACCGGGTCTCCTGCTGACCCCGGGATGTCATGCCAACCCATCGGAGACCTGCGGTCATGTGACACAGGCACCAATGGGAGGAAGTAATGATGCGCTTCCTGCGCATGCATGTTAAATGCTGCTGTCAGAGTTTGACAGCGGCATTTAACATGTTAACAGCCACGGGCGAATCGCGATTATGCCCGCGGCTGTTAGGGGCACATGTCAGCTGATAAGATGAGCCCGCACCAAACGGGGGGAAGCGTCCAATGAAGGACTCTGCCATCATTGCACATTAAGGGGTTAAAAGTGTTTAATTGACCCTGATTACACTGGTGCAATGCCCAGCACACTTTTGCTTAAAGGTAGGGCAATTGCAGTATGGAGGATTGTAAGCAATTAAAAGGCAGACAGTGCTTTGGTCCCCTTTAAAACAACGGAGGATGCAAAGAGTTAGTGACCAATCTAATAATATTTGGCTGCTTTGAGCCTAATCTATGGATAGGCTGTGAATTTTAACATTGTGGAAAACTTTATTTCTGCTTATCTGATGATATATCTACTATTAATAAATAAATGCTCTGGAACCTGATCAAAATAACTAACAGGATACCATTATAAGTCAAAGTTCTAGGGACAGTTTGAGGCCCCCTTCCTTACCAAAGACTGTCAGAGTGTAGCACTTACAATGTAGTGTGGGAGGAAGGAAGTCTGGAATGCAACTTTTTTGCACACTAGAGAACACTGGGACTAGAAGTTACAGCGACTCTCTAACATCTCCAACAAACAAAATTAAAGTCTGCGACCTTTGAGGGCCGGAACAATGCAGGGGAGTGACGGTAGGCAGAATGCACAGATGCAGGATTTCTGGCTGCACACCGGACTTAACAGACACACAGTGATGAGAGAGGATGAGAAATGTAGTATGATGAAGAGGTGAGGCAGTGTTATTTTACAAGAAGCATACGCCCCATAGCCTAAAATAAATAATTAGCATAAAAGATGATTTTTACGGAGCAAGCCATCATGACTAGTTTCAGCTGTCTACAACCTGTATGCCCATATTAATAGATCAAATCGCTCAAATGGGGTGACAGATTCACTTTAAGAAGGACGTTCCATAATATGAAGCCGGCCACAGGTTTCAAACAATATGGGAAAGAAAAATGACCTCTCTGCCACCAAAAAGCAACAAATAGTGCAATGAGTTGGACAAGGTATGAAAACATTAGATATTTCATGAAAACTTAAGTGTGATCCTTGTACTGTAAAGAGATTTGTGGCTAACATACAGGGCACATATGAATTCGCCCAGATAAAGGCATAATGAGGAAGGTTTCTGCCAGACAAATTAATTGGATTAAGAGAGCAGCTGTTAAAATACTATTACAAACAGTGAGCAGGTATTTGAAGCTACAGGTGCCTCTGTACTCCAATGAACCTCAAAGTCTAGAATACTCCAGAGGCTTACAGTTGTCTATAAACCTACTATTTTGGCCACCCTGAAACAGCGCTCGCAATCAGAAATGACTGCAATGGGAACAGACATACATCAAGACAAACTTTAAAATAGTCTTGTTTACTGAAGAGTACCATGCAACCCTACATGGTAAAGGAGGATGTAGTAGTGGATGATTGGTGGATTGCGATCATGTTACAACAAGACTGCAATGTCAGCAAGGAGGTAGTAGAGTCATGTTTTGGGCAGGACTCATGGGGAAAGAGCTGGTAAGCCAATTTAGGATGCCAAAAGGAGTTAAAATGACCTCTGCAAAGTATGTAGAATTTCTGACTGACCACTTTCTTCCATGATACAAAAAGAAGAGCTGTACCAACCAGAGCAAAATCCTCTACATGCATGACAATGCACCATCTCATGCTGCAAAGAATATCTCTAAGTCATTGGCTGTTATGGGTATAAAAGGAAAGAATACTATGGTGTGGCCACCATCCTCCCTTGACCTCAATCCAATTGAAAACATTGGGAGCTCTTCCTCACTCAAAAGATCTATGAGGGTGGGAGGCAGTTCACAACAAAATAGCATCTCAGAGAGGCTACTCTGACATCCTGCAAAGAAATTCAAGCAGGAACTATCAAATGACTCACAAGTTTAATGGATGCAAGAATTGTGAAGGTGATTTCAAAGGAGTCTTATGGCAACATGTAACTTTGCCTGTTAAGATGTTACAGATTGAAAAAGCTTTTGATTTCAGAAACTGTGACCTCTTCATTCTGCAAATTCAACAAATGACCATTTTCAATTTTTTACAACCTATCAAATGTTTGGAGACTCTGTTGTGCATAATATTTTGGAAGAATGCATTTTGAGTGGTCATTTTCAGGTTTGTCCAATAAAATGTGATTTACACTATAACGACTGATGATTTGAAAATTATACTGACTCATTAGCATCGACCATTTAGAAAAATCTGAAAAATAGCATTTGTATAATAATTTGGAACACAGTGTAATATTAACAGACTGGCATAATTTACTGTACATTGTAAAATTATAAAAATAACTACCAGTTTCTCTAGCTTCAAAAAAAATCTCAGGCACATAAATTTTATTGGGGACAGGGATTGACTGTCTCGAAACTGCAGGACAGTTGGCATCCCTAGTTTGTTGGGATTTGCTGGAATCCATTAGCTATTGCTGACTTTGCTCCAATATGAACAAACAATGAGTCTAAATCATTCTTACTAACTATCACTATAATACATGAGTGCAAATAATGTTTCTTCCTTGGTGAAGCTGAAAAAGTACTCAAAGTCCAAAACGGAAAGAAATCAATTATAACAGTAGTGCATGACTGTTAATATTAGTTATATTAAGTAGGAGTAAATGACCTACTGGTTTAAAGTAGGAGTGTATGATGTCTTGTCCTCATCAATAATAGTCACCATTAAAGTAATAAGGTTTGGCCAGAAATCCAAGTTTTTGATTGTTGGACCTTGATCTTCACGTGGAATGTCCTGTTTCTTACCCTGTAAAATATTAAAAACAACCATTAACTTATGTGATGTGCTATATCATGAAAGGAAAAAGTCAAACTCAACAAACTCAAATTTACACTATCTACCTTTGGGTAAGCATCAGAATTCTTACCTATAATAGTGCTAAGTATAATGTAGCACAAGGTACTAAGTACTTTTCTTCTTCTTCCCACTACTAAAGGAAGCAATCTATTATTTCCCATGACAGGTAATTTAAAATGTTTCTGCTCACAATGTTTCATTGACTTGGACAGGACTATTGTATCCTACTTAAAATTATCAATATTTCTAAGTTCATTTAACATAATATTGCATCCAGCTTACATACTGACTCTTACAGTGTGTCTGCAGCTATTATTCCATGTAGTGCTGCCCCACAGGGTGCACTATTAAAACCGCTGCATTTTACTTTAACCACCTTGGGTTTTTCCATTTTTGAGTTTCCATTTTTTGCTCCCCTTCTTCCCAGAGCCATAACTTTTATTTTTCTGTCAAAATGGCCATGTGATTGCTTGTTTTTTGCGGAACGAGTTGTAATTTGGAACAACACCATTGATTTTACCATGTAGTGTACTGGAAAATGGGAAACAATTCAAAGTGCAATAAAATTGCAAAAAAGTGCAATTCCACAATTTTTTTCTACCATGTGCACTAAATGCTAAAACTGATCTACCAATAAGATTTTCCAGGTCATTATGAGTTCGTAGATACCAAAAATGTATAGGTTCCTATTTAAGTGGTGAAAAAAAGAAATCCAACATTTGTAAATAAATTAAAAAAAGTTGCCATTTTCCAAGACCCCTAGCATCTCCATTTTCAGGATCTGGGGCAGGATGAGGGCTTATTTTTTATGTGCACAGCTGATGTTTTTAATGATACCATTTCGCTGTTGATACGATCATCTACTGAAGAAAAAACTCTTATTACTGCACATCGCTGGAATCACAGGTAGCAAAATCATGAGGTAGCAAAAACCTGCTGACAGATTCCATTAAAAATGAGGGTTTGTACTCATATAACCCTTTAAAAAATTCTGTTGAATGTATTTGGATTTACTTATAGATTTTGAACAAAGACATTTCCATAAATAACCAAGAACCTATTTTATAGAAATGAAGAATGAAACGAGAAGGCAAAACAAAGCAATATCCCCCATAAAACAGACAGAGCCAATAACACAGTCTGAGTGACAGCTCGCCTCTGTTCGCAAAAACTGAGGCCTGTCGAGGAGACAAGATTATTTTAAACCCAGGGTGATCTTGGAGATCAGCATTGTGAGACTAGTAGAGCTTCATTACGGGGCTATGCATGTTAAATAGCAGATGCAATTTATTTTTAGCACCTTTACTGCAAGGTTGTTTCCACTATTTCTGTCAAGACGAATTTCATTGTATCCCACCTGCCATTCACTCCACTGCAGATATTTGGGAGGTCAGTCTGGAGGACCTTAGCATCTCATAAGAAGAAAAGTCTGCATTGTCTGCTTGCTTATTTATGCAGTGACTGTGTCACATACCCCTGAAAAAGGCTGAGATGAATGGCATGCATTTCACAATTTAACTATTAGAGTGAACTCTAAAGGGTCTCTAACATAAGGCAATAATTATCAGAAGGATCATTTTTATGAATGTTTGTTCCCCATCATTATCCAGTGTAAACGTGCCCAGCGATCCAGCGGCAAGCAATAATTAGTTTATTTGTAGTTGATCGCATTTTTTATGAGGACATAAAAAAATGTTGTCCGCAGCGTGTGCCATTATGTAAACTGGAGGAAAGGGAACAATCATCCAGATGAAACAAAAATTTGATTATTTTGACTTGTAAAGAATGGCAAACTTGTTTTATCATGAATCAGTGCTCAACAGAGGCTATCTATCTACTGGTGTAAAAAGAACGTATTCCAGATGGACATATATGCAAATTACATCATAGGTAGGTAGATTTACAGATAGATAAAAAACACAAAAGCAATATTCGCAAGCAACACCATAAATATACAGATGGTGGTTGCTGTGAATGTAATGCTGTAGCAAACAAACAGAACCGCACTCTGAGCCTTGATAAAGTATATGCAAATATTAAATACTGTATATGAATTTTGAACTGCATTACTGCTATATAGTCTATACTGATAAACTTAAAGTCCTTAGCAATCATTTTGATCAAATTGTGTGGGCCCATCTGCAAGCGGCAAGGTAAGCTCTTTGCCAGTAAACCTACACTGTCACTCACCTCTCCTAAGCCCAAGCGTACATAAAGATAGATAATAGGTGATAATATAGTTCAGTTGATGTAATAACTATGTAATATTTAGTTCCATTGATTTATTGTTATGAATTAATTCCTACAGCTTATACTGTAGTTGTAATGTTCATCACGAAATCATGAAGGCATTGCATGACTGCCTCATTTTGCATTATGTAATGGGAGAATTCTGCCTTGCGAATCCTATCTGCATGACCTGACAGGATAGTGTGTTCAAATACGGCTGTGTAGAATCTACTGTATGCAATTAATAGGTTGCCACTACTGTTAGTAAAGTTTGCTATAGCCGCAGTGGTGTAGCTAGATCCAGAATGCAGGCCTCAAACTTCTTTCCCAGTGCACTGGATCTTCTGTGAGCACCACTTTGAACTGCGTCAACATGAGATTGATGTACTTTGATAAAGTGGTAGAGCATGGAGCCAAGGATTCTCTTGTAGGCTGCTGATTCCTCTAGAGCTGGTTGTAAGATGTCTACAAATATCTGAAGGGATGTCACAGTTGTGAGGCAGTAAGGGGGATCATATGTGAGAGTAAACATGTGTACCCCAGGATGCGGACGGAGTCTTATTAAACCTGCTGGAGCGCCTTGTGTTCACAGCAGGACACCTCTGTATCACAAGGCAAAATAAAAGAGAGTAGATTGGGTCCAATTAGTGACCCAGTCAGATTTATAGGTAAACCCATCAAGAGCTTTTATTTTTAGAGTGATTTGCAGGTTTGGTAGTGGGGCGAATCCCTCTCTCCACTCCGGGTTTTGGAAGTGGCTCTATGGCCACAATTTCATTTAAAGTCTGTCAGTTTTGTCTTGGGTGTGTCAGTTTGGAGTTTGCAAGCCGCAGAGTAGGAGGCTCTGTGCAACCCAGGTCTCTGTGGCACTAAGGCCAGCGTCACACTAGCGAGTTTTACGGACGTATGAGCGCATAAACTACATCCGTAAAATACGCATAACACACAGCCCAATGATTCCCTATGTCCCAGCTCCTATCAGCCGTATTTTACTGATCCGTATTATACGGTCTTGTATGGCCGTAGAAAATTGCAGCATGCTGCGTTTGTCACCGTATTGCGCAAAAAAATCGCCAATGAATGTCTATGGGGGCGAGAAAAATATGGATTCCACACAGACCAGCAGTGTGACTTGCGAGAAATACGCAGCGGTGTTAGTGAAAAGCCGGTAATTCAATTGCCGGCTTTTCATTTCTCCTTCACAAACCCGACAGGATATGAGACATGGTTTACATACAGTAAACCATCTCATATCCCCTTTTTTTTGCATAATCCACACTACTAATGTTAGTAGTGTGTATGTGCAAAATTTGGGTGCTGTAGCTGCTAAAATAAAGGGTTAAATGGCGGAAAAAAATGGCGTGGGCTCCCACACAATTTTCTCCGCCAGAGTCGTAAAGCCAGTGACTGAGGGCAGATATTAATAGCCTACAGAGGGTCCATGGTTATTGGTCCCCCCCTGGCTACAAACATCTGCCCCCAGCCACCCCAGAAAAGGCACATCTGGAAGATGCGCCTATTCTGGCACTTGGCCACTCTCTTCCCACTCCCGTGTAGCGGTGGGATATGAGGTAATGAAGGGTTAATGTCACCTTGCTCACCGCGACTCAATGTAAGTACAGATCACCCAGCTTTCCTTTCAGCACCCGGGGTTTACAGGCACGAGCGAGTGCTTTAGCACAGCTCCTGCCTGTAAAATGATTTAACCCCTTCAGATGGATTTACTTCGTGGGACGTGACAGTTCATCAGAAGGTATGTATATTGTTGGCTTATTATTTTGCAGAGCGAGGGTCTCAGGTGGATTAAGAGAGCAATAAAATATTAAAACAACCTGTGTGTTTATTTCATTAAAATACTTTTTAATCATGTGTGTGTGTGTTTTTTAACCCTTTCATACAATTGGATTAATAATGGATAGGTGACATAATTGACGCCTCTCCATTATTAATCTGGCTTAATGTCACCTTACAATAGCAAGGTGACATTCACCCTTCATTACCCCATATCCCACCGCTACATGGGAGTGGGAAGAGAGTGGCCAAGGCCAGAATAGGCGCATCTTCCAGATGTGCCTTTTCTGGGGTGGCTGGGGGCAGATGTTTGTAGCCAGGGGGGGCCAATAACCATGGACCCTCTCCTGGCTATTAATATCTGCCCTCAGTCACTGGCTTTACCACTCTGGCGGAGAAAATTGCGCGGGAGCCCACACCAATTTTGTCCGCCATTTAACCCTTTATTTTAGCAGCTACAGCGCCCAAATTTTGCACATACAAACTACTAACATTAGTAGTGTGGAATATGCAAAAAAAAGGGGATATGAGATGGTTTACTGTATGTAAACCATGTCTCATATCCTGTCGGGTTTGGGAAGGAGAAATGAGAAGCCGGCAATTGAATTACCGGCTTTTCACATATATCGCGCTGAATGAAATATAAATACAGAATATATATATATATATATATATATATATATATATATATATATGTGTCTCAATGACATATATATATATATATATATATATATATATATATATATATATATATATATATATATATATATACACATACTCACCGGCCACTTTATTAGGTACACCATGCTAGTAACGGGTTGGACCCCTTTTGCCTTCAGAACTGCCTCAATTCTTCGTGGCATAGATTCAACAAGGTGCTGGAAGCATTCCTCAGAGATTTTGGTCCATATTGACATGATGGCATCACACAGTTGCCGCAGATTTGTCGGCTGCACATCCCAAAGATGCTCCATACAAGGCAGGATGGATCCATGCTTTCATGTTGTTTACGCCAAATTCTGACCCTACCATCCGAATGTCGCAGCAGAAATCGAGACTCATCAGACCAAGCAACGTTTTTCCAATCTTCTACTGTCCAATTTCGATGAGCTTGTACAAATTGTAGCCTCAGTTTCCTGTTCTTAGCTGAAAGGAGTGGTACCCGGTGTGGTCTTCTGCTGCTGTAGCCCATCTGCCTCAAAGTTCGACGCACTGTGCGTTCAGAGATGCTCTTAGGCCTACCTTGGTTGTAACGGGTGGCGATTTGAGTCACTGTTGCCTTTCTATCAGCTCGAACCAGTCTGCCCATTCTCCTCTGACCTCTGGCATCAACAAGGCATTTCCGCCCACAGAACTGCCGCTCACTGGATTTTTTTTTCTTTTTCGGACCATTCTCTGTAAACCCTAGAGATGGTTGTGCGTGAAAATCCCAGTAGATCAGCAGTTTCTGAAATACTCAGACCAGCCCTTCTGGCACCAACAACCATGCCACGTTCAAAGGCACTCAAATCACCTTTCTTCCCCATACTGATGCTCGGTTTGAACTGCAGGAGATTGTCTTGACCATGTCTACATGCCTAAATGCACTGAGTTGCCGCCATGTGATTGGCTGATTAGAAATTAAGTGTTAACAAGAAGTTGGACAGGTGTACCTAATAAAGTGGCCAGTGAGTGTGTATATATATATATATATATATATATATATATATATATATATATATATATATATATATATATATACTGTATATATGTTTTAACGAACATTTGAGCACATAAATCCATTAGATGTCGGTTTTGCAAGCCTGCGAGAAAATATCGCAGTACGGATGCCATACGGATTACATACTGAGGATGCCATGCGCAAAATACGCTGACACACCCTGCCTACGGATGACATACGGACCACTATTTTGGGGACTTTTCTGCGTATTACGTAAAATACGGACCATATTGTCTTACGCTGAGTTTGACGCCGGCCTAACACAGAGCCAGGGAACTCAAGGCGGCTGATGTACCCAAGAGACACAGCGGTGCCATTGTCCACGGCAACAGGTTCTGAACACGGACTATATTTGTGGAAATCTGCCAGCAATCTGGAGGATATCACTCCTATATGTGAGTCTGAAAATAAAGACACTGTTTATGTTGAACTTTCTGTGGTCCCTGCCTATCTGTCGGACTGCCCAAACCCTTCTGCACTACACAGTGTAGAGGGATCATCCTTATTCTCAATTGCACATGGAAACATGAGAATCAATGGAATGAAGCTGAAAGAGAAAAGATACAGATTTGACATTAGAAAAAACTTTTTGACAGTGAGGATGATCAATGTGTGGAACAGGCTGCCAAGAGAGGTGGTGAGTTCTCCTTCAATGGAGGTCTTCAAACACAGGCTGGACAGACATTTGTCTGAGATAGTTTAATGAATCCTGAAGGTCCCTTCCAATTCTAGCATTCTATAATTCTATATCAGTTTCACGACGCACTCAATGCAATGACGTCACTCCATTGTAGTGCATAAGCCAAACCACTCGTGTGCAGGTTAGAAGAGGATTTAGGGCATCAAGAAATCAGATTAGGTGAATATAAATTTTCAATTTTATGGGGATGCGGCCCACAGTGGGCATTATTAATAAAAGGGGAACTCTAGTGACAATAACATTGAAGGCAGTCACTCAGGTGAGCTTTATTGAACAGGGTATTATTTTTGAAGTGGCACCTTCTAGACATTATGAATCGAGGCAGCACTTTTGGGGTAAATGTCGTTATTAATTGAGAAAGTACTCAGGGTCATTATTACTTGAGGGGGCAATATTATTTGAGCCCCAGAATTACAGGTAGTCCTTTGTGTAGGTGCAGATGATGCTAAAAATTTGAGAAGTGAAATGTGTCTTTGTTACAAACTGTGCCATATACAAATTGACAAGACGTAGCCATGGCATTTTAGGGCAGATGCGAAAACATGAAATTTCCAATCAGAAAGTATATTAACTATAAGTCACTATATATTAAACTATTTTAACCACTTATGCAGAATTGACACCTAGCACCATATGATCACTGCATGGAGGTAATAATGATATTTTTCTTTTTTTTTAATTTGGCAAAAGTTTGGCTCTGCAATACAGTCACTATATAGTGGTATATAGTATACTGAGGTGTTCAATAGTATTGTTGATAACATAGGTCTTTGTACAATATGTTTTGCTCTGTAAAACTATTATTTATTCAATATGTAGTGGTAATGGAGGTGGTTATGGCATGGCAGTTGTGGAAACAAGGGGGGATAGATGGGCGCCCCAGTCCGCTAGCCGAAACCGCAAGGACCAAGGATCATCACACCGAATGCCCGCTCTCCCTTTAACATAGTGTGACAGGGTCACTGGTGTCATACATGAGGTGAGATGTGTGTCACAAAGATTTCTTTCCTGTGTGATGGGAAAGCCATAAGTGTTTTCTCCAGCATGATATGTGCTGAGAGCAATCCAGTTGCTATATGGCATGACTTTCATGGTGGGTATGTCAGAGATGGGCAGGACACCTACCCACCCTATCCCCACCTCCAGGGTGTGGCGGGAGGGAGTTAAATGCCCAACCAGTTTTTTTTCTCTGGCTGTGTTGTTTGGAAAATGGAAGTCTCCACACTGAAGCTCATGTGAGAGCTGTCATATGTGATGTTCCAGGAGTACTGGACAGGACTGTATATGAACTTTTTACTTTCTTTTTTGAGCCAGACAGGCTGTTTTCTGTTACCAGCTTTGGGTCTCGGCTTATGATGCAATAAACCACCCTGAGTCTTTAACGAAATGTAGTCCGGAGTCAACCTTGAGGAGCAGCTAAGCATGTCAACCAATCACAGTAGACATAACGCTACTCAGACAACACAGGGTGAGGGTAAAACAGTGTGTCAATGCTTTATTGAACCACAAAACAAGCAGATAACACTTTGAACAGTTCCAGTAAAATACCCCCAAGATAGTGCACGTTAGAGAGTCTCACCCTTCCGCTGACTCGCCGGGATAAAGGCAGCCATTATGTCCATAAAGAAGAAAGCAGATTGGCACATAATGTCCCATGCAACAAAATCCTTTATTGTGGCATCATCATACCAACAAAGGCAGCCATTACTTCAGAGCTCCCAGTGTCAGCTACCCTACCTGTGGCATGCACACAGAGGAGGTAACAACAAGCGTAGGAAGATGACAGTCCATTCAGATACAAGGCCAGTTGACCCGAGAGTCACAACCTGGCATCTCCGAACATCTCCATTAAGCCAGGTGACTGCTGGTTCCAATCCTGGCTTTCTCCAAATGTATCCAAGGTTCAGCGATGGGTAAGTGGAACAGATCTGTATTCTTCCACCTGAGGCCAGAAACCCCTAGGTTGTTTCCTGTAGAATAATAGATCCGTGTCCTTTGTGATGGAGCCATGAAATTGGCTGCTGTCCTGTCTCTGGTCCTTTGGATGTATGGACGTCTTGGCAGAATCTCTGTCAATCCCAGTCTCTCTGTCTCTGAGTCACTTTATAGAGACGCATGTAACCTATTTTTAGATTTAACAAATGTCCTTAAGTCCAGCATCACAGATAAGGGGAGGAATGGTGATGAGATCAAGTAGCATTAATTTGATTATTTAATCTATTTGCAAAGTTTTTCCCTCTCTGTTTTCGAAGTCCACAAACTGGCTCCATAACACAATGCATAATTAGCATATAAGTATACATGACTAGTCACCAAAGATAAGAGCACATTATGTTATATGAAATATCAGCTAACAAGTCAATAATGCAGGCTTACACAAGCAAAAGTATAGATAACAGCCTATTCTTCTTGGTTTGCTAAAAATAGTCATCTGGGTAATTAAGATACAATGCTGTGTCTTCACATTGATCCCCCATCTTATTTAGCCAGACATGATAGGATTTCAATCATCCTTCTCTAATTATCTGGACAGTCAACAACATGTCTTTAAGCACAGTCACAAATGTAAGAGGTCTCACCATTATGACACAAAACTTTCCACCATCCAGTTTCCTCAGAGCACATTCCATGTCCTATTTGCGAAAATAAACTCCACACGTAATTAATGAGAATAACTGGTATCCATAGTGTTCAAACATGGCGTCCTCTGCATTCTGTAGTTCCTGGATTAAATCCCATTCAATGTGTTGAAGCTGGCACAGTTCCTGTAGTTTCTGATTCTTATTGAGAATATACCTCCTCTCTGGTCTTCTTCCCAAGGCCAAGTTGGTGGGCATAATGGCACTCGAAACCTGCTGTGCATGCCTCATCAATGGTGTGCTGGGTCTGTCTGTATGCCTCCCTGTTTGTGGAGCCCTGGACGGTGCGTGAGAACACCAGTCCCCTGGTACCTCCCCCAGATCAACTGGGTTGAGTAGGATCCCACAGCTGCCACCATAATGTGGAGGCACGGGGGGGTCAGAGGGTGCCCCAGATCCCTTGCCGAAATCACATGGACCAGACATCGTACCAATGAACACCTGCTCTCCCATTAACGTGGGCATAATGCTACTCAGAAAACACAGGGTGAGGGTACAACAGTGTGGCAATGCTGTATTGAACCGCAAAAAAGGCAGATAACACATAGAACAGTCCCAGCAAAATACCCCAAAGATGTTGCACATTGCAGAGTCTCACCCTTCCACTGACTTGCCGGGATAATGGCAGCTGTTCCTTCAGAAATCCCAGAGTCGGCTACCTCACCTGCATTCAAAGTCAACAAACTGGCTCCATAGCCCAATGCATAATTATCATATCAGCAAACATCACTAGTCAAAGATAAGAGCACACTATGTTATATGAAAGATCAGCTTACAAGTCTGTATTACAGGCTTACACAATCAAAAGTATAGATAACAAAATAAGATAAGCAAGTGTAGAACAAGTATAGATAAGCCTATTCTTGGTTTGCTAAAAATAGTCGGCTGGGTAATTAAAATACAATGCTGTGTCTTCACAGCGGTATCATGCTAACCAAGTATAGTGGAAGCCACAACAAGAAATAGATGGGATAGACACACTACTATAAATATATTCTAGAGCATTTATTACATAGCCAATATTATACACTCATAAATCACTGTCCCTGTATGTGGTTTCCTTGGTTTAAAGTATGATTATGTAAAATTTGTCTTTAAATGGTTACTCTCAACATTTGCCTTCATGAGTAAACAGCTCTCTAGTGGAGCATCACCATTCTACTGAGTTTTATGTGCTACAGTGACACATTCAGGTATTTCAGTGGCTTATTCTGAAGTATATACTGATATCCATTATGTTTGTATTTAGATAGCTAGGCCTTTGAACAAACTGTAAAGCTCAAATGAGCAGTGATTAGGAGAACTGCTCTGGAAACAGTGACAGGTGAGAGCTAGTGGTTTGTCATTTTAAGGACTGATAACAGTAGATCTGGATCAGGAGCTGACAGGGAGGAGGAAGTGAGCAGCTGTCTTGTTGCTCTATAGAAATCAAGGCACCAGAGAAAGGTGACTGGGATCTCAGGAGTTAACTCCTCAGCCTGGAATGTAACTACTGTGTATGTTCAGCCAGGCTCTGCTGATCAGATCACTTGGCAATGAGCTGTACACAATGTAAAACAAAAGCTTCATAGCGGAAGAACAACAGCAGATAGATGAAGAAAGTCAATTGTAAACTTGCTTGTTTTCATGCTTTCTAACTAATTTTTGCCAATTTCATAACACAAGAATTTAAAGAATTCTGATTTGGACTGCAGCTATACAGATATCAGTGGTGTTAACAGTACTATTTATTATTTGGCAGCAACATTGCAATAAAATGCAATAAAAGGTGATCGAAACATTGTATGTACCCTGTGTGTGTACCCCATGTTTGTATCAGCAAAAATGGCAGCTCAGGGCAAAAATAATATGACCTCATACAGCCGTATATCCTGAAAAATGAAAACATTTCAGATCTTGGAAAATGGCTAAACAAGCAAAATTATATATATATATATACACTCACTGGCCACTTTATTAGGTACACCTGTCCAACTTCTTGTTAACACTTAATTTCTAATCAGCCAATCACATGGCGGCAACTCAGTGCATTTAGGCATGTAGACATGGTCAAGACAATCTCCTGCAGTTCAAACCGAGCATCAGTATGGGGAAGAAAGGTGATTTGAGTGCCTTTGAACGTGGCATGGTTGTTGGTGCCAGAAGGGCTGGTCTGAGTATTTCAGAAACTGCTGATCTACTGGGATTTTCACGCACAACCATCTCTAGGGTTTACAGAGAATGGTCCGAAAAAGAAAAAAAATCCAGTGAGCGGCAGTTCTGTGGGCGGAAATGCCTTGTTGATGCCAGAGGTCAGAGGAGAATGGGCAGACTGGTTCGAGCTGATAGAAAGGCAACAGTGACTCAAATCGCCACCCGTTACAACCAAGGTAGGCCTAAGAGCATCTCTGAACGCACAGTGCGTCGAACTTTGAGGCAGATGGGCTACAGCAGCAGAAGACCACACCGGGTACCACTCCTTTCAGCTAAGAACAGGAAACTGAGGCTACAATTTGCACAAGCTCATCGAAATTGGACAGTAGAAGATTGGAAAAACGTTGCTTGGTCTGATGAGTCTCGATTTCTGCTGCGACATTCGAATGGTAGGGTCAGAATTTGGCGTAAACAACATGAAATCTTTGGGATGTGGTGGAACGGGAGATTCGCATCAGGGATGTGCAGCCGACAAATCTGCGGCAACTGTGTGATGCCATCATGTCAATATGGACCAAAATCTCTGAGGAATGCTTCCAGCACCTTGTTGAATCTATGCCACGGACAATTGAGGCAGTTCTGAAGGCAAAAGGGGGTCCAACCCGTTACTAGCATGGTGTACCTAATAAAGTGGCCAGTGAGTGTGTATATATATATATATATATATATATATATATATATATATATTATAAGTATCTTAATTTTATTTTCACCACATAATTAAAACGAAACCTATACATGTCTGCATAATTGTACTGAACTGGAGAATCATATTTCTAGGTCAGTTTTACCAGATAAGTGCTACACAAGGAGTATGGATGTTGCAAATTACACCTCAGATTATAAAATATCTCCGCAAAAAGCACCATATTTTTAAGAAAAAGGGCAATGAGCATGCTGGCAGCTGGAACTTATCATTTACACATAAATGGAAGGTTGTAGCAATAGCACTTTTATTACCTTTGGTATCTGGAAAAGACTCCGGATCCATTACAAGTGGCCACTATTACAAGACCTTTGGTATAATTTATGACAAAGATATATGTTTTAAGGCAATTATAACCTAGCTGTATCTTATATATGGTTCAAGGATAATTGGAGTTAAATATCAGAAAGATAACATCAGATCATTATATGTAACCATCTGTTTCTTCCATATTCCTTAACCTGAAAGCACTGGAAAAGTGCTGACATAAAACACAAATGTCCCTATTGATCGATGAAAGTTTCAAAGCTGGCAGCAATGGCGGGTTTTGGTATTTTCTTGGGTGATTATTTTTTTTATTAGACCAATCGTTTCTTCATATACATATTGAAAAAGTATGAAATAAAGAATTTAACAAAACAATTGCATTAATACATTAATATAATCAGATCTTTACTTGCAAACAAAAAGTATACATGTTTCTTTATGTCCAATAATATATAGAATGATGAACACCTATATTCGCAATCCATATAGTGGGGCTTATATGCACAATTTATCAGAATCATCAAAAATAAAAAAAAAATGCAAGCCAATAAAATCACCAATTCTTGATTATTAATATTTTAAAACACAATAGAAAATATATAAAAATAGAGACAATAGAGCACCGCAGGCAAAGAAAAAATGTCAGATATTATCATAACAAAAGTAGAAGCATAGTGGAAACTTTGCTGTGCCAATCCACAAGGGTAAATCTATTGCACTTAGAGAATATGAGAATAAAATCAAGGTAGTAGTTTAGGTAATAATAAGCATAAACTGCTTTGTCGAGGGGTCCAATTTCTGCTAAATGTGGTGGATTTTCATCATCCCCTTCGTGGTTTGTACCGCCTATACTATGTGGGTATTTTATACTACTGTTGTTATCAGTCTCCTACTGACTTGTATTACTATGCGGGAAACTTACTCTATATATTAATATTATTATTACCTATATTACTACCTTTATTTTATTGCTATATGATCTAAGTGCAAAAGATTCACCCTTGTGAGTATATTAACATTATATAGGATTGCAATATAACAAAGTATTGTGCCAGATTTAAACATCTTGTAGGGAGAAAGGACAAATTGCACCCCAACAACCATAAGTTACAGTGCCATACACATTAGATAAACATCAGACAAATGTGCCGATTTCCACAGGATTGGCCAACTATCTGATGTCTATGGAGGTGTCCCATCTCTCCCAAGAGAAGGGATAAAAGTGGTTTAGTACAACATCATACAGAAATTTCTGGTAGTGGCTTAATTCCCTCTCTCAGTAGATTAAACATGTTTTACAGATGTAACAGCTAAACTAGACTTGAGCGAACCCGAAGTGTAAAATTCCGGGTTCATACCAGTGCTGAACTCTGAACACGGACTTCTTCTGGAAGTCCGCTTTAATGTTCGGTGTTCTAAATGAAGCCCAGGAGGAAAGACCGAGAGGAAACAGAGAGCGAGTGAGAGGGATTTTCGCAGCTCCCTAGAACTCACTATGACTATTTTAGAACACCAGAGTTTGGGTCCCCATTGACTACTATGGAGTTCGGGTACTCGAACCAAATGACGAACCAACAAAACCCAAATTTCCATGGGTCCGCTCATCCCTAATCTTTACCACAAATAACAGCAGCAGTCTGTAGTAAAACATAAGCATTAGACTAATATATAAGTAAACTGGAGCAATGGGCAGCGACCAACAGAATGGTTTTTAACAAGGAAAAATGCAAAGTCCTACATTTGGGCAATAAAAATGAAAAAGCTAACACAGAATGGGAGGAATAGGGCTAAGCAACAGCACATGTGAAAAGACTTGGGTATACTAATAGATCATAAACTCAACATGAGTCAACAGTGTGATGCAGCAGCAAAAAAGGCAAATGCAATTCTGGGATGTATTAGCAGAAGCATACAGTCTAGATCATGCAAAGTCATTATTGCCCTCTACTCCTCTGGAATACTATGTCCAGTTTTGGGCACCACATTTTAAAAAAAGACATCAACAAACTGGAGCAAGTTCAGAGAAGAGCAACCAGAATGGTGAGCAGTCCGCAAACCATGTCCTATGAGGAACGGTTACAGGATTTGGGAATGTTTAGCTTGCAAAAAAGAAGACAAAGGAGACTTAATAGCTGTCTACAAATGTCTCAAGGACTGTCACATTGTAGAAGGATCATCTTTATTCTCATTTGCACAAGTAAAGACTAGAAGGAATGGGATGAAACTGAATGGGAGGAGACACAGATTAGATATTAGAAAAAAACTTTTTGACAGTTCGGGTGATCAATGACTGGAACAGGCTGCCACGAGAAGTGGTGAATTCTCCTTCCATGGAAGTTTTCAAACAGAGGCTGGAAAGACATCTGTCTGGGATGATTTAGTGAATCCTGCTTTGAGCAGGGGGTTGGACCAGATGACCCAGGAGGTCCCTTCCAACTCTTACATTCTATGGTTCTATAAACAGAGTATGTGTTGTCATTGTGCACATCACACAGTGCACAGGATGCAAGGACTATCCCAACCCCAAAGACAAGCATCACTGATGATGTGTCTTTCAGGGAGGTGTCAAGGACCACAGTCTCTGCCCGGTAAAGACGCTTTGTTTGAGTATCAGAGCATGCACTTGGATTCTCCATTGAAGCATCATCAAAAAGAAAGTAAAAAAAAGAAAAGCACAAAGTGTAGTTAGGGAAGGTTAGGGAATTTTTCTTTCAAGCATATTAGAAAATTGTTTAGATTACAGCACTAAATAAATAAGGATTTTGGATAAATTATTTTTTATTTCTGAACACCCTTTTAACAAAGGTAACCAAAATTATGTAAAAAAAAATTTTTTTCCATGTCAAAGGTTTTCATTTAAGTTTATTGACATCAAATGCATGATCTCATACTCTTCACCTTCACCACAGACCCAGCTCGCATTACAGGGGTGTTCTATCTTTCCCTGTGTAAGTTATGGCTAGCTTTAAGTAGCTCAGTAAAACATTGCATTGTGAAGTATCACTAAATCTACATCTAAGAAGGTAAAATTATACAAATAATTTCAAACTGTGAGCAAGGTGCGAGGGAGCAGTATATCCAGGCGCAGCGATCGGCCTGAGAGGGGCTGCACACTGTGCCTGTGAAGCTTAGTCCTTGTCACAGGCAATGTGCAAACATGCAATGGAAACGAGAATCTGCCTGCAGGCGGTTTAGTGACAGCAGAAGAGTACACATTGCTAAGAATATTTGCAACTACCACACAGTGGATTTTATGGATTATACTTATGCCATTCTTTTTCAGGATTATTTTTAAAATAACTCATTATTGTCTCACAAAGACAACTTCATTTAGTCTACTTGAATTTAGTCTACTTGCTTTTGATTAAAAGGTAAAGTGCACATGTAGTTAGAAAAGAGAGTAAACCCGCTTTTATCCTTCTAATGAGGGCACTAGAACACACACTACATGTTTCTATTACCTGAACAACACAAAAATAATAAAGCAAAACATGAAGGCAGATGAGACCATGGGAGATAGAGTGGTTTATGCATTCTAGACCAATGATGATGATCAGGTACACTGACTGAACTTACAGGGAAATCATCCATGAACACAGGGCATTTAAGGCATATGCAGAGAGTGAAGTAGGTCAATTGTAACAACATCATTGCTCTACCTGGGTTCAGATTTGAGGTCTGACAAGATAGTACTGTCATAAAGTAGAGCAATTTAAACAAACAGTACCACTAAGGATGATACCAATCACACGCTAGCTTTATACATGCACAGCAAACCTTCTCTTTAGACCTCATTCAGACACCCATTTTTCATGTATGTGTGTTTTTCACTGATAGAACGTGTACTTATTAAAGGCATACTGCTGTTCTGTTTACAAGTCCATTTTTTTGCAGACTGTGTGTTGGCTAAAAAAAAAAAATCAAGAAGACATCTGTTTTTATTCTGCTTCATGAATCAAAATTACCAATACAAGTCTATGGGTTCATGAAAATCCTGGACGGCACATGTTGTCAATGACAAAATTGCAATGGATAGGAGAAGCTTTGCAATTTATTTATCCATACATGAAAAGCACAGATTAAACTCTAATGGTAAAAACTGAAATACTGACTAAACACTGATGAAAATCAAATTGAAAACACTAATGAAATTCTAACCACTTTTTGGGTACACGAAAGATCATTGATGTCTGAATTAAGCCATACACTATAAATCACTGAAGGATACAGACAGAAAAGGGCCCCTGTGCAAGAACAATATATGGGCCCTTTGCAGCCCAAGAGCTCCTAAAATTGGACCTGCTTTGGAGGCCAAAATGGGCCCCCTTACCTCTTGGGCCCCTGTGTGGCCGCACGCATTGCACCAATGATATATCCGCCCCTGCTATAAATAGAGGTGAATGGATCGATTCACGGAGGATTGACTTTGAGTCGAATTTCCTAAAATTTGTTGTTTCACACAAATTCCAAAAATTTGAGATTCAATTCGTGATTTGTAAACAAAAAAAAACTGCTGAAGCATCAGGGAGCAAGCTGTAATTTTGCATTGCCGCCCTGGTCTCCCAATAATGTCCGTCAGCTGTGACATTTTACTGATTATCATACCTTGTACAGTGGTGGTCAGTAATTGGGCTAACACAGACCAGAGGCTCCAAGAGGAGCAGAGTTTGTATCTCCAGAGTCGCTGGGTAAGTTTTACTCTCCTGAAGTGTGTAAGCTCTTATGGCCAGTAAGGTCCTCTTTCTTCTGTAGAGTCTAATCTTTTATGTTCAGCAAGATCCTCCCATTCTCTCTATCCTGAAGACTAGAGTATAAGCTCTTATGGTCAGTGGGGTCCTCTCTCTCCTGTATAGTGTAAGCTTTTAAGGTCATGAAGGTCCCTTAACTCTCTTCCCCTGTAGAGTGTAATATCTAATGAACAGTGGGATGCTCTCTTTCCCTCCTGTAGAGTGTAAGCTCTTATGGTCAGCAGAGCACTCTCTCTCACCTCTCCCCCACGTGTATTTTACAAGCAATTGCAAGCTTTTCAGTATTGAAATTCACACAAATGCTAAATTATTATTATTATTTATTATTATAGCGCCATTTATTCCATGGCGCTTTACATGTGAGGAGGAGTATACATAATAAAAACAAGTATAATAATCTTAAACAATACAGGTCACAACGGGTACAGGAGGAGAGAGGACCCTGCCCGCGAGGGCTCACAATCTACAAGGGATGGGTGAGGATAAAGTAGGCAGGGTAGAGCTAATCCTTTGGTAAAATTTGCAGCAGTCCATAAATTTAAATTTCAAAGGTTTCACTCATCTCTAACGAAAAAGAATAACCACATTACAGCTCCAATCAGTCAGAGAAAATGAAGGCACACATCAAGCGTGCTAGTCCATCCAGGAGAAATGAATGCTTGCCTGTCTTGCCAGGTGCGGTATAGCGTGTGAGCCATGGAGTCGACAGTGAGATTCCACCTGACCAATAATAGTCTAGTAGCTGATAAATTTATGCATTTAAAAGATGGGCTGGTGAGAGTTCAATATGGGTTGCCTAATAACTGGTCAATCAATAACCATTATGGATAGCTGTGAGTCTGCTGGCATCCTAGGAATTATTAACCCTGTGAGGAACCAGTGGGAGTGAGAGTGAGAAGTTTTAACATGGTAGGTTGTAGCCAGGATTGTAAAGAGATGAAGATCATTTTTTTTGCTGGTAGATACTACAGAAGGAATCTAGTTGTAGACCTAAAAGTTGGCTTGGAGGCATACTTCTAGATATAATTTGAATGTGAGGTGTAAAGACTGAGAATGGTGACTCTGCAAGCTTCGTCCCACAGCAACTCCATTGGCTTCATTCAAGTGAGTGCTTTGTCGGGTCTCTGTTGAGATTCCCATCGGATAACAGTTTTTCAGGGATACCAACAGAAACTCCAAGTAGTGTCTGGAGAAGACTATAGTAATCTAAACATAGCCTTAGTATTATTAAATTATTTTTGTGATTTGGTGATGGTGACATGAGTATATATCAGGTAAAAAAGATGAAATATAAGGAATTAGGAGGCACAGCTTTTTGTTCCTTTTCTATATTCTAACATCTGCTAGATATATACTAAATATACAATGTTTAAGCATGAATAAACAGTTAAAAAGCAATAATTCTGTTTAATTCACCTTGGAAGCAGAGAATTTTGTGTGGGAGCTCAGGTGCTTAACAAGGCCGCACCAGGAGTGGAAATACAATTTTGTTAACAGAGCAAGAAGTGACTTTCAGCAAATAATGCATGCATTCATCTCAAAGCAGATGCATTTTCATAGACAACATACACTCAGTAGTTATACGAAAGCTACTTTCCAAGCCCAGTCAGTAACATTTCTGCTTTTAGTGAAAGATGCTTGAAATCTGTATAAACATTAAACAACAATCTTAAAAATTATATTTCCAAAATTGCGGTGAAGTATTCTACAGAAGGAGTATGAAAAGAACATTCATGTTTAGAAGCAGCGCATAATCACACCGTATTCACTGTTCTCAGTGTACTGCGGGATAATTATTTTCATAATGTTAGCTGAAAAAGAAATTGTAATATTTGGTAAGGAAATCACATCATTTAAGTTCCACCATAATTTGTATAATATCAATATATCTAGGTAATGTAGCACAAATAGGATTTCTTATTCTTTCAGAATGTTATAGATCTAACCTGTCATTTCTACTTATGTGTAATACCAACCAGTCATTTTGAGTAGTGGCAAGTGATGAATGATTATTGTCATCTCATTGTACAGCGTCAATCAGAAGAGATATGCTACATTTTATAACTGGTCAATGAAGACAACCTCATTGGGATTTCTTCCATTATCCTCCATTTTTACTTGGTGTGACCCTTCACTGCTTCACAAATGGAAACCAAATAGAAGAAGTCTAAGGTACCGGAGTTTCCAATACAAAAGCAAAGCAAGCTTTATCTACACAGAGCCTTTTTATGTCAAAATATTTTCTGACTTGGAAAAATAAAAGTGTGTTTTTCTTAAACGTCATTCACGCATGCAAGGACCACACACGCATGCAAACAAACTCAGATGGATGCACCCTACGCACACGGACAAACATTACTGAGCAGCAATATTGGTCAGGCAAAAAATGCCTCATAGTAAGATTGTCATTATTGCTCACTATACAGGGAGCTTTCATCACTGAAGCTGCTGAGGTAAAGTGAAAGCTGAGCTCTGATTGGTTGCTATGGGCAACTAGACAACAACAATGTTACGACAAATTAGTAAATGCCAAAATAATAAAAATTTGAAGGGGAAACAAAATTTACTGTAGCGCTCTGAAAATGTCAATTTCTGGGTGACACTGAAAATTTTACTTTAGCTATCATAATCAACGATTTAACATATTTTCCACTACCAAAGCCGTGGGTATTCTACTAGTAATGTATAAAAAAAGCTCTTCCACTACTGACTATTTTCTCTGACAAATAGAAGAAGTTAGGAGTGCAAACATTCCAATAAAATGTAAGATTGTTTTCTTAGATTTCAAATAAATGACGTTTAAGAAAAACACACTTTTATTTTTCCAAGTCAGAAAATATTTTGACATAAAAAAGGCTCTGTGTAGATAAAACTTGCTTTCGTAAGCTTTTGTATTGGAAACTCCGGTACCTTAGACTTCTTCTATTTGGTTTCCATTTGTGAAGCAGTGAAGGGTCACACCAAGTAAAAATGGAAGATAATGGAAGAAATCCCAATGAGTTTGTTTGCATGCGTGTGTGGTCCTTGCGTGCGTGTGTGTGGTGTGCATGTGGTATTTATAGGGTGGTGTGGTATTTGTGGGGTGGTGTTTGTGTTGTGTATGCCTAAAGTGGTCTGGGGTTTGTGTGGTGTTGTGCTTGTGGGTTGGTGTGTGTGTGTGTTGTCTGTGTGATGTTTGTATGGGGTTTGTGAAATGTTTGTGTGTTGTGGTGCAGCCCCTTTAGCAGTGACTCTTTGGCACCGTCACTATAATCCGTCCCTGTCAGTCACAACTGCTGTTTTCCCCTCAGCACTTTTACTTTCACCTTCACATTTCTCCATTATATGTATAGGGCCTAATTGGGGGCCCCAATCTCATGATGGGGGGACGCTAGCGAGATGTAATGTGCGCAGTATTCTGATCCTGTGGGTGGAGAGGGGGCATGCCAAATTTCACCCAAATTGGGCAAGAACTGTGGATTTGTACAGAGTGGGCTACTACAGATTTTGAGTTTTATATATATAGATAGTTATATAGTCAACATGGCTCAGTGTTAGGCTGCCGTCACACTAGCAGTATTTGGTCAGTGTTTTACATCAGTATTTGTAAGCCAAAACCAGGAGTTGGTGATAAATGCAGAAGTGGTGAATATGTTTCTATTATACTTTTCCTTTATTTGTTCCACTCCTGGTTTTGGCTTACAAATACTGATGTAAAATACTGACCAAATACTGCTAGTGTGATGGCAGCCTTTGTCAGGTGCGGAAGGCTTGCCACTAATATGCCAAATAGGATGCCACTAGTAGCTGGAACACATAAACCTCAGGGTTACACACCGCTTGCACACAGCACTATCTAATCCTTCTACATTCTTATTTAAGTGACAAAACAATTACCTGACAAAGGTCAAATTGGGAGTGAAACATACCAAATGTGTTTCAAGGATTGCTGTAAATAAACTGGAGATTGAAGCATTATTATCAGTGCCAGTCCTGTTTCTATGATTGTAACCTACGAGCAAGAAAATGATGATAAGCCTAGGGGTGGACTGACCATCTTAGCATTGGAGCAATACTCAAAGATTAGGCATCATGTAAAATTGGTGGAGGTCTAATACGCAGACCCTCCAACCAATCAGCTTTTATCAGCTCCCATGGCTAGAGGTAAGAATGTATACACCTGAACAGTGTGGTTCTGATCACTGTGTAGTGGCTGCTGCTGAGAACTACAGCTCAGCTCCTATTTTCTTCAGTGGCCATGTTATTTGAATTGTATTCAGTTAGTTAATTTTCTATATCAAAATGATGTATTACTTAGTTTACTGGGTGCAGCTGTTGTAACACAATCACAGCTTTGACATGTAGCAGTGCTCAAAAGCTAACCCTGCCCACACCACAACTTTCTGTGTACATTGTATATTGACAGTAAGCTACTTATCAGAGGAGGGGGCGTGGTCGGACCAGGGCTCAAGTGAGCTTTAGCACAAGCAGTGATAATGTCCTGGTGATAAAATATTCATTGTACGGAAACAACAGCACACAGCCTAATAAGTGACTTATCCCTACCTCACAATGTCAGCAGATTACATAGCAAAAACCTGCTGACGGATTCCCTCTAAAACTGTTTCATTTTTACTCTCTCACAATAGAGACATAAAATTCCAAAATGTAGATGTCCACATTTGTATGTGTTTGTACACCTATAATGGGATGTCTCGGGTTGTAAAGCAGTATCAGTTGCTCTGATAGGGAAAAAATGTATTTATCGCGATTATTCCTATCACAAATGCGACTGGCGCAGATATGAATATAGTCTTACTAGATCTTTCACAAAATCACAGAACATTTAGAAACATTAGGATGATTAATTTGATTTTGATTTGCATTTTTTCCACAACTGCCTAGCTTAAATGCATGAAAACCAATGATCAAATAGATCCATTGTTTTCATTAGCTCACAAGCTGGAACAGTACTGTATAATGTTAATTGTATTTGTATAAATTTTCCACAAATGCCGCATCGGGGTATTACATTTCAGTGCAACACTTTAATTGTGTATTTTTTCAAGATTGCTTTAATGTGTTTGTAATGTACTGCAATTTTATTCTTTCTTAATAATTATTAGCTCTAAGTTAGAACACAGTGTGCACCCTACTATGTCTAAAGTGTGGATTTCTGCCAAATGCTTTATAAAGGTCATTATCAATTTATAGCTCAAACACAGTACATTGAGATTTAATAATCCATTAAAGATAGCCATGGATTAGAAGGTAACAACATATTAGTAATTTTTTGAGTTTGCTACCTGACTGCAATTTAGATATCCAGATACAGAACTGGTATAGAGAACTCCATAAAACAGACAATGTATTTCTATCCTAGTACACAACAGTGGCCAATTTCATCACTGAATGTATGGAATCAGTTCCAACAGCATTATATGAAAATCATTTTCTACTAGAAAAACATACCTATAGGGAATGAGAAGCATACATGTAATTACTAATGAATGTGACAATATAGTAATGTTTATTTTTATTATACTGTACATGCTTCTACCCTTACATGTCTATTAATATAGTTAAGGTTGGTTAATTTATTACTAAAAAAATCAATACATTAAACCCAACATGCCAGAAAAAAATCAAATTACAAACACAGGCTGGTCACATACAGGTGCTTCTCACAAAAGTAGAATATCAGCAAAAAGTTATTTTATTTCAGTTCTTCAATACAAAAAGGGAAACTCATATATTATATAGAGTCATTACAAACAGAGTGATCTATTTCAAGTGTATTTCTGTTAATGTTAGTGATTATGGCTTACAGCCAATGAAAGCCCAAAAGTCATTATCTCAGTAAATTAGAATTATAAACAAAAAACACCTGCAAAGGCTTCCCTTAGTTTGTTTCAGTAGGCTCCACAAACATAAGCAGAATTATGTGTCTGTCCCACTCTGGAACCTCCAAATATTAGCAGAATGTGGGTCCCTTTGCCCCAGAAAGGAGTAGATGGAATGAAGAGGTGGCCACGCATGAATAAAGATCTCTTCAATGAAATTTTTTTTGAGCATTGGAATACATTTCAGTACTTAACATGATGTACAGTACAAGTAGTAGCATGCATGGTCTCTTCCTTGTGGAATGCAAACAGGTGAGAAGGTAATTGCTCATTTTCATAACAGGGAGTCCTGGAACTGTAATTTGCATATATTGGACATTTATTTACAATTCTTTATGGTGCAATCATAATACTTTTTTGTTTTATTGCAGCCATTGGAATATGTTCAATCTGACAAGGTGCATGGACCCAAAGAGGTTGGGAATCCCTGGTATGAAGGATGTGAATTATAACCCACTCCATGGTATTCATGGTAGGCCAGCCAACAAGTCAAATACACAAAGTTTCTCTCAAACTTTTTGTGCTAACAATTTTACCCAGAAGCTAGTGAATGGATGACCCAATTTCTCCCCTCGATATAACAGTATGGTTCAATGAGAAAAATTCACAGTAATTTCATGCAATTCATAAAACATACAAATGCATGAAAGAGGACATGAAATTTGTTTACAGAGCTGAAGATCACCAGAAAATTGCTGATATCTCCATATTGTCTAGTTTATATATAATGGCCAGCTAATAACACAAAATACTATGTAGCTACAGTATAAGTATGGGGGGTAATAATATCAGATTTATTGATTCATATTTGACATCATCCATATTGACTCACTTTGAAATTTTGTTTTTAAATCTATGAACTTTCTGCATTATCTCCAGACAAAACTTTTAGTTTAATTTTGCTAAAACCGTCCAACTACTATATATTGAAAACATCTAAGAACAGTAATGCAATTAGAGAAATGGCAATCAGTCGTGACTCGTGAAACAAAAGGGAGTATTTGCTCCAATATAAATGCCTGCTCCTTGTGCACCACTTTTCCTCAATTACTGAAAATTGACCTTTTTACTGGAAGATTTCAGCCCAAGCTCTACTTATATACTGTGTCCAAATCATAAAGGGAAGAGCATTTCCACTGTACTATCCATTGCTGTCCCAGGGAACTAAGCAACATCATTTTGGAAAACCAATAACTCTGTATTCTCTGCTGAAAGGATGGTGCTTGCCGTCTGAGCACAGAAAGTTCTTGCTTGAAGAAGCAATTAAGGCAAAATTCGCTTTTACATGTAAAACTGCTTACAAAACAAAAATGTGTCACTGTAATTAGAACGTTAGGATGCAGCACTGGTTTCAGATTATTTTTCTCTTGTAAACGCTGTATGAACTGAATAAAGTAGGAAGAACTTCTGAAATAGACATGTGTGAAACTGCAACTGGGGTTAGCCTTGCAAAGCTAGGAGACAAGCTGAGATTACATTTCATGATCTAACTTGGAAGCATTTTGTTGCCTCTAAACTCAAGTCTCTGAGCTGTTTGTAGCAGTAAAAGAATAGCTTTATCCATTACCACGCAGTGCCCATGTGCTGCAGGGAGACAAATGGCCACAGACTGGGGATCTCAGAAACACAGCAGGAATATACTCCTGGGTATATATGAGAGCGGTGATAAAAGCCGTGAGTGGTGGAGGCATTCAAATATAAAGAAAGACCAAGTTGTAAAGTAGTGATTGTGTTTGTTCTACAAAGGGGCGGATCCAGACAAACAGGGGCCCCTGCGTGAGAACAGTATATGGGCCCTTTGCTGTCCAATGATGTGACTGTGACAAAAGTGGTTTACTGCTTTAGATGTGCAAGTGAACTCTCTTACCCACTGAGCCCCAGTGCGGTTGCACCAAAGATATGTCCACTCCGGCAAAGAACGCTACAAAGTAATTGCGTAAAAAGGGAGGATCATGTAAAAATGGACCAGTCAGCTCTTCTAACATGTCTGATTTAGCAATTAATTGTATTCCTCATGCAACAATTCTAGGGAAATATTCCTTAGAATTGCACCGTTACGCTATTATTCCTCCTAGAAATGTATAAATAAATTAACAAATGGGTGTTTGTTACCAACTGGATATATGTCCCTACTCCCTACACATTTTACTGTGCAAGGCCACACTTTACTGTCAAATGAAATTGTAACTTCCAGTTATACATTCATTCATAAGTTTCTAAGAGAATAAGCAGAAGACTGGCATGACAGAGAGCTTAAGGAAAAGATGCTCCTAAATTGTTATATTATAGGAAAAATAAATATTTACTTAAACAATCATATCAGGAGACTATAATGCCTTAAAGTTGGAACTTGTATTTATAAAAACATTCAAATAGTTGGGAGCTAGAACAATCAGTTAGTCATACAGATGGAGGAAAACAGATCTTTTTCCATTAAGGAAATAGGGCATAGGCCAAGATCAGCAAATAAATCGGGGACATGTAAATTTGAACTTTAATTTATTTAACTAATAAAAATAGTCATTTCACAATGTACCACATATACTCAAGTATAAGCTGACCCGAGTATAAGCTGAGGCATCTAATTTTGCCACTAAAAATTGGGAAAACTTATTGACTCTAGTAAAAGCCATGTATGCATTGTCCCTTCCTCCCTATCCTAGTATGCATGGCTCCTGATCCCCATCCTGGTATGCATGGTTCCTCATCCCTATCCTGGTATGCATGGCTCCTCATCCCCATCCTGGTATGCATGGCTCCTCATCCCCATCCTGGTATGCATGGCTCCTCATCCCCATCCTGGTATGCATGGTTCCTCATCCCTATTCTGGTATGCATGGCTCCTCATCCCCATCCTGGTATGCATGGTTCCTCATCCCTATCCTGGTATGCATGGCTTTGCATTCCTATCCTGGTATGCATGCATCCTCATCCCTATCGTTGTATGCATGGCCCCCATCTCAAAAGCATTAAAAAAATCCTACTTATGGTCCCTGTGCTCCCTCACAGCATTTTGTTTTGTGCCACCAGCAGAAGCCGGACGATCAAGTGTCCCCTCTTGTTAATGGAATGAATAATCACTGCGCTCAATGGGAGGGGAGAGAGTTGAATATTCATTTCTCTTAATTAGTGGAGAGTAGACATGTTAATTACACAGCCATTAGCCTCCTTACAATATATATATATATATATATATATATATATATATATATATATATATATATATATATATATATATATATATATACACTCACTGGCCACTTTATTAGGTACACCTGTCCAACTTCTTGTTAACACTTAATTTCTAATCAGCCAATCACATGGCGGCAACTCAGTGCATTTAGGCATGTAGACATGGTCAAGACAATCTCCTGCAGTTCAAACCGAGCATCAGTATGGGGAAGAAAGGTGATTTGAGTGCCTTTGAACGTGGCATGGTTGTTGGTGCCAGAAGGGCTGGTCTGAGTATTTCAGAAACTGCTGATCTACTGGGATTTTCACGCACAACCATCTCTAGGGTTTACAGAGAATGGTCTGAAAAAGAAAAAGAATCCAGTGAGCGGCAGTTCTGTGGGCGGAAATGCCTTGTTGATGCCAGAGGAGAATGGGCAGACTGGTTCGAGCTGATAGAAAGGCAACAATGACTCAAATCGCCACCCGTTACAACCAAGGTAGGCCTAAGAGCATCTCTGAACGCACAGTGCGTCGAACTTTGAGGCAGATGGGCTACAGCAGCAGAAGACCACACCGGGTACCACTCCTTTCAGCTAAGAACAGGAAACTGAGGCTACAATTTGTACAAGCTCATCGAAATTGGACAGTAGAAGATTGGAAAAACGTTGCTTGGTCTGATGAGTCTCGATTTCTGCTGCGACATTCGGATGGTAGGGTCAGAATTTGGCGTAAACAACATGAAAGCATGGATCCATCCTGCCTTGTATGGAGCATCTTTGGGATGTGCAGCCGACAAATCTGCGGCAACTGTGTGATGCCATCATGTCAATATGGACCAAAATCTCTGAGGAATGCTTCCAGCACCTTGTTGAATCTATGCCACGAAGAATTGAGGCAGTTCTGAAGGCAAAAGGGGTCCAACCCGTTACTAGCATGGTGTACCTAATAAAGTGGCCGGTGAGTGTATATATATATATATATACACACACCATGGTACATGGAAAACATATAGGCACCCCAAAGAATCTGACGCAAAACAAGCATTGGGGTTCTTTTATGTACACACAGGCACTGTCATACTCCATGGGTGAGTTACCTTGCTGCTCTATATAGCAATCCTCACTTTATAGGTTGGGTGTTGCTCTTTGTCTATAGGCATCCATCACTGATTACACGTGAGCCCCTTTATGGTCTACTTTGGACCCAACATCACTCACTTTGGCTTTTTTTCGGAGGTACACATAGTGGTTGGTGAAACCCCATCCCTTAAAACTTTACACCTTGTGTCATTTTCCAGCAATTTGTATGTAACTTGTGTGGCTATAATTGCACCTCTATATTTCTGTGAAGTATTGATTGCCTGTGTACTTTAACATTTTGTGCCTTCACCATTTTCCTGATACTAGTCTTACCTTATATATATATTTTCTATATTCTTCGTAAAAAATTCTGTTAACTATTTTAACATGTTTAATAAAAAGTATACTTTTTATATTAAATTTACACTTTGTTGGTGTTTATAGGCTCCATTTTTGGTATTTTGACAATTTTCCCATATTAAATAAAAACTCAGAATATTATGAAGGAAACACTGTGTACAATGATTAATCCATCTTGAGACTGTATATGAATCTCTAGATGGACGGAACAGATGGTGAAAAGGGGTGACCTGTGAGACAGATTTAGCACTACTTTTTAGATAATGTAGTCTAGAGACACTGAGAAAATGCTGCTCCGAAGTTCAGGATGTAAACAATAACAAACCACAAGGATGGCTGCAGTTACTAAAGCGGCTAAAAAATTAGTGATTTTTGATTAGGGACTGGTGATTCATTACAGGGACAGGCAGATGTGTGTATGAGATTGCTTAAAGTTTCTGAAACTCTGCTCCTATTGTAAAATGCTTTAGATTTTCTGCCTACAAATCAGGACTGAAACTCTTTAGAATATCTGCTGGGTTTGAACAATCCTCCAAATTGAAAAAAGTAAGAAAACAGCCACAATAATTCAGGATGACCAGTGCCTGCAACTGGAATAAAGACTTTGTGCACATTTATCTAATAGGCAGTTTATAAAAATAAAATATTGGCAGTATTGAAGGCGAAAGTGGATAAATAATGTCGTTTACACTTAAAGGTAAAACTATAATTAGAAATGTTGGTCAGTTGCTGAGCTAAATGACTATGGCAGGGGATAAGCAAACCTTTCTACACATATTCTGCAGTCATACTGCCAACAAATGAGTTTCCTATTAGAGAGTTTTATTTCCCAACAGGACAATGCAGGATAAAATACCATAATCAGATTCCCATCTCAAACAAAATTCTCTAACATGTAGGAAAATGCAATATGGCTGTAAATGTGATTTTTTACGTCTTTTTATGGTTTTCCATCGGAAGATTTAACAAAATTATTCTGTGTTCCAATCAATATGTGATCAGAGGATTGAGGTCTTCTGTTACATTAAAAAACAACAAGAATATACAGGTTGATTCATGTTCAGACATGTTCATGTTTACACTTCTTGCTGGCTGGAAAAATGGTTAACATCATATAGGACCATTCAATAGATTGCTATTAATGCTTAATGAACATTAAGGAATCACATCGAAAACAAAATATACACTTAAGCTTTTACTCCGACCTTACTCACACTGAAGATGAAGGATACAGCAATGTGAGAAGTGATCCTAATTTCAAAGCAAATTTTTCAACAGAAGCTCGCTTCTAATCTCAAGTAAATAAGAAGAGAATGACCTTATCCATGATTTAGATTTGGCTAAACAACAATCAGAGCTTCTAAGGGTACCGTTACACTAAACGATTTACCAACGATCACGACCAGCGATATGACCTGGCCGTGATCGTTGGTAAGTCTTCGTGTGGTCGCTGGAGAAGTCCCTCGCTGTCAGCTTCCCGCACTGACTGTGTCAGTGCCGGCCGTAAAGCACAGCACAGCGGTGACATCACCGCTGTGCTCTGCTTTTACTTTACGGCCGGCGCTCACAGTCAGTGCGGGAAGCTGACGGCGAGGGACGTGACAGTCACCGGAATGTGAGTATGTAGTGTTTTTTTTTTTTACATTTACAATGGTAACCAGAGTAAACATCGGGTTACTAAGCGCGGCCCTGCGCTTAGTAACCCGTTATTTACCCTGGTTACAAGCGAACACATCGCTGGATCGGTGTCACACACACCGATCCAGCGATGACAGCGGGTGATCCAGCGACGAAATAAAGTTTCAAACGATCTGCTATGACGTACGATTCTCAGCGGGGTCCCTGATCGCAGTAGCGTGTCAGACACAGCGAGATCGAAAGTATATCGCTGGAACGTCATGGATCGTGCCGTCGTAGCGACCAAAGTGCCACTGTGAGACAGTACCCTAAGTTCCAGACTCAAAGGATGGAATCTATTACAGGAAGACATGAGAATATGCAGGTATCATAGCCAACAGAGTGATTTCAGAAACTATTTTTCTGAAGAAAAAGGTGTAGGTTTTTGTAATAATGTTTGCTCTGTTATTGAGGAAAAGGAAGGAGTTCCAGCTCAATGATGTAGTGAAAAATCTATAACTTTATTCACTTCCAATAATATCGTGTAAGGATAAAACATCAGCGTGCAATAGAATTAAGAACAAGATCCAAGATCTTGGATCTTGTTCTTAATTCTATTGCACGCTGATGTTTTATCCTTACACGATATTATTGGAAGTGAATAAAGTTATGGATTTTTCACTACATCGTTGAGCTGGATCTCCTTCCTTTTCCTGTTCGTTCACGCCTTGACACAGCGGTTCCGTGCTCCGAGTCCTTGGGAATGTCAGTATGGTGAGCTGGATTTTGTTTCTTCCTCTGTTATTGAGGCCCTTGAACATCAACACTGGGTAGATGAGTAGTTTCATCAAAAGTTTGGAAGCTGGTCCAAGTGCTATGCGATGTTTTCTCACATAGCACTCGGACCAGTGTTAATCTATGGGGCAGCTCACATCACCATTTTTTTACTCAGGCATATTCAGCGTGCGTGTAAAATCGCAGCATGTTGCGATTGTATGCGTATATAGTCTGAGACTCAACAATGCAAGCATATGGGTGATCGAAAAACTCAGATGCCACACGACCATCTAGCTTGTGACAAATACGCAACCATTTTCCTCATTTCAGCCCATTGAGCAATTTTATTCAATGGGGAAAGTCAGTCAGAAATATAAAGTCATACGCATGTCATACGGATACATAGGTGGCAGAAAATTGCATCATCATATTGCAAACACATTACACACAGAATACCATACGGAGAACACTTATGCAACTCTTGGCAGGGAGACTCGGACCGATTTTCCATAGGTTTAGTCTGACTCCGGCCTAATGGTAATAACCTCGAGCTAATATCTGTTTCGTATGCTGCTGATTTGAAAGAGACATACGAAAATATGAAACTGCTGTTAGAAAAAAATTCAGTATGAAAAACATATCTGGAATATCTGCAGAGATTTGAAGGTGAATTTGTTATTGCTTGGATGGCAACTTGGGTACATTAAATTCTGCGGTTTCTTATGTGAATGGTATAGCAGGGATAGGAAGTTTCACTATATTCCAAAACAATGGCCTACATGTGAATCTCTTGTTCCTGGACAAAAAAAGTGTACTTTTAGAGAATGCGAGAAAATTCAACTAAGGTTGAAGCAACTATTTGTAAAAGCACGTGGTAAAAATTCTGCTGCATTTATACATTTGAAATCGAAATTTCCCAAAGTCATTGATAAAAAACTGAAGAAGACATTTTTATACGGCCTCAAATAGGATCAATGATGGGCAATGAACAATTTCAGGAACTGTTAAATCCACTGTAAAAAGCAGCCTGGCTGTTCTTCAAAAATGTCTCCTTTTCTCCTTTCTTTCTCAGAAATCATAAAGCAGAAAACAACGGTAATATGCAGAGTGATCGTGTGAAATTATACAAAGCTTTGGGATGCAACATGTCCTTAAAGCTTCATTTCTTGGGCTCCAACCCGGACTGCTTCCTTCCTAGATAGTCTTGATGCTGTCAGTGTCCAGCATGGGGAGCACTTTCATCAGCAGATTTCTACTATGAAACGAAGGCACCAAGGGAAGAGGAACCCCAGAATGCTGGAAGAATATTGCTGGACCATGAAGAATATTTCACATAATGTTGACTTCATAAGTACTATTTGTATAAAACTTGAAATGTGTGTCACAGAAAAACACTTCCCGATGGAAAAAAAAATCAGAAAGCATATTCAAATTCAGGACAGCAAATATATTTAAATTCAGTTAATTTTGTTTTTGTGAAAGAATTTTTTTTTTATCAATATAACATTACATTCTCAATGTACACATGTCAACTATTTGTTTTCTAGTAAAACCTATGCTATAATTTAACAATGAAGATTTGGAAGTAATGTTTTAAGCATTTGAGACATTCAGTGGTACAGCCCCAAGTAAGGATATGAAAACCAACAAGTACAAAAATAATTATTGGTAACCCCAGGGATATTGTGAGCCAAACCGCTTTCATTTCCATTTTCTATTTCTTGCATGAAGAAAAGGTCTACAGTAGTTTAAGACACTAGCTTTGATTAACCCAATATTAAACATATCATTACATGCTCCATTGTAATTCACTCTGCTCCAGGTACACTTTTATAGATGGCTCATAGGAACTGCTTCAGAGAATTTTATTGTTTTAATTAACCCGTCCCTGAATTAATGAGACGTAACCAAATGAAGGATGAAGAATATGGAAATATCCAAAAGTATTTTGTGCTTACCAGAAAATATAAAACAACACATTCACTGTATTTTATTGTGCTATTTTAATATGTTTGCATTTTTTTGCATCCGACAGATAGCTATTTGATGTTAGATCAAACACAAATTTACATAATTTGCAGATCTTGTGTATATGTAGTGTTAGAAAGAACTCTGTTATAATTGCATAAAAATAAGAAGAGAAATTAAAGAAAATTACAGAAGACTGCTGATGGATACTTGGGGAGAAATGTACATAGAAGCGTACCTGTGAGCCACCTGGATATTTTCTAATTACAAGTCTAATATTTTCAGTTTTATTTTTCACTGGTGCCAGTCAAAAGCAATCTGAGCAGATACCACCTGACAGTGAGTACGGCACTAGCGATATTGTATAAATTGGAGAAGGGACCAACTAGGGACCTTGGCAGATCATATGAATAAAATATAGAGGAAGTCATATGAAATTTTCGGCATACAAGCAAAATTATACATTCTTTGTGTGGTATGACAAGAAAACATCATATGCAAAAATTAGAGTAGAGACTTAAAATTGAACAAACGCAAAAGTCATGTCTGTCTGAGGCCTGAAGTTCAAAACTGCAACTTTACACAGATTTGGTGCCAGCCAATCTAACAGGTCCCAGAAGAACCCTGATCTTAACCTTATAATCCCTACATAGGCCCCGTGGGTTGTGTCCACAAAGTAGCTACTGGCCAGTGGAGCAACTTTGTGTCAAGAGTAGTTGATCTAGCTTGATCAGTAACTGAAATGATAAAATCAGGGGACAAAAATGTGACGACAGCAACTTTGTGTAAATCAAAAGTTAAGTCAGCCAAGTTGGGGTCACATTAGGAGGGATTACAGAATAAACAAAGTCAAGATCAAACTCTGACAGAATCAGGATAGAACACTTAACTATTTATAGTTCGTGTTATCAGATATTATTTTCTTTGTGAGCTGATCTCTTTAACACTTTAATGACTACAATTGGTTCAATTGAATTGGTTTCAGTTTAAAGTTATGTCCCTAGGTCATCAAAGGGTTAATAACTTGTTTCTAGAACTTCATGCTTATATACAGCTTTTAATATCTTTTTTTCTTGCTGAGGTCCTGAGTTTAAAATCCACTAATTAGAACATCTGCATGGAGTTTGCATGTCCTCCCTGTGATTGCATGGGTTTCCTCTGGGTAATTCAGTTTCTTGCCAAACTCAAAAGACATACTGATAGGAAAGTCAAATTGTGACCCTCAATGGGGCAGTGATGACAATGTCTGTAATGTGCTGTTGAATATGATGGTGCTATATAAGCAAGCATAATAAAATAAATCTTTTAAACAGTTGCTTTTCTGTATATGTTGTAAGAGTCATGTCGGCCTGGTAGTCGGGGGCAGGTATATCTCACCCAGGTATTTGTCCTATGTGAATTAGACCGCTCAGTATCTCCAGGGTTCTAATGGGTTAATATCTGCAGGAATAAAAGATGACCAGCTGGGGGTTGTGGGCGTCAGCCTGGGGCACACAGAATGCCTGTCTGTGTGAGACAATGTGAGTAAGAGCTGTGCTCATGACCTGTGTTATGTTTGCTGGGTGGGAGTAGCCCCCCCAGTTGTTAGATAGGAACGTGTTTGTTTAGTAAGTGCCGGACAGGCAAGGATTTATTTTTATGATTTGTTTTCTGTATTTGCTTTCACTTTAATAAACCTGACCTGAGGTCAGTCTACCTGGAAACCTGCTGTCACCTCAGAGTTTAATGCACAAACCACGTGACCTTTGACCCCAGCAAAGGCGATCCCGGAGTGTTTTGTTACATTGTGGTGGAGAACGCGGGCACTCCGTGGCACAGGCGACAGTATGGAAGACGTGGTGAAAGCACTAGTGCAGTCCACTGCCATACAGCAGCAGGCCACTGCCGCACAGCAGGAAGCTAATCGCTTGATGGCCGCACAGCTGAAGGAGTTACTGGACATGACGGCTGCAGACCGCCAGCTTCTCCAACAGGTGGCGCAACGCTTGCTGAGCATGCCTGAGGCTAACCCGGAAGCAGAGTCCAGGAGGATCCATGTGAGTCGATACTGGCAAAAGCTGACCGCAGAAGATGACGTCGAGACGTACCTGACAACGTTTGAGCGGACAGCGTTGAGAGAGAAGTGGCCGAAGGAACGATGGGCCGATCTAATTGCTCCGTTTCTTTCCGGCGAGGCCCAAAAAGCTTACCATGACTTGGACCCGGAAGTTGCGCAGGACTTTGAGAAGCTGAGAGCTGAGATCCTGGCCTGGCTCGGTGTGACGACGGCTGTCCGTGCACAGAGGGTACACCAGTGGACATACCAGCAAGATAAACCGGCGCGGTCTCAGATGTTCGACCTGATCTACTTGACAAAGAAATGGCTGCAACCCGAGGAACTGACAACGCCCGAAATAATCCAGCGGATTGTCTTGGACAAGTACCTGAGGGTACTACCACCAGCGCTGAAAAAGTGGGTAAGCCAAGGAAATCCCACGACAGCGGATCAACTTGTGGAGTTGGTCGAGCGTTATTCCGTGGCAGAAGGACTTCCCGACGACACCGCCAGCACCCGGTCTGTGCCTCCTCCTCGTGGAACCGGTAAGACTGTTCCAGCGACTGCGGGGGAAGGAAAATTGCCAAAAACTGTGGGGGAGGAACACTGGACTGCTCGCACCCCGAGATCAAGGGTGTCGGACTCAGGTTTCAATAGGGGGCCTGTTAGGTGTTTCCGTTGCCATGAGAAGGGCCATGTTTCTGAGAACTGTCCTGTCACCACTGAACCCATGCAGTGCGACGTTACGGACTCTAAGAAACGCATGTCTTTGGTTACACGGCTAGTAAGTGTGAATGCGAGTCAAAATGATACAGCGAAACACCTGCGTGAATTGTCTGTAGATGGGAAAAATATTGTGGCATTGCTAGACTCTGGAAGTGTGGTGACTCTGGTGAAAGCCAGTCTGGTGGCACTTCCATCTGGTCCGTCTGATAAATTTTCTGTAACGTGTGTGCATGGTGACACCTGCTCATATCCTACAGCGGTCATATGTATCTCCACTCCCTATGGGTCTGTGCAACACAAAGTGGGACTCGTTCCCGCATTGTTACATGATATAATCCTGGGCAGGGATTTTCCTCATTTCTGGCAGTTGTGGGAGAATCAGTTGCTCCTTCACGGTAGCTGTAACCGTGAATCTTCCCCCATGCCATCTGGAGGTCCCGAGTTCCTTGACGAGACCCCACAGGAAGATGTTGCTGGGGAGGTTATTGAGTCTAATCTTCAGTTCCCCTTCTCAGTTATGGCGGGGGAAACTGAGGAAGCTGAGGAAACTGAGGAAACTCAGCGAGAGGCAGAGGCAGACAGTCATCCAGCACCCTGCCTACCTGATTTGGGAGTTCAGTTGGATGACTTCCACAGCGAACAAATGAAAGATCCTACCCTGACTCAGGCTAGGAAAAATGTAAAAGTGATAGATAGCGTACCCGTGGAACCTGACACTAGGCTAGCGTACCCATACATGGTTCTTGAGAATGATTTACTCTACCAGGTAGAGAAAAAAGGGGAAGACACTGTGCAACAGTTAGTGGTACCCAAACCTTATCGGCGGAAGGTACTGGACCTAGCCCACGGACATTTAATGGGGGGACACCTGGGGGTACAAAAAACCATAGAAAGGATATTGCATTGTTTTGTGTGGCCCGGAATACACAATGATGTGCGTGACTATTGTGAGTCCTGTCCAGAGTGCCAAATCTCGGCACCTAAACCTCGGTTCCGTAGCCCTTTGGTACCCCTCCCTATTATTGGGGTCCCGTTTGAGAGAATTGGGATGGATTTGGTTGGGCCCCTTCCCCGGTCCGCACGTGGGCATCAACATATCCTCGTCATCATGGACTATGCCACTCGTTATCCCGAAGCCATCCCTTTGCGTAACACTGCTACCAAAACGATCGCCAAAGAGTTGGTACACGTGTTTAGTCGGGTGGGAATTCCAAAACAGATACTCACCGACCAGGGGACTCCCTTTATGTCAAGGGTGATGAAGGAGCTCTGCAGGCTCTTACAAATAGACCAGTTGCGTACGTCTGTCTATCACCCTCAAACAGATGGCCTGGTTGAGCGGTTCAATAAAACCTTAAAACAGATGCTCCGGAAGGCGATAGACAAAGATGGGAAGAACTGGGATTACTTGTTACCCTATTTGCTGTTTGCCATTAGGGAAGTTCCCCAGTCTTCCACAGGATTCTCGCCTTTCGAGCTATTATATGCCCGTCGTCCCCGTGGACTGTTGGACGTCGCAAAAGAAACCTGGGAAGGTCAAGTCACTCCCTTTAAAACGGTGATAGACCATGTAACGCAAATGCAGGATCGGATTGCTGCTGTCATGCCCCTTGTTAGGGAACATATGTTACAGGCCCAGGGAGCCCAGAGGCAAAGTTATGATAGAGGCGCCAAGGTCCGTACGTTTGCACCCGGGGATAGGGTGTTGATCCTAATCCCTACGGTGGATAGTAAATTTCTGGCGAAATGGCAGGGCCCCTTTGAGGTCATGGAACGAGTTGGAGAAGTGAACTATAAAGTGCACCAGCCTGGTAAGAGAAAACCAGAGCAGATTTATCATGTGAATCTGATAAAACCCTGGAAAGACCGCGCTGCCCTAACAGCGGATCTGCCCCGTCCGGTTTGCTCACCTACCATACCGGAGGTGCAGATTGCCGAGACTCTGTCTGAACAACAAAAATCTGAGGTTAAGCAGTTTTTGTTACAGAACCAACAGTTTTTCTCGGAAAAACCTGGCCAGACTAGGCTAGTGAAACATGAGATTGTCACAGAGCCTGGTGTCACAGTTCATGTGAAGCCATACCGGATTCCGGAAGCACGCCGTGAAGCCGTCTCCCGGGAGGTGAAGGCCATGTTGGACTTAGGAGTCATTGAAGAGTCGCACAGCGCCTGGTCCAGTCCAATCGTGTTGATACCTAAGCCGGATGGCTCTATACGGTTTTGCAATGACTTTCGGAAACTGAATGCGGTTTCTAAATTTGATGCCTACCCTATGCCCCGGGTTGATGAGTTGATCGATCGACTGGGTAAAGCCCGATATATTACGACCTTGGATCTAACAAAGGGGTACTGGCAGATCCCTCTGGCCGAGGCGGCCAGAGAGAAGACGGCATTTGCTACACCGGAAGGGCTGTTCCAGTATATCTACATGCCGTTTGGACTTCACGGAGCCCCAGCAACGTTCCAGAGATTGATGGATCGAGTCTTGAGGCCCCACAGGCAGTACGCCTCTGCCTACCTAGACGACATCATAATTTACAGCGTGGACTGGGAAGCTCACCTCCGGAAGGTACAGGCGGTGATTGATGACCTGAGAGACGCAGGCTTAACGGCGAATCCTAAGAAATGTCACATCGGCCTTGAAGAAGCCCGATACTTGGGCTACGTGATTGGCAGAGGAGTGGTTAAACCCCAGATCGACAAGATACAGGCAATTCAGGGCTGGCCGCAACCAGTGAACAAGAAACAAGTTCAAGCTTTCCTGGGCATTGCCGGCTATTATCGCCGGTTCATACCCAACTTTGCGGCCATGGCTACCCCTTGACGGATCTTACCAAAGGGAAGGATTCCGTCATGGTAAAGTGGACTTCAGCGGCCGAAGAGGCCTTCCACAGTCTGAAACGGGCTTTGTGCTCTCAGCCCGTACTAGTGACTCCTGATTTCAGCAGCGAGTTTGTGGTGCAAACGGATGCTTCTGATACTGGTATCGGAGCTGTACTTTCCCAGGTAAGGGACGGAGTCGAACACCCGGTCCTCTACCTCAGTCGGAAACTGAATGTACATGAGCAGAGGTATGCCGTGGTTGAAAAAGAGTGCCTAGCCATCAAATGGGCTCTCGACTCCCTCAAATATTACCTGGCAGGTAGGAAGTTTAGGCTGGTCACGGACCATGCCCCTCTCAAATGGATGCACCTCCACAAAGACCATAATAGTCGGGTAACCCGGTGGTTCCTTGCCCTGCAGGCTTACTCGTTCACAGTGGAGCACCGCCCCGGGGTACAGATGGGGAATGCTGATGCCCTGTCCCGAGTGCACTGTTTCAGGAGTGTCTTTGCTCGACCGGAGTGGTCTGAGCAGGGGGGGAGGATATGTAAGAGTCATGTCGGCCTGGTAGTCGGGGGCAGGTATATCTCACCCAGGTATTTGTCCTATGTGAATTAGACCGCTCAGTATCTCCAGGGTTCTAATGGGTTAATATCTGCAGGAATAAAAGATGACCAGCTGGGGGTTGTGGGCGTCAGCCTGGGGCACACAGAATGCCTGTCTGTGTGAGACAATGTGAGTAAGAGCTGTGCTCATGACCTGTGTTATGTTTGCTGGGTGGGAGTAGCCCCCCCAGTTGTTAGATAGGAACGTGTTTGTTTAGTAAGTGCCGGACAGGCAAGGATTTATTTTTATGATTTGTTTTCTGTATTTGCTTTCACTTTAATAAACCTGACCTGAGGTCAGTCTACCTGGAAACCTGCTGTCGCCTCATAGTTTAATGCACAAACCACGTGACCTTTGACCCCAGCAAAGGCGATCCCGGAGTGTTTTGTTACATTGTAAACAAATGAATTCATATTTCTAGATCCTTTTCTGCATATCCCGTATTTATGTTGCGTATTTGTACAGCAGTCATAGCACCAGAGTTGTATGGAAGGATTACAATAATTAGCAACTATCTGCAGACTACTGGGAGTTTAAATAGGATGTGGTGCTACCTCATATGCTTGAAGATTGTGAGCCCTCACGGGCAGGGTCCTTTCTCCTCCTGTAGCAGTCGTGACTTGTATTGTTTAAGATTACTGTATTTGTTTTTATTATGTACACCCCTCCTCACATGTAAAGCGCCATGGAATAAATAGCGCTATAATAATAAATAATAATAATAACAGGGAGCTCATAATAGTGGATTCTTAGCTAGAAAGCACACTTCATGGAGCACAACAATATTGTATCTTACAGTTATTAGGTTCTTTAGAGGGACGTACAGTAGATCTGGGGATTTATTCTGATGGAATATAGGCTGAACTGGATGGACAAATGTCTTTTTTCGGCCTTCCTAACTATGTCACTATGTTACAAGTCAAAGCCACCCCAGCATTCTTAGTGTCAAAAAGCCTGTGCTGTACAGAAGTCGCATAATTGTAGCTTACTCTATCATTAGCATCAACCTTAGTGTACACACAATGTCATAAGGCAACAAAGGTAAATGTCACTGTAGCATGTCCAAACAGGGATATAACAAGTAGAAGATTTGCAACAGTCAGGTGGAACAGTTCATAATCTGAGGGCAAATTAAAGCCCCCCATACACAATATACTAACTTTGACCAGGACCTTCTTATATTGACGGATTCTAACAAAATTCTAATGAGTATGGGGGTTCGGAAGAGATTATTGTCAGGGCAATTAAAGATGAAGGTCCAATTTTGGACTGCCTGTCCTTTTGTTCTCAATGAGATAAGCCACCAACAAAAAGGTCTGGCAGCAGCTCTCATAAACAACACAGTTAGCGTGTGTATGCATGGGATAGATGGCCGAGATAGCTCCTGGGCAAAAGATAAATCAAACTATCACTTGAATGACAGCCATCTAGGATGTATGTGGATCGCCCCCAGGTGCAGGGCAGTGGGGTACTCGGTACCGGGTCCCTTCTGTCTCGGTTCTGGGGATGTCATGGTGGCCCGACCCGGTCCATGGCCCTGCTAAGGGGTGCCCAATTAAAGGTGCAGTTTGTCAAGTGTTCGTGACGCCACCTGTGGTGTTCGGTCAGGGTGACCGACGCTGCTTAGGGGTCCACTGGGGTGATGTTATGGCAGCCAGATGGTATACCTTCCCACAGGTGAAGTATGTCCCCAGGGCTTCCCAGTAAGATAGATGGCGATGGTGTAGGTCGCAGTAAATAACGAGGACACAAGATTGCAGTCTCTTTACCTTTTACTGTAGACTTCAGCGTCCACAATCCAGAGCACTGCTAACAGGGCTGGCTGAGTCCGGCCGGTCCGAAGGCACATCCAGAGTTCCCTTTGCAGGTGGAAATCAGTAGCCTTCCTACTAGCGCCTGTGTGTTGTAGTACTTCCCTGCTGAGCACCACGGGATAGTCCTCACAACTGTCGTGTATGTTTCTGTTTCTCTCTCCGTCCCCCAGATGATATGGATAGGACGACCCGTATGATGGGGTAGGTCTGGAGCTATTTTATAGGGACCCTAGAGATGACCCTCTCCCACAATTTGCCTCCGTTGTCTTCATTAGGTTAAAGGTTGGACAGCCAACTTGGAATTAACTGCCCTGCCGTAGTTCAGAGTAATGCGTAGAGCCAATCACTCCCTCGGCGTTCCGGCTGCCGGCTACGCGCCTCAGAAGGATGTTGCCGATCTTAAGGCAGGACTCCTCCTGGTGTTATCTCCTTGTGCTGTGATCTCGTTTCTCACTTCTCCACAATATACTTCGCTTCGTGTCTTTTCTTAGGATGCTGCCGCAATGGGGTGCAGGAGCAGCTCCGTAACATTCTATCTCGTGTTAGGCCGCTGTCAGGATCCCACCCCTGACAGGTCCTCCCTGGGTCTCCCCAGTCAGCTTTCTGTCTAACTTCCTATCCGACCCCAGTTTTACCCGAGTGTGAGGAGTGGCCTAATACATAGAACCCTTTGCTCCCCCTGGTGGTTGGAGTGTGAAATGTAGTGTGTGACTGTGATACCTGGTCAGGTGAACTCCTTTAGTACAATCAGACGTAACATCACTCCCCTTAGTGGCAGAGCGACATTACTGCAACGACCAGGACTCTGGGGCGCTGCATATGGTGGTCTTAAAAACACAGTACCATATGAAAATGCAGGACAATGGTAAAAAGAATAGGACAAGAGGTCTAGAACAAGAAATGTAGGACTACTAGACCCAGGGTTTAAAGAGCTTGTTTAAACATTACGAGCATTATCTATGGAAGATTAAATATCTAAACTGGAACAGAGTACACATAAATAGTAAGAAGCATTATCCATGAACATCCATTGTTCAAACTTCCATCAATAAGCAACACTCAATAAAAAGACTTATGGTGATTAACTATTCAAGGTAGCTTATCATGCATAACATATGCATTGGCAATTTCAATACACTGAAGCTCAAAGAGCCAGCAGCTACAGGAAGACCACAAGAATCGACCCAAGGAAGAATGAGCAAATCCCTGCCCATTAGTTATTGTTATGATCTTGATTACCTATTTCATTGTGTACAGGCGTGTAATGCATATTAATATTCAGAAAATCATCTTTATTCCTTGACATTGAGGACTGGCTCAATTAGCATATTTTAATGAACGTCACAATCTGCCGTTGTATATCAATATTATGTCTGGAGCACTAAGCTATGCTGATATGCTCCAATTCATTCATTTGTTCCTTAGCAACCAGCAATACTTTCATATTAGTGCCTTAACATTTCCTTTTATTTTCTTATCACTATTTTATTCACTTGTGAGGAAACTCAATTCAAAGATTCTTGCAACTTTTGCTCACAAGGCATAACTTGTCCATACTCATAATCACAGTGGAAGAAAGCTGACAGTTTCATTTAGTGAGTCTTTCACTCAATTTATCTGCATAATTTTATATATTACTAATGTGGTATGGGGAAGCAGCATACATAGTTAAATTGCAAATTTTGTTTAGCTTTAGTGCCTCAGAATATTGTAATAAGTAGCTAATATATTTGTAGAGACGTGTAATTTTAATTGTTGGAGAAAAATGCCATTTACTGGATTTTCTGGTTACGTCATGGAAATATATTGATCATTGATAGCATAGATGAGTGACTATATTCAGGGAAATTGAAGTCTACCTACATTTTACAAAAATCAGTTTTCAGCAAAACAGGCTGTTTTGTCATTGGCTTCTGGTGGATTAAGAAGTTGACATTTATCTGAACCATAAATTAAACTTACTGCTCACCTCTCTGACCCCTCCGCTCCTCACCATCACTCGTCTGGCTCTAATGAGGACTGGGGGGTCCTGCACATGCGTGCGTGAGGTCAAGGCGCACCTTGTGACATAGTTACATAGTTACATAGTTATTGAGGTTGAAGGAAGACTTTAAGTCCATCTAGTTCAACCCATAGCCTAACCTAACATGCCCTAACATGTGACGTCAGGACATTTTGTCCAATCCTCTTCCCCATAACCCTCTCGGATCTCATCACAGTGTAAGAGGTCTGGTGGTTTTAGCGGACTGGGTGGGATCATAAAACGCAGTGGGTTATGGTGAGAAGCGGAGGGAAAAGAAGTGAACAGTGAGATGAGTATAAGGATTATTACTATTATTACATTTTACGTTTTTATGCTTTGAGGTCTTGAAAGACCTTAGAGCATAATAAGGGACATTAAATTCATGGATAATAATTTTTCTGCTAATCAAATGACCCGGTAAAATCCATGAGGACAGGCAAACTCAAATTCTGCCTGTTATGCTCATTACTAATAAAGAATCAAGAATGAAGGTTGTAGACTTTAAAAAAAATTCCAAAACATTAACAAAGAGGAAATATCGATAACGTGCCATTATAATATACACTGTTCCAGTTGAACTTTACATAATTACTCTTGGGAGCATATATATTCCTGCTATCTTTTCATTTTCAGCCGGCCTTAATGTAATCTGCAAGGCAAGATCTAGAGGACCATGCCGTTTGAATGTCCATACCATGTTCCATTACCGCTCATAATTTTTCCATATAGTTAATACCTATCAGATGTTCATACTTACTGAACCATGAATAACATGAATCACTGAATCACACAGTGTACATTTTTTTATTCTGAAACGATGCAGAGAAAACATGCTTTGGATATCTAGCCTGGGACTATGCGTCTTGGATGATGCTGAGCCAGATCATCCTTAACTTATCCTCGCTTCGCACTCCTAGACTGATAGATCTCCCCTATACACATACATAAGGAGAGACCTTACCTTTAAAACATAGGAAATGGGATGGTGAAAACTAGCCAGAGATCTGCCTTTTAGACTATCCAATCAACATTTTTAGTAATGAGTATAGACCTTCACTTCCATTCGGACATCAGCAAGGTGTAGGTGGGATAATACTATGGGCTTTTTTTATTAACAATGAGCTAATTGGACCCTTTCAGATTGAATATTGGCTTAAAATAAACTCCCAAATCTACTGCCAGTTTTTAGAAGACACTTTATTCAAGCAGTGGTACAGAAAAAAGTCTGATTCTTCAAATTAAAATCCATCGCATGCACCAAAGTCCTCCATTGTTTGGCTGCCAGTAAGGGGCTTAAAAACAAAAGAATAATGACATGGCCTCTATCTCAGCACAACTAAACCCTATTGAGAACTTTAGGGGCCTTCTTAAAGGTGAGCTTTGCAATGAAAGAAACCATGTACTCCTCTGAACAGCGTCTGAGAGGTTGGAAATGATGCTGCCCAAAAAGTTGATCGCCAACAGATTAAGCGCTTCCCGACTGCCCACTGTAGATAACTGTTGGCGCTTGCAGTGCTTTGTGCAGCGCCGACGTTTCCCTGTGGTTGGCGGTCTCACAGTGCCAAGGAACCCCAGGGTAGCTCTGACACATGATCATCAAGACCTGATTGGTTCAGGTGCCAATGATGTTAATCTTTTGCTATCTTCTAGATGCACTATTGCGGCATCTAGAAGACAGTGAGAGGGAGAGGTCTCCTTCACTCACCTCTCCGAAGCCCCCATGTGATAAGATGTGATTACATCACGGGGGGAGCCGAGGGTTGCTATGGCAGCTATAGGTCAAATGATGATCTCCTGATCTGCCAGCTAAGGTGACCTGTTACACTCAGCCAGCAGCTGAGTCTAAAAGGTGATCTGCCAGTGTAAAACTGTCAAATCACATGCAATGCAATAAATATTTATTGCAATGCATGAGAACAGTGATCAGAAAAATAAAAATTGAAGTGTCATACAGGAACTAAATAAAAAAGTGAAAAAAATGTTTTAAAACTATTAAAAAAATCACAAAATAAATTTAATAAAAGAAGAAATAGTAAACCTATGAAAACTTATATTTCTGTAAAAACAAAAAAGTGCACAACCTGACCTAGAAGAGGTAGTTAACTCCTTTTGTGCATACCGTAAAAAATAAAAATCGGAGGAAAAAACTATGTTTTTTTCATCATACTGCTAAGCAAAAAGTGGTATAAAACACAATCAAAAGTCAAATGGAAATAAAAATGGTATGGATGAAAACGATATCTTGTCCCACAAAAAAAGGCCACCATACAGCTCCATCAGTGGAAAAATAAAAGTTATAGATCTCAGAATAAAGCGATGCATAAACAATTATTTTTTCTATTAAATAGTTTTTATTTTGTAACAGCGGCAAAACATAAAAAATACTATATAAATGTGGTAAAACTGTAATTGAACTGACCAGAAGAATAAAGCTGCCTTATCAATTTTACCACATGTGGAATGGCAATAAAAAAAAACCCTTAACCCCTTCATGACCCAGCCTATTTTGGCCCTAATGACCTTGCCGTTTTTTGCAATTCTGACCAGTGTCCCTTTATGAGGTAATAACTCCGGAACGCTTCAACGGATCCTAGCGATTCTGAGACTATTTTTTCGTGACATATTGGGCTTCATGTTAGTGGTAAATTTAGGTCGATAATTTCTGAGTTTATTTGTGAAAAAAACGGAAATTTGGCGAAAATTTTGAAAATTTCGCAATTTTCACATTTTGAATTTTTATTCTGTTAAACCAGAGAGTTATGTGACACAAAATAGTTAATAAATAACATTTCCCACATGTCTACTTTACATCAGCACAATTTTGGAAACAATTTTTTTTTTTGCTAGGATGTTATAAGGGTTAAAATTTGACCAGTGATTTCTCATTTTTACAACAAAATTTACAAAACCATTTTTTTTAGGGACCACCTCACATTTGAAGTCAGTTTGAGGGTTCTATATGGCTGAAAATACCCAAAAGTGACACCATTCTAAAAACTGCACCCCTCAAGGTGCTCAAAACCACATTCAAGAAGTTTATTAACCCTTCAGGTGTTTCACAGCAGCAGAAGCAACATGGAAGTAAAAAATGAACATTTAACTTTTTAGTCACAAAAATGATCTTTTAGCAACAATTTTTTTATTTTCCCAAGGGTAAAAGGAGAAACTGGACCATGGACGTTGTTGTCCAATTTGTCCTGAGTACGCTGATACCTCATATGTGGGGGTAAACCACTGTTTGGGCGCACGGCAGGGCTCGGAAGGGAAGGAGCGCCATTTGACTTTTTCAATGAAAAATTGGCTCCAATCTTTAGCGGACACCATGTCGCGTTTGGAGAGCCCCCGTGTGCCTAAACATTGGAGCTCCCCCACAAGTGACCCCATTTTGGAAACTAGACCCCCAAAGGAACTTATCTAGAAGGATAGTGAGCACTTTAAACTTCCAGGTGCTTCACAAATTGTTCTGTAAAAATGAAAAAGTACTTTTTTTTCACAAAAAAATTATTTTAGCCTCAATTTTTTCATTTTCACATGGGCAACAGGATAAAATGGATCCTAAAATTTGTTGGACAATTTCTCCTGAGTACACCAATACCTCACATGTGGGGGTAAACCACTTTTTGGGCACATGGTAAGGCTCGGAAGGGAAGGAGCGCCATTTGACTTTTTGAATGAAAAATTATCTCCATCGTTAGCGGACACCATGTCGCGTTTGGAAAGCCCTTGTGTGCCTAAACATTGGAGCTCCTCCACAAGTGACCCCATTTTGGAAACTAGACCCCCCAAGGAACTTATCTAGAGGCATAGTGAGCACTTTAAACCCCCAGGTACTTCACAAATTGATCCGCAAAAATGAAAAAGTACTTTTTTTTTCACACAAAATTTATTTTAGCCTCAATTCTTTCATTTTCACATGGGCAACAGGATAAAATGGATCCTAAAATTTGTTGGGCAATTTCTCCTGAGTACGCCGATACCTCATATGTGGGGGTAAACCACTGTTTGGGTGCACGGCAAGGCTCGGAAGGGGAGGCTTGCCATTTGACTTTTTGAATGGAAAATTAGCTCCAATCGTTAGCGGACACCATGTCGCGTTTGGAGAGCCCCTGTGTGCCTAAACATTGGAGCTCCCCTACAAGTGACCCCATTTTGGAAACTAGACCCCCCAAGGAACTTATCTAGATGCATAGTGAGCACTTATAACCCCCAGGTGCTTCACAGAAGTTTATAACGCAGAGCCGTGAAAATAAAAAATAATTTTTCTTTCCTCAAAAATGATTTTTAGCCCAGAATATTTTATTTTCCCAAGGGTAATAGGAGAAATTGGACCCCAAATGTTGTTGTCCAGTTTGTCCTGAGTACGATGATACCCCATATGTGGGGGTAAACCACTGTTTGGGCGCATGGCAGGGCTCGGAAGGGAAGGCACGCCATTTGGCTTTTTGAATGGAAAATTAGCTCCAATCATTAGCGGACACCATGTCGCGTTTGGAGAGCCCCTGTGTGCCTAAACATTGGAGCTCCCGCACAAGTGACCCCATTTTGGAAACAAGACCTCCCAAGGAACTAATCTAGATGTGTGGTGAGCACTTTGAACCCCAAGTGCTTCGCAGAAGTTTATAACGCAGAGCCATGAAAATAAAAAATAATTTTTCTTTTCTCAAAAATGATTTTTTAGCCCACAATTTTTTATTTTCCCAAGGGTAACAGGAGAAATTGGACCCCAAAAGTTGTTGTCCAGTTTCTCCTGAGTATGCTGATACTCCATATGTGGGGGTAAACCACTGTTTTGGCACACGTCGGGGTTCGGAAGGGAAGTAGTGACGTTTTGAAATGCAGACTTTGATGGAATGCTCTGCGGGCGTCAGGTTGCGTTTGCAGAGCCCCTGATGTGCCTGAACAGTAGGAACTCCCCACAAGTGACTCCACTTTGGAAACTAGACCCCCAAGGGAACTTATCTAGATGTGTGGTGAGCACTTTGAACCCCCAAGTGCTTCACAGAAGTTTATAACGCAGAGCCGTGAAAATAATAAATGTGTTTCCTTTCCTCAAAAATATTTCTTAGCCCAGAATTTTTTATTTTCGCAAGAGTAACAGGAGAAATTGGACCCCAAAAGTTGTTGTCCAGTTTCTCCTGAGTACGCTGATACCCCATATGTGGGGGTAAACCACTGTTTGGGCATATGCCGGGGCTCGGAAGGGAAGTAGTGACCTTTTGGAATGCAGACTTTGATGGAATGGTCTGCGGGCATCATGTTACGTTTGCAGAGCCCCTGATATGCCTAAACAGTAGAAACCCCCCCACAATTGACCCCATTTTGGAAACTAGACCCCCCAAGGAACTTATCTAGATGTGTGGTGAGCACGTTCAACCCCCAAGTGCTTCACAGAAGTTTACAATGCAGAGTCATGAAAATAAAAAATCATTTTTCTTTCCTCAAAAAAGATGTTTTACAAGCAATTTTTTATTTTCACAAGGGTAACAGGAGAAATTGGACCACAATATTTGTTGCCCAGTTTGTTGTGAGTACGCTGATACCCCATATGTGGGGGTAGACCACTGTTTGGGCATATGCCGGGGCTCGGAAGGGAAGTAGTGGCATTTGAAATGCAGACTTTGATGGAATGGTCTGCGGGCGTCACATTGCATTTGCAGAGCCCCTGATGTGCCTAAACAGTAGAAACACCCCACAAGTGACCCCATTTTGGAAAATAGACCCCCCAAGGAACTTATCTAGATGTGTGATGAGCACTTTCAACCCCCAAGTGCTTCACAGAAGTTTATAACGCAGAGCCGTGAAAATAAAAAATAATTGTTCTTTCCTCAAAAATTATGTTTTAGCAAGTAATTTTTTATTTTTGCAAGGGTAAAAGGAGAAATTGGACCCCAACAGTTGTTGCCCAGTTTGTCCTGAGTACATTGGTACCCCAAATGTGGGGGTAAACCACTGTTTGGGCGCACGTTGGGGCTTGGAAGGGAGGGAGCACCATTTGACTTTTTGAACGCAAGATTGGCTGGAATCAATGGTGGCGCCATGTTGCGTTTGGAGACCCCTGATGTGCCTAAACAGTGGAAACCCCTCAATTCTAACTTCAACACTAACCCCAACACACCCCTAATCCTAATCCCAACTGTAGCCATAACCCTAACCACAACCCTAACCACAACACACCCCTAACCACAACCCTAACCGCAACACACCCATAACCCTAATTCCAACCCTAACCCTAATCCTAACCCTAATCCCAACCCTAACCCTAATCCCAACCCTAACCACAACTGTAACCCCAATACACCCCTAACCCTATCCGTAACCCTAACCACAAGCCTAATCTTAACCCTATTTCAAACCCTAGCCCTAATTCCAACCCTAACTCTAATTCCAACCCTAACCCTAAGGCTATGTGCCCACGTTGCGGATTCGTGTGAGATTTTTCCGCACGATTTTTGAAAAATCTGCAGGTAAAAGGCACTGCGTTTTACCTGCAGATTTACAGCGGATTTCCAGTGTTTTTTTGTGCGGATTTCACCTGCGGATTCCTATTGAGCAACAGGTGTAAAACGCTGCGGAATCTGCACAAAGAATTGACATGCTGCGGAAAATACAACGCAGCGTTTCTGCACGGAATTTTCCACACCATGGGCACAGTGGATTTGGTTTTCCATAGGTGTACATGGTACTGTAAACCTGATGGAAAACTGCTACAAATTCGCAGCGGCCAATCCGCTGCGGATCAGCGGCCAATCCGCTGCGGATCCGCGGCCAATCCCGTAACCCTAACCCTACCCCTAGTTCTAACCCTAACCCTAGTGGAAAACGAAAAAAAAAATATATATATATTTTCTTTATTTCATTATTGTCCCTACCTATGGGGGTGATAAAGGGGGGGGTTTATTTATTATTTTTTTTATTTTGATCGCTGTGATAGAACCTACCACAGCGATCAAAATGTACTTGTAAGGAATCTGCCGGCTGGCAGATTCGGCGGGCGCACTGAGCATGCGCCCGCCATTTTGGAAGATGGCGGCGCCCAGCGAGGAGACGTACGGACACTGGGAGGATCGGTAAGTATGAAGGGGTGGTGGGGGGGTGGATCGGAGCACAGGGGGGGTAATCGGACCACAGGGGGGGTGAATCCAAACAAGGAGGGAGCGGACAGGAGGACGGGGGAGCCGGCAGGCGGACGGAGGGGACCGGACCCCATAACGGAGGACTGGGGGGGCGATCGGTGGGTGTGGGGGGGTCACTTCAGTATTTCCAGCCATGGCCGATGATATTGCAGCATCGGCCATGGCTGGATTGTAATATTTCACCAGTTTTTTAGGTGAAATATTACAAATCACTCTGATTGGCAGTTTCACTTTCAACAGCCAATCAGAGCGATCGTAGCCACGGGGGGGTGAAGCCACCCCCCCCTGGGCTGAAGTACCACTCCCCCTGTCTCTGCAGATCGGGTAAAATGGGAGTTAACCCCTTCACCCGATCTGCAGGGACGCGATCATTCCATGACGCCACATAGGCGTCATGGGTCGGATTGGCACAGGTTTTCATGACGCCTACGTGGCGTCATGGGTCGGGAAGGGGTTAAAAAAACAGATCCTGAATTACTGTTTTTTGTTAATCCTGCCTTCCAAAATCTGAATAGAAAGCGAGCAAAAAATGTGACTAAAAACTGTGCCAATAAAAACATCAACTTGTTTAGCAAAAAAACAAGCCCACATTACTCTGTCGGCAGAAATACGGAAACATTTTAGCTCTCAAAATACGACAATGCAAAAACTTGTTTATGTAAAAAAGAAAAGCATTTTTTAGTGCGTGTCAGCACCCATACATAAAATAACGCGATAAATCTGGTATCGCTGTAATTGCACCGACCCAAAGAATACAGTTGTCTGATCACTTATACCGCACAAGCAATAGCTTAAAAATAAATAAAACCAATTTTTCTCCTGCTGTTCATTTATTCATTCTGTCTCCCAAATATCACAGCAAGGCTCGGCTCATATTTATCCTGCAGTCTGCACTGGGTGCTAACACCAGGGTTTCCGTGTGAGTCACCGAAATACGTGATTCAGATGGAACCCCTGGGGGATGCTTTCCTATAATGAGGCAGATGCCGTCTGACATGTGATCCGGCGGTATCCGTCTTTTTTAGGTGTGCATAAAAGCGCAGTCTGCCACAGTTTCTGCACTCCTGAAAAGAACGACACTGCTGAACAGAGGCCATATGGAGTCCAGAGTAACATTATTATAGTGAGTGGCTCTGTCAGGGGTTTCATCTGAATCACGTCATTTAGAGATTAAGATGGAAATCCCGATATAAGTGCTCAGCGTAGAGCGCTGGATAAATATGATCCCAAACATTATGTAAAATGTTCCCAATGAAAGCTTCAACTCAATCCACAGAAAATGCCCCCACTGAGATCCGTCATCTGTTAATGGTAATATAGATGGCTTTAATGTTAATGGTACTACAAGGGCTCTGGAAAAGCATAATGGCTCCTCGCCCTCCAAAAGAAGTCCAATGAATTCTGCGCTTCCAAATCCAAAAGCCCCTCTTCCTTCTGAGCCCCCACAGTGTGCCTAAACCATTTCTGTAGCAATGAGAGTCCACCTAATTTATGGCTGCATGTCTCCAGAAGCAAGAGCTGGGCATAGTGTACTGGTCACTACAATGTACAGTCACTGCAATGGCGGTTTGCAATTTTCACTTAGCAACATCTATTGCAGCTTGCTTCTGGAAAACACCCACGGAGTCAAAATCCTAACCACACCTATTTTTAAATTCCCAGAGGGGTATATTTTCCAAAATGGGATCACTTAGGGGCTCTGTATATGGAGTCTGCATACTATTCTACAATAATTTGTTCTCCAACAGTCAAATAGAGCTCCTTCTTTCTCGAGTCTCGCGGTGTTTGGCTATGCAGTACTGTATCCACATAAGGGGTATTGCCACATTCAGCAGAACTTTTGGTACCATTTTTACACATTTCCCAGTGTGAAAATGGAAAATTTAGGGCTAAAACATTTTTTCTTTGTAAAAATGTAATTATTATTTCTTCACTCACTTTGCTCACTTAAGGGGGTTTCTGCTGTTCTGGAGCCACAGGAGATCTGCTAATGAGATATGGCACCTGCAATTCATAACAGCAAAATCTGCACTGTAACATAGCGCTCCTTCCCTTTTGAGCTTTGCATTGTGCCTCAAAAGTTGTTTTCGACCACTTAAGGCGTATTGATGTACTCATGAGAAATTGCATAAAAAATTGTACTGTTCATTTTCCCCTATTACCTCTTTTGATAATTGCAAACTTGTGGTCAAAGCAACATTTTAAAGGAAAAAAATAGTAATATTTAATTTACTCAGCCAAATGTTATACAAGTTTGTGAATCACATAATTTCCACTGTTTAGGCACCTCAGGGGCTCTCCAAACGCGACATGGCATCTTCTATCAATTCCAGCCAATTTTGTATTCCAAAATTCCAATGGGGCTCATTCCCTACAGAGCACTGCCATGCGCCCAAACAGTAGTTTTCCTCCACATATGTGGTATCGGCGTACTCAGGAGAAATTGCACATTAATTTTTGTGCTCACTTTTTCTTGCTACCCTTGTAAAATTAAAAAAATTGGTGCTAAAATGTGTTTTTTTAATTTTTGTGGCTCACCACACATCTAGATAGGTTCTCTGAGTTTAAAAAGGGGGCAATTTGTGTTTTTTTTTAATTGTTTAGGCACATCAGGGGTCCTCCAAATGCAACAGGGTGTCCACCATCATTTCCAGGCAATTTCGTAATCCCAAACTCAAAGAGTGCTCCTTCCTTTTTGACCTTGCAGTGCGCCCAAACAGTAGTTTTCCACCACATATGGGGTATTGTAGTACTCAGGAGAAATAGCACAACAAATTTCATGGTGCATAAACTCCTGTTACCCTTAGTGAAAGTGAAAGATTTGGGGCTAAAGTAACCTTTTTGTGGGGAAAAAGTAAAATGTTCATTTTCTCCTTTCACATTCCATTAAATCCGGTGAAGCACCTGAAGGGTTAATGAACTTCTTGACTATGGTTTTGAGCATCTTCAGAATGGTGTCACTTTTGGTTATTTTCTGTCATATTGGTCCCAAAAAGTAACTGCAAATGTGATGTGGTCCATAAAAAAAATTGTTTTGCAAAATTTATGAAAACAAAATTACTGATAATCATCCCTGATTTGACACTTCTAATTTTGTAACAAAAAAATAATGTTTCAAAATTTGTGTTGATAAAAAGTAGACATATGGGAAATGTTATTTATTAACTATTTTGTGTGACATGACACTCTGGTTTAAGGGCTTAAAATATTTTCAGAAATAAACACAAGTTATATCGAACAAATTTTACCACTATCATAAAGTACAATATGTCACAAAAGATAAATCTCAGAATCTCTTGGATATGTTGAAGTATTACAAAGTTATTATTTCATAAACTCACACTGGTCAGAATTGAAAAAAATTGGTCTAGTCACAAAGGCGAAAATAGGCTCTGATGCGAAAGGGGTAAGAAACTGACAGACTCAGTGGATGGGGCTTATGACTGGTATTGGAAAGAAGTGTGGCTATATTGGTCACTGATATTTTTTGGAATTGTCAGAAATCTACACTACTCAAAAAAATAAAGGGAACACAACAGAATGTAACTCCAAGCAAATCAAACTTCTGTGAAATCAAACTGTCCACTTAGGAGGCAACACTGTTTGACAATCAATTTCACATGCTGTTGTGTAAATGGAATAGACAACAGATGGAAATTATTGGCAATTATCAAGACACTCAAAGAAGTGGTTCTGCAGGTGAGGACCACAGACCACATCTCAGTACCAATGCTTCCTGGCTGATGTTTTGGTCACTTTTGAATGTTGGCTGTGCTTTCACACTCGTTTTAGCATGAGACTGACTCTACAACCCACACAAGTGGCTCAGGTAGTGCAGCTCATCCAGGATGGCACATCAATGCGAGCTTTGGCAAGACGGTTTACTGTACCTGTCAGTGCAGTGTCAAGAGACTGGAGGCGCTACCAGGAGACAGGCCAGTACACCAGCAGATGTGGAGGGGGCCACAGGAGGGCAACAATCCAGCAGCAGGACCACTACCTCAGTTTTTGCGCAAGGAGGAACAGGAGAAGCACTGCCAGAGCCCTGCAAAATGACCTCCAGCAGGCCACAAATGTGCATGTGTCTGCACAAACGGTTAGAAACCGATTCCATGAGGATGGTCTCAGTGCCTGACATCCACAGATGGGGGTTGTGCTCACAGCCTAACTCAGTGCAGGATGCTTGACAATTGCCACAGAACACCAGGATTGACAAATTCGCCACTGGCGCCCTGTGCTCTTCACAGATGAAAGCAAGTCCACACTGAGCACATGTGACAGACGTGACAGAGTCTGGAGATGCCATGGAGAGCGATCTGCTGCCTGCAACATCCTTCAGCATGACCGGTTTGGCAGTGAGTCAGTAATGGTGTGGGGTGGCATTTCTTTGGAGGGCCGCACAGCCCTCCATGTGCTCGCCAGAGGTAGCCAGACTGCCATTAGGTACCGAGATGAGATCCTCAGACCCCTTGTGAGACCATATTCTAGTGCGGTTGGCCCTGGGTTCCTCCTAATGCAGGACAATGCCTGACCTCATGTGGCTGTAGTGTGTCAGCAGTTCCAGCAAGATGAAGGCATTGAAGCTATGGACTGGCCGCCTGTTCCCCAGACCTGAATCCGATTGAACACATCTGGGACATCATGTCTCACACCATCCACCAACGTCACGTTGCACCACAGACTGTCCAGGAGTTGGCAGATGCTTTAGTCCAGGTCTGGGAAGAGATCCCTCAGGAGACCGTCCGCCACCTCATCAGGAGCATGCTAAGGCATTGTAGGGAGATCATACAGGCACATGGAGGCCACACACACTACTGAGCATCATTTCTTTGTCTTCAAGCATTTCCACTGAAGTTGGATCAGCCTGTAACTTCATTTTCCACTTTGATTTTGAGCATCATTCCAACTCCAGACCTACATGGGATATTAGTTGTGATTTACGTTGATCATTTTTAGGTTTTATTGTTCTCAACACATTCCACTATGTAATTAATAAAGATTTACAACTGGAATATTTCATTCAATGATATCTAGGATGTGGGATTTTAGTGTCCCCTTTATTTTTTTGAGCAGTGTATTTTTGTACATTTTGAGTTGTATTATTCTCACTTTAACAGATGAAATAAGAAATTGAGATAGGAAAATTTACATTTTTATTTAGTTGAATAATAATTCAGCACACTAATCATTGCCTAATAATACTACACCCACAGATATTCTCCTAAGAAACCCAAAAATTCAATTTTACTTTCTTAAATATTCATGTTTCAGGTTTGTAAAACTTGTGGATCGATCGACAGTACTGTACTTGCTCAATAATAAAAATTAGTCATCAAAAATACAAATTGCCTAATAATTGTGCGCACAGTTTATTTAATACTACTTGTCTAGCAATGTTAGATCACTGTGTGTTATCCATGTATTTTATATACTGTTCTGTACACTGTGTCCATGATTACTGTACTGTGACATTACTCTGTGCAAAGACTTTTTTCTATGCATTCAGAAATATTAATAAGTCTAATTACATGCGACATATAAAATGGGTATGTTTTAAAAGCACAATATGCATTCATTTTATCTGTTTTCTGATAAAAGGACTGTTTAAGCATACGCAGAGAGATCTGCATGTGTTGTGTATTTGATCAGTATTGCATCTGTTTCTGAAAGTGTTTTCCTGAAAGACAGTATTACTACTACTCAACAAGACATCAGATTTTCTGCGTACAGGAGGAATCAAACCATTTTTCATTAATGTGCTGCATGCAATGTTTCCATATTTAGTCCGTGTGTGTGATGCTACCAAAACTATGGCATTCCTTTTACTTGTACCCAAAGAAAAGATAAGACATTTTCCAAGCTTTTCCTATCCATTACACAGTAAAAAATGGACAACACTTAGTTGGCCCATGGATGGCATCTGTGTGTTATCTGTTCCTTCACTGACCCATTCACACAAATGGGTGCATTTGGTCAACAAATTTGAAAAAAATGGACATGTTGCTGTTTTTTAAATTTTTTTTTTTTTTTGGACAACAGTCGGCAAAATAAAAAATCTGAAACATGAGCATGCCGATGGGTGGTGCATGTTTTGTCCGTAAAAAACATGGCCACAACACGTCTGTCAAACACAGATGTATGAATGGGCCTTACTAATGAGTATTGATAAATCAGTTTCTTCTGTAATATGTCTACTTTCAGGACGACCTGTATTACGTGCTTCTACCAGGACTCTCACGTGAAACAGATCTCACATTGCTGTTCACAGGCATATGCCGTGAAATCACTGCATTATCCTTCTGGGTTATTTCTCCTGTCTTGTGCCTGTGTCATCACATCGCTGCATTTATTATCCACGTACTGTGGCTTCACCATCACTATTATCCATCTGTTGCAGTATCTGTGCATTATGGAGGACCTGTGATATAACTAAGAATTATTTCTATTCAGAGACATCAGTGTGTTTACTATGTTGGGATAACACTGTATAATTCCAGTTCTGTTATATAACTGATGCTTATTCCTTCACATCTCACTGTACAGCAAATCAATGTGTGCAATATCCAGTTTTTGTGACATAATAACGTTAAAAATGATCCTGCACAGTGACATTACAGTGCACATTTTCGGCGGCATACATGTAAGAACGTGTGTGGCAGGGCTGATGTTTCTCCACTACGGATGGGAGTGTTATTTTTACAGATTATTCTTCAGAACCCAGTAACAAAAAGATACACCACTACATATTGTAACTCGAAGCTCTGCGTTAGGATGCATAAGGGCTTATTCAGATATCAGTTTGTCACATGAGTTCTATCCTTGGTTTTCACACAGAACTTGCACCCATTATAGTCTATGAGGCTGTTCCAGAGGTGAATATACCATTGCTGCAACACGCACCCAAGAGGAATCACTTCTACCTCCTAAGCAGGCGATATAGGTCAATAAGATGAGCTATTGGAATGCAAAGGGCCCATATACTGGTTATGCCAGGGGCCCCCTTCTGCCTATATCTGTCCCTGGGCTGTTCATATGACTGTATATTCTTGGGGACTGAGTGGTCCTCACAAAATCTCAGACAGATGGTCAAATTTTCATCTGTGTCTTGGATCAATCTCACCAATGCAAGTTTATAGGTCTAGGTAAAATTTGGACACAGCACTCAGAGGCAATCTTTGTGCTCTCCTTTTTTCATGGACTGTTTGATATGAGAAGTTACATATGCTTTTGTTGTTAGGCGGGGGATTGTTGAGGAAGTTCGAAGTGGATTGATTTATTAATACTGGTTTAGACGAGGTCCAACCTGTCTTCCTATATTCTTCCTTGAGAAGGTGGAAGAGCATGAAATCTGAATGTGATAATTTAAATCTTTCTCTGGTTATGTTAAATGGGGCCAATTTATTATTCTCAAACAGATCCTCTACGAATCTTATTTTTTGAGTCGACCAATTTATAAATAGATGTCTCAATGAAGGCCTCACTGGAAGCAGAAAAGGTGTCTTCAGAACTGACATCGAATGGGGGAAAAGGCTATGTTTTTTGGAACAAAGATATATCCAACTTTTGGAGCAGTTCCAATCTAGATGGGGTAAATGGAATCTCATTAAACGGGCTATGGATGATCTCTTTTTTGTTTAATTCCTGCTAGTTTCAATTCTCAGTTTCTAAAGTTTATGGTATATCTATGTTGTTTTGATTTCACTCTACTATTATTACACGGTCATGTAATTCACTATATTCTTACGTTACCTGATGTAATGCTTATTTTGTATCTTTTACATGCCATTACGTGTATTATCTGTTATAACTCAATAAAAACCTTGTTTTTTTTGAGAAGTTACATATGCTGAAAAAAGACCTAGGTCATTTTGTCACTAAATTAACTATAACCAGCGATGTTATGTGTATTGAGGAAATCATCCAGCACAGTGTCTGACTGCTCTAACTGTAAAGAACCCTTTCCTATTTAGCTGTTCGAATCACCTTTCTTCCACCCCTAATGATTGCCCCATGGTCCATAGTATGGTCCCTGGAAGGAATAAGTCATGTGCAAGTGCTTTGTACTGACCACACATATATTTATACATATAAATGATATCCCTTCTGAGGCATCTTTTTTCTAAGCTAAAAAAGCCCAACTTTTTCAACATCTCATCAAATGAGAGGCCTTCCATCCCTTGTAATACTCTTGTTCCCCATTGAGAATTCTTCATATTTTTTTTTCCATCTGAAAAAACCTGATGAAACTCTGACCACACACTGATGAAAAAAATTCACACTGATCAAACGCTGATGACATTGTGAACAGGAAAAAATAATAAAACTCGGACAAAGAAAATCACTGTAATCTGAATAAGGCTTAAGACACAGAAATCAATGTATTATTGTATCTCAGACACAAGCAAAAACCAAAGGTATGAACCAGACACAATTCTTACCTGGTCCAGTAACTGTGAATAAAGCTCATGGCAGTTAACAAAAATATATTTATATGTGGAGTCTAAGCAGGCCCGGACACAATCCTTCACCACTGTGCTGGCTCTTGGAGGGCTCTGAAGTTCAAGAACCTACAATAAAAAAAAAGTGTCACTCAAAGGTATTCCGACACTTTTTACACAATGGGGGAAACATTTACAGCACATTTTAAACACTGATGTTTGCTGCATTAATGTAGTATTTTAATTTAGCATACAATAAACATTTATTTAATCCCACGGTGAAAGTTATCTGTAAACTAATACTGATGTCTCCTCATTCCTGTATCATGTTAAGACATGTATGTTCATGTTCTGTAGTCCTTGAAATAATAAGGCTGGGGTCACACATTCAGTATTTGGTGATTTTTTACCTCAGTAGTTGTAAATCAAAACCAGGAGTGGGTGATAAATACAGAAGTGGTGACATGTTTCTATTACACTTTCCCTCTGATTGTTCCACTCCTGGTTTTGGTTTAAAAATACTGAGGTAAAAAAACTCAGTAAATACTCAAAATGTGAACGTGGCCTAGAAGGATTTCTTGTCTTAGAAAGCCTTAATCAGTTTACATTAAAATGTTTTCATGAACATAAACAGTCTCCCAGGAGAATTGTCCTTGCACTCAGCACCCAATACCAGTCTAGTAGTAGGTTACGGAAAATGGTTGTTATGGGCAATGTGAGCTTTGATTCATAACTCACTTTGTGTTTTCGTCAATGAAGAAAACCTCAGCACTCTATGTATGCAATGAACAATGCTTCTTAAATCAGGAAGACAATAATCCATCTCTCTGCCTACTTGCATACAAGGCAAGCCAACATTTTCTCAATTGATTGTATTATGCAGCGGTTTCCTGCCCATGGCCCCTACTGCATGTACTGCCATGGATTTCCTTCAATCTATGCTTTAATTCTCCCCTATTTTCAGAAGAGTACGGTCAGTGAATAGAAATGGTAGTTTCCTTAGGTTCACATTTTGTAAACCCACCAAAGTTTTGTCCTGTTTTTCCATTTGAGCAATTTATTAAACTGCATGTGTTTCTGTTTCCACTCTCAATGCAATATCAATTTTTCTAGTGTGCAAAAAAATTCCAAGCTTCCATTACCCATTAAACAGTAAAAATGCAAAGTATATACGGATACATATATTTAGACATAAATATTATAATTATATATATATATATATATATATATATATATATATATATATATATATATATATAGATATAGATATATATATATACACACACACACAATTGTGCTCAAAAGTTTACATACCCCAGCAGAATTTATGCTTTCTTGGCCTTTTTTCAGAGAATATGAATAACTAGATGGTGGCCCGATTCTAACTCATCGGGTATTCTAGAATATGTATGTATGTATGTATATAGCAGCCACATAGTATATAGGAGTACTACGTGGCCTGTGGTATATACCATGTGGCTGCTATATACAGTACATACATACATATTCTAGAATACCCGATGCGTTAATATAGGCCCACGTAGTATATAACGCAGCCCACACAGTATATAGCAGCCAAGCAGTAAATAACTCAGCCCACACAGTATAGAACACAGCCCACATAGTATGTAACACTGGCCAGGTAGTATATAGCAGCCACACGGTATCTAACACAGCCAACGTAGTATATAGCAGTGTGGGCACATATCCTTGTTAAAAAAAATAATTAAAATAAAAAATAGTTATATACTCACCCGCCGGGATCCACCGAAGATCCAGCGAACCTCTGGCGATACGCGCGGCTGCCGCCATCTTGCATTCCCAGGATGCATTGTGAAATTACCCAAATCACTTAGCGGTCTCGCGAGACTGCTAAGACTTCTGGGTAATTTCGCAATGCATCTCTGGGACCGGAAGCTGGCGGCAGGCGCGAGCGCATCGTCGGACTACGGAGGGTGAGAATAGCAGGTTTTTTGTTTTTTTTAATTATTTTTAACATTAGATCTTTTTACTATTGATGCTGCATAGGCAGCATGAATATTAAAAAACTTGGTCACACAGGGTTAATAGCGGCGGTAACAGAGTGAGTTCCCCGCGGCATAATGCGCTCCGTTACCGCTGGCATTAACCCTGTGTGATCGGTGACTGGAGGGGAGTATGGATTGGGCACTGACTGCGGGGAGTATGGAGCAGGTGCCGGGCACTGACTGCAGGGGAGTAGGAAGGGGCTAATCGGACTGTGACCGTCGCTGATTGGTCGCGGCAGCCATGAGAGGCAGCTGGCGAGACCAATCAGTGACTTGGATTCCATGACAGACAGAGGCCGCGAACAATGAATATCCGTGACAGACAGACAGACAAAAGGACAGACGAAAGTGACTCTTAGACAATTATATATATAGATAACACCAAAACTTTTTCTACACTCATGGTTAGTGGTTGGATGAAGCCATTTATTGTCAAACTACTGGGGTTTCTCCTTTTAAAGCATAATGATAACCCAAAACATCCAAATGACCCTGATAAAAAGTCACGTACCCTGGTGATTTTGGCCTGATAACATGCACAGAAGTTGACACCAATGCGTTTGAATGGCTACTAAAGGTAACATCCTTACCTGTGACCTGTTTGCTTGCAATCAGTGTGTGCATAAAAGCTGCATGAGTTTCTGGGATCCAGACAGATTCTTGCATCTTTCATCCAGCCACTGAAGTTTTTGGATTATGAGTCATGGGGAAAGCAAAATAATTGTCAATGGATCTACGGGGAAAGGTAGGTGAACTGTATAAAACAGGAAAGGGATACAAAAAGATATCCAAGGAATTGATAATGCCAGTCAGCAGCATTCAAACTGTGATTAACAAATGGAAAATCAGGGGCTCTGTAAAAACAAAACCACGGTCAAGAAAGGCCGTACTGGGCCCCTGGCAATTAGGGGAGGCCGCCATGACAGGGGAACGTGCGACGTAAGTGAGCTTATTAGGACTGCTGGGGGTGACAAGGTTAAAGGAACTGAGGGGAGGGGAAGAGTTTTTTGAATTTGAAAGTGGAGGAGGGGTTATGGGCAGGGGGGGGACCTTATAAAAAGGGGTGGCCACGTGAGTGGGGCAACCATTTTGGGTACTCACCGGCCACAGATGAAAGCTCCAGAGTACTCATCACAATGGACATAGAGGCCTTACTGCAGCAGTTGAGGGACGCAGCGGGCACTCAGGGCGCAGATTGGCTGCAGGCTTCGGTTTCCAGCCTGCTCCAGGGGTCGGTAGCCGGAGCCTCCATCGCTCCTCCAGCAGGACGCCGGCCGCGGAGGTCCCGTCCTCCGGCGCGCTTAAGCCCTGAGGCTACCCCTTGGGTCCGGCGCCGCATTAGGAGCCCCTCCAGGGACCCTCCAGCCAGGGCCGGCGGGCGCACTCCCCCTGCCCCTCGCCCACAGGCTGGGAGGAATCCTTCCACCAGGCGGGACCCACAACAGGGGCCGGATTCCCACCCCCCCGCGGCACAGAGGCGTCGGGATTCAGGACCGGGAGCGGCAGGTGCTAGCGTCCCGGCTGGCCCTGCTCGGCGGGGAGGAACGCGAGGAGCCAGGGGACGGGCCCCCATGCGGAGGAGATCCAGCGGCCGGCAGTCGGCCGGCTTCTCTTCAAGTGCGCCAGGGAGAGTGGCGCAGGACGGTCAGCAGGGTCGGGACACAGCGAGAGCGGCTCCGGTGAGAGGCGGGCAGCAGTCGGCTGCCTCAGTCAGCGCTGCGGTGTCACCACACGACCGGAGTCTCAGGCAAGATGGCGCCGCAGCAGGGAGCTCGGCGTCACGTGATCCAGTTCTTCACCAAGATGGCGCTGCATCCTGGAGTTCTTCATCTGTAATCCAGGATCCAGGACCTCCCCAAGATGGCGGCGCCCTATGGACAGCGGCGGCAGCTCCGAGGGGCCCTGCCACTATCACCGGTTTGCCTGCTTCTGGCGGTGGGCAGCTGGTGAGGCAGGTTGACCCGGGAGCTGTGGAGCCAGCATTATCCAGACCCAGCATGGAACCAGCACTCATTCATCAGGATCCAGGATCTGCGGCTGCTGGGTTCACAGCACCCAGGCAGCCAGGTGAGAGCCAGCATTTCCCTATATTTAACCCCTGCTTAGCTCCTACTGAGGTTAGGGACCGGGAGGCAGTTATGGGGGGGGCTAGTGGGGGGATGAGTTTAATATTGCATGGCCTTAGGGATTTGGCTAGAATATGGTACGGGGGTCCTTTTGGAGTAGGGTCACCCACAGCGGCTTGGCTAGGGGGTGCAGAAAGGGCGACGGGTGTAGGTATGCTATCGGACGCTGAAGTACTTTCGCAGTGTGGAGGTCGGGGTATGGCAGGCTCAGCTGCGTCAGGGGGAGGCAGCAACGATGCAGAAAGGGGGTCTGGGTCAGCCGATTTGGGAAGCGGGGCCCAGAGCACAGGGGCTAGCAAAGAAAAAGAAAGCGAGGAGACAGTGCGCTTGGACGATTCAGCAAGGAGCGAGGTATACGTGTGCTTTGAGGGGCCGCTGGGGTCACATTTGAAGGGGGAGGTGAAAGAGAAGATTTGGAAAGGGGACTATGTGGATATCTTTTCATTGTTACCGTTAGAGAGATTCAATCTTGATAGGTTACGGAGAGACGATTCAAAAAAAGAGGACGAGGAAAAGAAGAGGTATCGTCTGATCCCTCGTTCTTTTTCGAATTGGTTGCAAGCTTTTGCGATATTGGCGAGCATCATAGGGGAAAAGGCACCGGAAAATTGTTCCGGTCTCTTTTGCTATATGGATGCAATTGGTGAGGCTTACAGGGTGTATGGAGGGAAAGGCTGGCTGCGATATGACGAACAGTTCAGGCAGCGTAAAGCAGTCCGCTCGAGCATACGGTGGGACCATAAGGACATTGCGTTATGGATGAGGGTTATGGCACCGGCCAGAGCAAACCAAGGAAATCAGCCATTTCATGGGGGCGCCGGGAGTTCAGGGCAGTCGGGACATTCGGTCGCAATGCAGAAGGGACTGTGTTTTTCCTTTAATGAGGGGACCTGTAGGTTTGGGAGCAAGTGTAAGTTTAAGCACGAATGCTCTACTTGTGGGGGCACACATGGGGCAACAAGATGTTTCAGAGGGGGGAAAACAAGAAGCGGGGAAGTTGCTGAAAAAAAGGGAGACGCCGGTGCGGCTGGACGCGATGGAGGCGTATCTAAATAGATACCCTGATAGAGCAGCAGCGTCACTGTTGAGGGAGGGTTTTGGTTACGGCTTCAAAATTCCGTTTATTGAGCAAGATGTTTGTTTGTCAAAAAAGAATTTAAAGTCGGCATTGCAGTTTCCTGATGTAGTTTCTGAGAAGTTAAAAAAAGAAGTTGAGTTAGGACGGATGGCAGGACCTTTTGCATTGGCTCCGTTCAGTAATCTGAGAGTGTCACCGCTCGGAGTGGTTCCTAAAAAGGAACCTAACAAATTCAGGCTTATTCATCACTTGTCATTCCCGAAAGGGATGTCAGTGAATGATGGGATCGACCCTCAACTGTGTGCGGTTTCTTACATGTCGTTCGACGCAGCAATGGATTTGGTACGGCTATGTGGTAGGGGGGCTCTGATGGCGAAGACGGATATTGAAGCGGCTTTCCGCCTGTTGCCAGTACACCCGGAGAGTATGCATTTGTTGGGGTGTTTTTGGGACGGAGGTTTCTTCATTGATCGGTGTCTTCCCATGGGTTGTTCGCTATCATGTGCTTACTTCGAGGCTTTTAGTACATTCTTAGAATGGGTCGTTAAGGATGTATCTGGCTTGAGTTACTGCTTACATTACCTTGATGATTTCATGTTTGTGGGCCCTCCGCAGTCTGCAATTTGCTCGATTTTGTTACACACAATGGAGAGGGTAGCTCGGGGATTCGGAGTTCCTTTGGCAGCGGACAAGACTGTCGGGCCAATGACCACGCTGAGTTTTCTAGGCATAGAAATTGACACCATAGCGATGGAATGCAGATTGCCTGAGGATAAGGTAGTTGCTTTTCGGGAGGAAGTTCAGAAAGCGTGTACACGGCGTAAGATAACGCTGCATGATTTACAGTCTTTGCTGGGCAAGCTGAACTTTGCTTGCAGGATTATGCCGATGGGCCGTCCATTTTGTAGGCGTTTGTCTTTGGCTACGGTGGGAGTGAAATCTCCGCTGCACTTCATCAGATTGACGAGGGATTTGAAACAGGACTTGAAGATATGGGCCCTGTTCTTGGAGGACTATAATGGCAGATCCATCTGGATTCAAACAGTGGAGAATGCAGTGGATTTAGGTTTTTGCATTAACGTGAGCGAAATGTGTGGTTTCAATGTGCAATATTGCGGTCAGAGCGTTGTGGCGGAGTGGCCACCTAGGTGGCGTGAGCTAGGCTTGTTGCAAAATCAGGTTTTGTTACAGTTGTTTCCTCGTGTAGTGGCATTGTCAGTTTGGGGTGGTATGGTGATGAACAAAAAAATCCGCTTTTCCTGCGAACACTTGGGCGTTGTGGATGCCATCAATACGCTATCTGCAGCATCTACGGAAGTGGTCAGGGTACTGCAGCATCTGGTGTTCCTGGGCCTCAAGTTTAATTTGTGGATAGTAGCAGATGGCAAGACAACTATGCCTACTAACGCTGATAATGTCTTTTTCCATCCACAGCGGCATCAGTCTCAAGGGCTGGGACCTTGCTTGGATTCGGCAGGCCAGGATTGTCCAGCGGAACTGTGGAACCTGCCCTTCGGGCTCTAGGGGAGTTGTTTGCTAGATCACTTTCGGATAGGTCTTGGTTGCAGTATAATCAAGCTTGGAGCACATGGGAGAATTGGAAGGGGTCATATGGGGCTGGTATGGATGATGAGTATAAGCTGTTGTTGTTGGTAGGACATGTATGGGAGTCGGGTTGGTCGGTGTCCAAGATGAGTAAGTTCCTAGCTGGTCTAGCGTTTGGCTTCAAGGCCAGAGGTTTACGGGATGAGACGAAATCCTTTTTGGTTGCGCAGTTAGTGAAAGGTTGGAAAAAAGGGCAGAAGTCGTTGGACGACAGACGTCCGGTTTCCTTCGAAGTGTTGTTAGTAATTGGTGGACACCTGAGTTCTGTTTGTTTCTCAGAATGGGAAGTAACGTTGTTCCATGCGGCTTTTTCGTTAGCCTTTTTCGGAGCATTCCGTTTGGGGGAGTTGGTTAGCCCTTCCAGATACAAGGGAGGGGGATTGAGGAGAGAAGACGTTGATGTTACGTCCGATAGGGTGGTGGTGTTTCTTCGGTCATCAAAGACGGACGTTACCGGTAAAGGTTGTAAAATAGTGTTATTTGAAGTTCCGAGTTGTCCGTTGTGCCCGGTAATCTGTGTGAGTAACTTACTGAGAAGAGAAGGGGTTCTATCCGACCCATTGTTGGTTCATGCGGATGGTTCGTTTTTATCTCGTTTCCAGTTTGTTTAGATATTTCGGAAGTGTTTGGAATTGGGGGGAATTTCACCGGCGAAGTACAGCGGGCATTCATTTCGTATTGGGGCTGCGACGGAGGCGGCTAGGAGAGGTTTAGGGGATGAGGTGGTTAAACGAATCGGGCGGTGGGAATCGGTGAGATTCCGGTCTTATGTTCGCCCAGGTTTGTTATAATCGCATGGTTCCAATGTTTGAGGGTCTTTTGTATTGAGTTTGATAGATGTTCTTCTTTATTCTCTTACAGACCACGGCACAAGGCTAGTGTGGATTATGGGACATTCATTCGTGTTCTGGGCGGCAGAGAGGGCAGCGGTTCGTCTTGATGGTCGGCAGTTGGGTTTTTCACGTGACGTGGCAACCTTACGATGGATTGGAAAAAGGGGAATGACGTGGAGCCAATTTTTACCTGAGTTTCACCGTTTTGTGCGCTGGGATCAGTTCCCGCAAATTTTGGTTATTCATTTGGGAGGAAATGATTTGGGGAAGAGGCCATGTAGAGAACTTATAAAGGACATTAAGTTCGATATGTTAAGGTTGTGGGCAATGTTTCCTAAGGTTTTGGTAGTGTGGTCCGACATCGTCCCGAGGAAGGTTTGGCGGGGTGCTAGGTCATTGGAGGGGATAAACAAAGCACGGATTAAGGTGAACAAAGCTGTTTCGCGTTTCATGGCAAGGAACGGAGCAGTAGTGGTGCGGCACGTCAACTTGGAGTCTGGTACGGGAGGTTATTGGAGATTGGATGGGGTGCATCTGAACGCGGTTGGTACCGATATGTGGTGTTTGGCGATCCAGGAGGGCATCGAAACAGCTTTGAAGGTGTGGCGGGACATAAATTCCTAAGGTTTTAGGGCATTTATGTTTGTGGCGTGGGGTGGTGATCCTCGAAGTTGGTGGAAGTGGAAAATGGCGGATGGATGGGGGGGGGATCTCAATAGGTCCTGGACTCCCCAGGGTGATTTTAAATTGGTTAAAGGGGGACAGATAATCCCAGGAAGGGATTAGTAGGGGAACAAAAACAGGTGTACGGGTTTGGCCTGGCGGGCGGAGTTTGCCCCTGAGCTGGTGCATAGCGGCTGGGGGTAAGGCGGATATAAGGCCAAAATAGTTTGGCGGAAAAATGGTGGACATATGTTTCGGGCTTCAAGGGTCACCCACTTCCGGGGTTTATTGTTTCATGATTTTGTATGTTTAAATGTTAATAAACGGCTGCTGTGGCCAATTAATCCAACCCAATTGTCTGTGTTTTAATGGCGTTTTTGTTTCTTCTTAGACAAAGGGGGTGGCGGCTGTTTTGTCAGGGGGATTATGAGGTAAGTTAAAGGTTTTTAATTCTAGAAGCTCACAGGAGTCACGGATACCTGTTGTCAAGAAAGGCCGTACTGGGCCCCTGGCAATTAGGGGAGGCCGCCATGACAGGGGAACGTGCGACGTAAGTGAGCTTATTAGGACTGCTGGGGGTGACAAGGTTAAAGGAACTGAGGGGAGGGGAAGAGTTTTTTGAATTTGAAAGTGGAGGAGGGGTTATGGGCAGGGGGGGACCTTATAAAAAGGGGTGGCCACGTGAGTGGGGCAACCATTTTGGGTACTCACCGGCCACAGACGAAAGCTCCCACCCACCCGCCCTTTTATTGTTATTAGCCTAAGATTATTGATTCGGATGTTAGTAACTTTGGGCTAACAATAGGCTTATAGTTTATGAAGATATTTAATTATGACTAAGTATGGTAAATGATCTGTCGCGGCAGCATGGCGTGGGGTGGTGATCCTCGAAGTTGGTGGAAGTGGAAAATGGCGGATGGATGGGGGGGGGGGATCTCAATAGGTCCTGGACTCCCCAGGGTGATTTTAAATTGGTTAAAGGGGGACAGATAATCCCAGGAAGGGATTAGTAGGGGAACAAAAACAGGTGTACGGGTTTGGCCTGGCGGGCGGAGTTTGCCCCTGAGCTGGTGCATAGCGGCTGGGGGTAAGGCGGATATAAGGCCAAAATAGTTTGGCGGAAAAATGGTGGACATATGTTTCGGGCTTCGAGGGTCACCCACTTCCGGGGTTTATTGTTTCATGATTTTGTATGTTTAAATGTTAATAAACGGCTGCTGTGGCCAATTAATCCAACCCAATTGTCTGTGTTTTAATGGCATTTTTGTTTCTTCTTAGACAAAGGGGGTGGCGGCTGTTTTGTCAGGGGGATTATGAGGTAAGGTAAAGGTTTTTAATTCTAGAAGCTCACAGGAGTCACGGATACCCGTTGTCAGGTAGACCAACAAAAATGTCGCCCACAACTGGCAGGAAAATTGTTTGGGATGCAAAGAAAAACCCACAGATAAATGGCTTCACCCAACCACTAACCATGAGTGGAGAAAAAGTTTTGGTGTTATTATTCATATTCTCTGAAAAAAGACCAAGAAAGCAAATTCTGCTGGGGTATGTAAACTTTTGAGCACAACTGTATATATACAGTATGTATATACTGTATATACACACATATACATTTCATTCCTATTGTAAAAACACTTTGCTATTCATATTTTCACTCTTTTGAGCATTTTTCTTTCACTTTACGTTTTAGTAAGTTACTTTGTGGGAAAAAAATGTGCATATTACTTATTTGAAGTGTCTCTTGATGAACAACATTCCAAACTAGGCTCTATCCAATGAATAGGTTGCAAAAACACTTTAGTAAAAAAACTTTCCATGTCACTCTCCGCAAGGAGAAATTATACTACTTGGATCCTGACCAGAAGCCTCACACACACCCAAATCAAATCTCACACTGCACTGACGAGGGGCTGTACCCCGAAACACAGTGTCTGCAAATTGAGATTCTGGTTTGGCTTTTATCTTAAGTCATGTAACAAGGCTCGTTAAAAGGTCAACATTCACTGTTAGGATTGCTACTTTGAATAGGTGGCACTAGAGTTCTTGTCCTCTTCCTCTCTGAAGAGACAATTTGCAAAAACAAACTCAAAACTTTTCACAATCAATTAGACATCTCTTCAGTAAATGAAAACTCCTTAAATTCTCCCCAAAGAAAGAGCATTTCTTGAAGCGGCTCCCACTACAAAATTCATCATTTTTGGCATTGTCAAAAAACCTCTGTGTGCACATAGTCTTAGTATTCTGCTCAGACTTACATCCAACTACATACCAAGAGACGTAGTTGGATGAAACTACCTAAAACTGGTTGAGCACCCTTTGTCTAGTACTCTATTTTTATTTTTTCTGATCTATTCAGCAACTATGCTGCTTATCCTTAGTCTTTGATGTAATGTGCAGCAGTGTCTGATCACAGTCTTGGGTTACTTTGATATTATTTATTTAATGCAAATCTGAAATTGTAATATAACAGCAGCACAAGTGTCAATCCACATTGAATATGTGTCACACGCCAGTAACTCTATGGTTGCATGAAAACGTCTAGTCCACCGGGCTTCTGAGACGTGGTGCGGATAGAATCTAATTCACACATTTTCACTTAGCTTTGCTCTCCTTTAACTTGGATGTATGCTTCATACAGTCTGTGTTTCACAGATATTGGAATGATCACTGGTTCATGCATCATTAATTTAGAGACTTATTTTTTCCAGATTTATTTACATATGCATGGCTTTCAATATGCCATTTATTTTATCGCATCTACTGTTCCTGATAGTTGAACCCTTCAAAATAGTGTCATAAAAAGATTAAGACTTTTGTTTCTAGCAGTTACAGTGTAACTATTACTGATCTAGTCTGACGCACATAATCATCATAGCCAGCTGCACAGAATCTGCACTTTGTGTATCTACATCAGAAACAAGCTGCTCGGATGTGGCGGTGATGAAAACAATAGCCATATAAATATACTAACGTGAGAACACAGAAAAACATGTGATATTGACAGCAACACAATCCATCTGGTGACTCCAGATACAGAAGGCTTCAATTGCCAGAGACCAATAAACATGATATATTGAGACATGCTGAAAGCTTTCTGACAGCCGTAACGTGACTTTGGAAAGACATAAAAAGCACAATAATGTATGCTACCTTCATACGGAAAAAGGTGATGCTTGTTAGCAGGTCCACAGTGGACTTCAAGTCCTGAAGTCGTTCTGGGTTTGAGGCTGGGAAGTTATCCTAAATGAAAGAAATAAAAGTAATCTTTACTAATGATAAGTTGTACGAATAATAGACAATCCATGTATAATTTTCAAGCAAAAAACTGTGTCTAGTGTTACAGTCAACAGGATTTTAAAAAAGGTAACATCTGTGAAAATCTGTACTATTTCCAGACGATACCAAATGCTTCTATAATCATCGCTAAACCCATCCTAAAAATCACATGGCACAACTATAGACCATAGGAATGGACCGCACAGATATCAATGTGGTTGCTCTCCTTAAAGGGAACCTGTCACCCCCTCAGGCGTTTGTAACTACAATAGCCACCTTGTGCAGCACAAATGCTGCATTCTGACAAGGTGGCTCTTTTAGTTATGCTCCCTGCACACGCTGAAATAAACATTTAGAAAATGTGCCCCTCATACCGTGAAATCGTCCCGGGGCGGGTCTTTCCCCCCTAATCAGACGCAGCACAGCCGTCACTCCGGGCCTGTGCGTGCCGGGCGCCGCCTCCTCTTAGTATCGCAACTGCGCATGCCCGAAAAAGAAAGTAATGCACAGGCGCCGGGGACGATAATGAAGCTACAGTAGGCGGCGCCCGGCGCGCACAGGCCCGGAGTGACGGCTGGGAGGCGTCTGGCTTAGGAAGGAAAGTCCTGCCTCCCTGGCGATTTCAGGGTAAGAGGGGGCACATTTTAGAAATGATTATTTCAGCGTGTGAAGGGAGCATAACTAAAAGAGCCACCTTGTCAGAATGCAGCATTTGTGCTGCACAAGGTGGCTCTTTTAGTTACAAACACCTGAGGGGGGTGACAGGTTCCCTTTAATAGTTTGTAAAGACGACTGAAGTTTTAACGAGGTCAATTTTTTTTTTGTTTGACAATTAAGATCGTACTCCCGCCTTTCAAGTCAATGGGTGGTTCTGTGAAAAAATCAGACCGCACATGGATGACATTTTCCTGGACTGACTCAATGGAGAAAATGGAGAAACCTTTTTTTTATTCTTCACATTCAAGAACAACTGATCAGACTGTGTTCCAACTCTGACGAAACTATGATCAAAGTCTGATTACCTTAATCGGACCATTGTTCTTGGTAGGAGAACATATGATTGAGTGACCCTAAGCCTAAGGGGGACGTACCACATTTTGGAACTCTTCTTTCACTCCCTCTTAATGATAGCACATATAACAAGGGGATAAAGCAGGCAACCTCTGTAAAGAGCTTTCTCCTAGGAGAAAGTTATACATGTAAATGAAAGATAATTTAGGACCCTTTGCCCATAATCTCATGTAAGTGACAAAAAGTTATCAGCTGTGCACCCATCCAATGCTTACAGTTGTATTAATACAGGTGCTTCTCCCAAAATTAGAATATCAAAAAGTTAAATTATTTTAATTCTTCTATAATACAAAAAGTTAAACTCATATATTATATAGTCATTACAAACAGAGTGATCTATTTCAAGTGTTTATTTCTGTTAATGTTGATGATTATGGATTGCAGTTTATGAAAACCCCAAAGTCATTATCTCAGTAAATTAGAATACTTTATAACACCAGCTTGAAAAAATATTTTAAAATCCGAAATGTTGGCCTACTGAAATGTATGATCAGTAAATGCACTCAATACTTGGTTGTGGCTCCTTTTGCATCAATTACTGCATCAATGTGGCATGGCATGGAGATAATCAGTGGAACTACTGAGGTGTTATGGAAGCCCAGGTTGCTTTGATAGCAGCCTTCAGCTCATCTGCATTGTTGGGTCTGGTGTCTCTCATCTTCCTCTTGACAATACCCCATAGATTCTCTATGGGATTAATGTCAGGCGAGTTTGCTGGCCAATCAAGCATAGTGATACTGTTGTTTTTAAACCAGGTATTGGTACTTTTGGCAGTGTAGACAGGTGCCAAATCCTGCTGGCGAATGAAATTTCCTTCTCCAGGAAGCTTGTCGGCAGAGAGAAGCATGAAGTGCTCTAAAATTTCCTGGCTGTGCTGACTTTGGTCTTGATAAAACACAGTATACCTATACCAGCAGATGACATGGCTCCCCAAACCATCACTGATTGTGGAGACTTCATACTAGACCTCAAGCAGCTTGGATTGTGTGCCTCTCCACTCTTCCTCGAGACTCTGGGACCAGGATTTCCAAATGAAATGCAAAATTTACTTTCCTTGTGGAGTGTGTCAATGACTGCCTTCTGGACATCTGTCAAGTCCGCAGTCTTCTGCATGATTGTGTTACTACTGAAACAGAATAAGGGACCTTTTTAAACGCTAAGGAAGCCTTTGCAGGTGTTTTTCAAACTGCATTCCTCGAGGGCCGCCTACAGGTCATGTTTTCAGGATTTCCTTGTATTGCACAGGTGATAATTTAATCACCTGCACAGAATGATTCCAGCACCTTGTGGAATGCTAAGGAAATCCTGAAAACATGACCTGTTGGCAGCCCTCGAGGAATGCAGTTTGACACCTCTGCTGTAGATCACTTTGTTTGTAAAGACTCCATATAATATTTGAGTTTTACTTTTTTTATTGAAGAACTGAAATAATTTCACTTTTTGATGATATTATAATTTTGTGAGAAGCACCTGTATATTCTAAAAAGTGATCACGGCTGATATATTGTCTCTATTAATGGCTGTCTTGGTAGACATGTTGTATACATGCTGTATACTGTACATGCACAGAAATTCTGTAATCATCGATGTGCAATGGTTCTGCCTTCTATTGACAACATCATTCTTATTTTTATTCCCTCAATTGTCCTCCAGAAAAACCATTTTCTCGGATCAAAGACATGTTATACCTACCCTGTATTTTGAGAGGTCAATTCGTAAAGAATTGTGCAGCTGATCCAGAAGTTTTATAAACTTTTCTCTCTGTATAAATACAAGGAAAACTCATCAGTCATTAGGGTGGAAGATGATCCTGCTGTAGTGCATGTCTACAGTACATCACATTTCTATTATGGACACATTATTATAAGACTTGACTAAAAAAAATGGAACAATATTAAGGCTGGCATCAGTTGAACAAGTTTACCTTTTTTTTACTTAATAAAATAATTACACATTATAAGGATTTGTCACTTCTTATTTTTGTAATGCAGACATGAAAAAAAAACTTACTATGTTGATGGTACACTACAAATTACCATATTTTTTACAGACTGTAAGACCCACTTTTTCCTCAAAAAATTTGGGAGGAAAATGGGTGGTGCGTCTTATAGTGTGAACGCAGGCTTACCGGGGGGTTGCGGCTGTGGTGTAGCAGCGGAATGGTGGCGATGCTGCGGTGGTGGGCAGTGTGGAGTGCACCTGAGCAGGGTCCTTTCCTCAGGATGCCTGTGGCAGAAATGTGGCGACGCCACTGCCCGGTGTCCAAGGTGAGCAGAGCCAAGTGCATCACCGTTTTCACTGCGGCCATCTTCCTGAAGCCGTGGGCAACCGGAGGCTTCAGGAAAATGGCCACCAAAGGCCGTGTGTGTGTGCATGTTGAGATCTTGGTGGCACTTGGCTTCAAAAAATGGCTGCCGAGATCCCAATCTGTGCACACGTGGCTTCCGGTGGCCATTTTCCTGAAGCCTCCGGCGGTCCATGTCTTCAGGAAGATGGCCACAGTGAAACCAGTGATGCACTCAGCTTGGCTGACCGTGGACACCGGCCCCTGGCGTCACCACATTTCTGCCGCCGGTATCCTGAGGAAGGGACCCTGCTCCATGCTCTGCCTCAATGCCGACACCGGACTTGCAGCATCACACCCTGGGACTGCAGCATTGTCCCACTTCTGCCACCGCCGGATTAGCCTACTTTCACACTAGTCCGTCGTACGGGCCCGTCGCAATGAGTCGGGCTGACGTACCAACGGACGCTGTGAAATATCTGCAAGACGTGGGCAGCGGATGCAGTTTTACAATGCATCCGCTGCCCATTCTGCAGTTCCGGGGAGGAGGGGGTGGAGTTTCGGCCGCGCATGCGAGGTCGAAAATGGCAGACACGGCGCACAAAAAACGTTAAATGTAACTTTTTATGTGCCGACAGTCCGCCAAAACATGACGCATGCGTCGCTAATGCAAATCTATGGAGAAAAAACGCATCCTGTGGGCAACTTTGCAGGATGCATTTTTTCTCCAAAATTATGCATTGCGACATCCGTCACACAACGCAAGTGTGAAAGTAGCCTTACTGAGGAAGGGACCATGCCTTCTGTGACCCTGCTGTACCACCACCGGCCCTCAGGTAAGATACCTTAAATTCGGACAATAAGATGGACCCCCATCTTATAAAAATCTTTTTTTCCACCCCAAAATTTAGGATGCATCTTATGGTCCGGTGCATCTTATAGTCCGAAAAATATGGTACTCAAAATTTGGGTCTGACTACTAGGACATCTGTTATGATCCCAATGTCAGGGGACCTCAAAGATTACAGCAAAGTCTGCAAAACATAAATACCAGCTCATAGGGAAGTGGTAACTAGGCTGACCATATACCTGATCCTAGCGCAAACACTAACAGCAGCCGGGGGACGTGCCTACGTTTATTCTAGATGTCTCGCGCCAGCCGGAGAACTAACTACCCCTATCAGGGAAAATAAGACCTCTCTTGCCTCCAGAGAAAAGACCCCAAAGTAATACAAGCCCCCAACAAATAATAATGGTGAGGTAAGAAGAAAAGACAAACGTAAGAATGAACTAGATTTAGCAAAGAGAGGCCCACTGACTAATAGCAGAATATAGTAAGAAGACTTATATGGTCAGCAAAAAACCCTGCAAAATATCCACGCTGAATATCCAAGAACCCCCAAACCGATTGACGGTGTGGGGGGAGAATATCAGCCCCCCTAGAGCTTCCAGCAATAACAGGAATCACATATTGTACAAGCTGGACAAAAAATAAGAACAATGCAAATGATCAAGAGTAAGAAAGCAGGACTTAGCTTATCTTGCAAAGAACCAGGACCTGAAGACAGGAGCAAACAGAAGTGAACTGATTACAACGAAGCCAGGCACTGGACTGAGAATCCAGGAAGTTTAAATAGCAACACCCCAGGCCTAACGAAGCAGGTGAGCACAAACCTGGTAAAAGACAATCCAAGTGCCAAATCACTAGTGACCACAAGAGGGAGCCAAAAAGAATAGTTCACAACAGTACCCCCCCTTTAAGGAGGGGTCACCGAACCCTCACCAAGACCACCAGGGCGACCAGGATGAGCAGCGTGGAAGGCACGAACCAAATCGGCCGCATGAACATCAGAGGCGGCCACCCAGGAATTATCCTCCTGACCATAGCCCTTCCATTTGACCAAATACTGGAGCCTCCGTCTAGAGAGGCGAGAATCCAAGATCTTCTCCACCACGTACTCCAACTCGCCCTCAACCAACACCGGAGCAGGAGGCTCAACAGCAGGAACCACAGGCACAACGTACCGCCGTAACAAAGACCTATGGAACACGTTGTGAATGGCAAACGACACCGGAAGATCCAAACGAAAAGAAACCGGGTTAAGAACTTCCAAAATTTTATAAGGACCAATAAAGCGAGGCTTAAACTTAGGAGAGGAAACCTTCAGGGGGACATACCGAGAAGACAACCAAAACCAAATCCCCAACACGAAGTCGGGGGCCCACACCGCGGCGGCGGTTGGCAAAACGCTGAGCCTTCTCCTGTGACAACTTCAAGTTGTCCACCACATGATTCCAAATCCGCTGCAACCTATCCACCACGGAATCCACCCCAGGACAGTCAGAAGACTCAACATGACCCGAGGAGAAACGAGGATGAAAACCAGAGTTGCAGAAGAATGGCGAAACCAAAGTAGCAGAACTAGCCCGATTATTAAGGGCAAACTCCGCCAATGGCAAGAAGGTCACCCAATCATCCTGGTCCGCAGAAACAAAACATCTCAAATAAGCCTCCAGTGTCTGATTAGTTCGCTCCGTTTGACCATTAGTCTGAGGATGGAAGGCAGATGAAAACGACAAATCAATGCCCATCTTAGCACAAAAAGATCGCCAGAATCTGGACACAAACTGGGATCCTCTGTCGGACACGATATTCTCCGGAATGCCGTGCAAACGAACCACATTCTGAAAAAACAAAGGAACCAGATCGGAAGAGGAAGGCAACTTAGGCAAGGGTACCAAATGGACCATCTTGGAAAAACGATCACACACCACCCAGATGACAGACATTCCCCGAGACACTGGAAGATCAGAAATGAAATCCATGGAAATGTGCGTCCAAGGCCTCTTCGGGACGGGCAAGGGCAAAAGCAACCCGCTAGCACGAGAACAACAAGGCTTAGCCCGAGCACAAGTCCCACAGGACTGCACAAATGACCGCACATCCCGTGACAAGGAAGGCCACCAAAAGGACCTAGCCACCAAATCTCGGGTACCAAAAATTCCCGGATGCCCTGCCAACACCGAGGAATGTACCTCGGAAATGACTCTGCTGGTCCATTTATCAGGAACAAACAGTCTGTCGGGTGGACACGAGTCAGGTCTACCAGCCTGAAATCTCTGCAACACACGTCGCAAATCCGGAGATATGGCCGACACGATCACTCCCTCTTTAAGAATACCAGCTGGCTCCGAGACTCCAGGAGAGTCAGGCACAAAGCTCCTAGAGAGAGCATCAGCCTTAACATTCTTCGAACCAGGCAGGTATGAGACCACAAAGTCAAAACGAGAGAAAAACAATGACCAACGAGCCTGTCTAGGATTCAGGCGCTTAGCAGACTCGAGATACATCAGATTTTTGTGATCAGTCAAGACCACCACACGATGCATAGCACCCTCGAGCCAATGACGCCACTCCTCAAATGCCCACTTCATGGCCAACAACTCCCGATTGCCAACATCATAGTTCCGCTCAGCAGGCGAAAACTTCCTAGAGAAAAAGGCACATGGTCTCATCACAGAACAACCAGAGCCTCTCTGCGACAAAACAACCCCAGCACCGATCACAGAAGCATCCACTTCAACCTGAAAGGGAAGTGAGACATCAGGCTGGCACAAAACAGGCGCCGAAGTAAACCGGCGCTTCAGCTCCTGGAAGGCCTCCACGGCTGCAGGAACCCAATTAGCCACATCAGAACCTTTCTTGGTCATATCCGTCAAAGGTTTAACAACGCTAGAAAAATTAGCGATAAAGCGACGGTAGAAATTAGCGAACCCCAAGAACTTCTGAAGACTCTTAACAGACGTGGGCTGAGTCCAATCATGAATAGCTCGGACCTTGACTGGGTCCATCTCCACGGCAGAAGGGGAGAAAATAAAACCCAAAAAGGAAACCTTCTGCACTCCAAAGAGACACTTTGAGCCCTTCACAAACAAAGCGTTATCACGCAAAACCTGAAACACCATCCTGACCTGCTTTACATGAGAATCCCAATCATCCGAGAAAACTAGAATATCATCAAGATACACAATCAAAAATTTATCCAGATACTTCCGGAAGATATCATGCATAAAGGACTGAAACACTGAAGGGGCATTAGAGAGCCCAAAGGGCATCACCAAGTATTCAAAATGACCTTCGGGCATATTGAATGCAGTTTTCCATTCATCTCCCTGCCTAATTCGCACAAGGTTGTACGCACCACGAAGATCTATCTTGGTGAACCACTTGGCGTCCTTAATCCGAGCAAACAAGTCTGACAATAGCGGCAACGGATACTGAAACTTAACAGTGATTTTATTCAGAAGCCGATAGTCTATACAAGGTCTCAAAGACCCGTCTTTCTTGGCCACAAAAAAGAATCCCGCACCGAGAGGGGAAGAGGATGGACGAATATGCCCCTTCTCCAAAGACTCCTTGACATAAGAACGCATCGCGGCATGCTCGGGTACAGACAAATTAAATAATCGTCCCTTAGGAAATTTACTGCCAGGAATCAAATCTATAGCGCAGTCACAGTCCCTATGAGGAGGAAGAGCACTGGACCTGGACTCACTGAATACATCCTGATAGTCACACAAATACTCAGGAACTTCTGAAGGAGTAGAAGTAGCAATAGACACCGGCGAAGAATCGCAATGAATTCCCTGACAACCCCAACTTGAGACAGACATAGCCTTCCAATCCAAAACAGGATTATGGGTCTGTAACCATGGCAGACCTAAAACGACCAAATCATTCATTTTATGCAGAACAAGAAAACGAATCACCTCCCGATGTTCAGGAGTCATGCACATGGTCACTTGTGTCCAATACTGCGGTTTATTTTCCGCCAGTGGCGTAGCATCAATTCCTTTGAGAGGAATCGGAACCTTTAAAGGCTCCAGGACAAAACCGCAGCGCTTGGCAAACGACAAGTCCATAAGACTCAGGGCAGCACCTGAATCCACAAATGCCATAACAGGGTAGGAAGACAATGAACAAATTAAAGTCACAGACAAAATAAATTTAGGCTGCAAATTACCAATGGTGACAGGACTGACAACCTTGGTTAGGCGTTTAGAGCATGCTGATATAACATGTGTAGAATCACCACAGTAAAAACACAGCCCTTTCTGACGTCTATGATTTTGTCGTTCGGTTCTAGTCAGGATTCTATCGCATTGCATTGAGACAGGTGTCTGTTCAGACAACACCGCCAGAGGTTTAGCGGATTTGCGCTCCCGCAAACGCCGATCAATCTGAATAGCCAGCGCCATAGAATCATTCAGACTTGTAGGAATTGTAAAACCCACCATCACATTCTTAATGGCTTCAGAAAGGCCATTTCTGAAATTTGCGGCCAGAGCACATTCATTCCATCGAGTAAGCACGGACCATTTCCGAAATTTTTGGCAGTACACCTCAGCTTCATCCTGGCCCTGAGAGATAGCCAGTAGAGCTTTTTCTGCCTGAATTTCAAGATTAGGCTCCTCATAAAGCAATCCGAGCGCCAGAAAAAACGCATCAACATCTGCCAATGCAGGATCTCCTGGCGCCAACGAGAAAGCCCAATCCTGAGGGTCGCCACGCAAGAAGGAGATAATAATTTTAACTTGCTGAGCTGAATCTCCAGACGAACGAGGTTTCAAAGATAGAAACAATTTACAATTATTCCTAAAATTCCTAAATTTAAATCGATCTCCAGAGAACAGCTCAGGAATAGGTATCTTAGGCTCTGACATAGGACTGCTAACAACAAAATCCTGAATGCCCTGCACACGTGCAGCAAGCTGATCCACACTAGTAATCAAGGTCTGAACATTCATGTCTGCAGCAAAGCTTCAAGCCACTCAGAGATAAAGGGGAGGAAGAAAAAAACAAACAAACTCAGAACTTCTTTTCTTTTAATCCCACTTCAGCAATGCATTAACTATTTATGGGCCTGGCTTACTGTTATGATCCCAATGGCAGGGGACCTCAAAGATTACAGCAAAGTCTGCAAAACATAAATACCAGCTCATAGGGAAGTGGTAACTAGGCTGACCATATACCTGATCCTAGCGCAAACACTAACAGCAGCCGGGGGACGTGCCTACGTTGATTCTAGACGTCTCGTGCCAGCCGGAGAACTAACTACCCCTATCAGGGAAAATAAGACCTCTCTTGCCTCCAGAGAAAAGACCCCAAAGTAATACAAGCCCCCAACAAATAATAACGGTGAGGTAAGAAGAAAAGACAAACGTAAGAATGAACTAGATTTAGCAAAGAGAGGCCCACTGACTAATAGCAGAATATAGTAAGAAGACTTATATGGTCAGCAAAAAACCCTGCAAAATATCCACGCTGAATATCCAAGAACCCCCAAACCGACTGACGGTGTGGGGGGAGAATATCAGCCCCCCTAGAGCTTCCAGCAATAACAGGAATCACATATTGTACAAGCTGGACAAAAAATAAGAACAATGCAAATAATCAAGAGTACGAAAGCAGGACTTAGCTTATCTTGCAAAGAACCAGGACCTGAAGACAGGAGCAAACAGAAGTGAACTGATTACAACAAAGCCAGGCACTGGACTGAGAATCCAGGAAGTTTAAATAGCAACACCCCAGGCCTAACGAAGCAGGTGAGCACAAACCTGGTAAAAGACAATCCAAGTGCCAAATCACTAGTGACCACAAGAGGGAGCCAAAAAGTATAGTTCACAACAGACATCCACCGAGTGATTTTTAATACATTGGCTTCTTAATAGATTTTAGTCTTTCATCATGGATGGTGGTTCCACAGGTCAGATCAATCCCATTCTGAGCATGGGGTTTTCAAATAAGCAGGTGCTGTCAAAGGAGCATCGTAAAACCAATGGCTCTGAGGGCTCTTTAAAAATTTATGTTGTGATCTAAGTCTGGGTAACAGACAGTGCCAAAGCTTGAGCAAGTCATTATCGATATTGCCATGTTGAAGATTATTATAGATTGTGTTATATATAAGGCAATGGCACAAAGACTGTGGTACAGTAGAGATCTAAAAATAAAAAGTACGGTATATTTAGGGATGGCCTTGGGTTTACTTTTGTTTTTCTGTGTATTAAAATAATAAAGTTGACGGGTGCCCACATTTACTTTTTTGCACAGGGATGATGTGATTTTAGTGACCACCCCTACATGTGTGATTGAATAACATTCCACTCATAATACTACTCACCCCAAAATTTGTAGCTGCAAACCGATCTGATGCTGAAACATTTGTTGTTGCCGTGGTATGAGCATAAAATGCATTTATGTTTGCCAATAAGGTACTCATGACAGCCGGCACACCTGGGCACATGTATTTGGAAGACAGGCAGGAAAAATGTCTAAAAACACAGAATAGAGTTATCAGTCAAGTAAAGAGTTATATATCTTCACATTTTGCACATCAAAATGTGAAATCTCTGTAAGAGACAACTGTTTCTTTTGTAATGGATTGTTTAGAGTCATTACAACTCCCTAATGAATAGATTATTATTTACTGAATTTATTTAACAGTACTTAAATAAGTTCAGATTCGGCATTGCTGACAATGGGTGATTATATTACATTCCCATGGTGCTTGAGGACCAGCAAATTCACACACTAATTCTAAAAAGTTTTAAAGATACAAACAGTAACTGACTGGGTGTTGTAACCACTGTGCCGTGATCTTGGGAGAGCCTGGAGGGGCGTTACTAGGTGGCTCACCAAGTCAGACCTCGGGTGCACAGTGGCTGGCGATACCACAATTCGAGAAAGGAAGAACCAGGTGCTACTCCGGGACTGACCTCGGGTGGGAGGCAGCAGACTCCAAAGGGACAGGAGGCAAGACTTATCTTGGCAGACAGGTGCAGGTGGGCATGGCTGATAGGCAGGCGGTCACGGATGATAGACAGGCAGGTGGTCACGGCTGCAAGACAGGCAGGTATACTGGGATACGAGCACTGGGAATTGAGAACTAGCAAGTGTGTTTTAGATCATATGGAGGTGTGTTTTTCCCAGCCATTGACTAAGGACACATTAGGACAGCGTGTGCTGTCCTGCCCTATTAAAGGGACAGCATGTGCCCTAAGCACAGTGCCTGGGTATCTGCAAGCCGCGTGCAGACCCTGGGCAGCAGCAGTGGGAGGAGAAGGGCTACAGCAGTGAGTGAGACGGCATCCCTGCCAAGGGAGGAGGTTATAGTGCAGGGATGCCGGCGCTACATATTCTGCACCACTGACATTAAATGTCAGTTATGGGAATTCCTCCTAAAAATGACTGTTAGTCCTCAGCAGCAAACAGGGAAATAGAAGTTAAAATATAAAAAGGTTGTCTAGAACGAATATTATTATTCAGATTGGTGATGGTGCTTGTGAGATATAAACAATGTATTGGCTGTAAAAGTTTGGCTTTTTACATTATTGAGAGGCAGATCCCACCTTATCTCTCAGAGGCCACTAAACAAAGAAGCAAGTCCCCATTCTGTACATTGATTACATTTGGCTGCTGACTGGTGTATTCCCACTGACTTTATAATGATGACCTATCCGACGCATATAACTCATAAATATGGCAATCCTGGACAATCCCTTCAAGAATTTTTCATTTTTTTAAGCACTATAGTTTGCTGGAAAGAGTTTATCAGGATTTGCTATAGCTAGTCGCTAGAATCATTTTGATAGACCTAAAGGTACATGACTAGAGATGGCTGGATCCGTGGATGTTTGGGTCTGTCAGATTCAGCCGAACTTTATGAAAAAGTAGCTTTCAGGTACCAGAATGATACTTGAACTCGATCCCGAATCCGAGCTACATTCAAATGAATAGGGGGCTCAAACATCAGGTGGATACCACGCTGTCATTTCTGTGACAGTACTGGAAACACTAGCTCTGATTGGCGGTAACCTTACTGTGATTACTACTAGTCACAGCGCTGCGGTCCCCACGCTGTCACATGGATGACACCATGTGAGCCAGCAGCTGTGACAGGCAGTAAAAAGGTTACTACTCATCAGCTTATGCTTGGTCTTGCTGATAGCAGAGAGCAGATGACGCTGATGAGAGTAATCACCAGCAGGCACTTGTGCATCGTAATAAAGTCAGTATGATATATAATTAGTGCAGTGCACGTGTAGCTTACTCTACATGTATTTAGCTAATAAATAAATAAAAGAAAAAAATGACGTGGGATTTCCTATATTTTTTATTCACCAGCTGAGGGAAAGCAGACAGTTGGAAGCTAGTGTTATTATTCTGGGAAGGGGGCAATAAACATGGAGCTTTCCAGTCTATCAATATCACCTCACAGCTGTCTGTATAGACTATATTGGTTATTAAAAAAGGGGATCCACAAAACATTATCTGATGTCCCCCCTATTTTTTAATATTCAGCAGAGGCTAAAGAGACAGTTGCGGGCTGACATTAATAGGCTTGGGAAGGAGCCATGGATATTGGCACCCTCCCAGACTAATAACATTAGCCCTCAACTGCCTTAAAAATTGTGCATCCATTAGATGCACCAATTCTGACACTTAACCTTGGCTCTTCCCACTTGCCCTGGTGTGTTGGCAAGTAGGGTAATGGTTTTGAGGTTGATGTCAGCTGTTTTATGTCCACTGATATAAAGCCCAGGGGTTTGTAATGGAGATGCGTCTACCAGACACCCTCATTACTAAGCCTATAGTCAAAAGTGAGAAAAACACACACATACAAAAGTCCTATAATTGAACAAAACCCTTAATGACAAGTTGCCCCTCTTTTTCCCATTTACTAACATAAAAATAAAAATATCTGTCCGCAGTTAATGCATAATAATGAGGTCCCATGATGAACTCCAACTCCGCTACATCCAGTGTATGGGTCTCCATTCAAAGAATGCAGCTCCATTCTCTGGAGCTGCAGCAACTGCCAGGTGTCATGCTGAGCTTTGCAAGACCCGGCTGCTCTGTATTGAGGTGACGTTAGTAAGGTTATCAAAGTTCACACTGGCCAGTTCCCACAAGTGCAACACCGCTGTGAACTGAGATAACCTTACCGTAAGTCACCAGAGTTCATAACAGCTGTTTTTCATGCTCGGCACTCAAGCTGCTGCAATACCCAGTAGCTGTGAACTCAGTTAACCTTAAACTTCTCTGGGCAGCTTTGAGGTCAAGAAACCTTAAGGGAGACTTTAAAGTATACTTTAAGGTTATATTACTGATGTTACCATTCAGCAAGACAGCCAGATGACACCGAGCTGAGCATGAGAATGCGGCTGCATGTGATAGGCGGTAACCGTAATGATGTCACTGCCTGTCACACACAACTGTGTTCTGATGCTCAGCTCAATGTGATCTGGCTGCCGGCCTAACCGATAACAATACTGATGTTACCGCTCAGCAATGCTATCAGATGTAGCAGAGTTGGCATTCATTGTGAGACATCATCATAGTGGATTAATGGTAGACAGGTGAGTAGTGTTGAGCCATACCTTCCGATATTCGAAAGTATCGGTATCAGATTGGATCGGCCGATACCGGCAAAATATCGGATCTCGCCGATACCGATACCCGATACCAATACAAGTCAATGGGACACAAATATCGGAAGGTATCCTGGATGGTTCCCAGGGTCTGAAGGAGAGGAAACTCTCCTTCAGGCCCTGGGATCCATATTCATGTAAAAAATAAAGAATAAAAATAATAAATATGGATATACTCACCCCTCCGGCGGACCCTGGACCTTAGCGATGTAACCGACAGCCTCCGTTCCTAAGAATGCAGAGTGAAGGACCTTCGATGATGTCGCGGCTTGTGATTGGTTGCGTGACCGCTCATGTGACCGCTCACGCGACCAATCACAAGCCGCGACGTCATCGCAGGTCCTACACTCACTGCATTCTTAGGAACGGAGGCTCCCGGTTACACCGCTATGGTCCAGGGTCCGCCGGAGTGGTGAGTATATCCATATCTATTATTTTTATTCTTTATTTTTTACATGAATATGGATCCCAGGGCCTCTCCTCCAGACCCTGGGAACCATACACTGGGAACTTCCAATTCCGATTTCTGATATCACAAAAATATCGGAACTCGGTATCGGAATTCCGATACAGCAAATATCGGCCGATACCCGATACTTGCGGTATCGGAATGCTCAACACTACAGGTGAGGATTACTTTTATTTTTTATTTTTATGTTAATAAATTTGAAAAAGAGGGGATTTGTTGGAGAGTGTTTTGTTCAATTAAAGGACTTTTTCTATCTGTGTATTTATTAATTTTCACTATGGTGTTAGTAATGGGGGTGTCTGATAGACGCCTCTGCATTACAGAACCCTGGGCTTGATGCAAGCTGACATTACAAAGCTGACATCAACCCCAAAAATATTACCCTGCTTGCCAACGTACCAGAGCAAGCGGGAGGAGTCAGGCAAAGTGCCAGAATTGGCACATCAAATGGATGTGCCTTTTCTGGGAAGGCTGTGAGCTGCTATTTTTAGGCTGGGGAGAGCCAAATATCCATAGGCCTTTACAGGCTGAGAATACTAGCCCCCAGCTGACTGCTTCATCTTGTCTGGTTATCAAAAATTGGGGTGAGCCTAAGCCATTTTGTAAATAAATTTTTAATTAACTAAAATAAACAGCGTGGGGACCCCTTTATTTTTTTTTATAACCAGCCAAAATAAAGCTGACAGCCGAGGGCTGAATTCCGCAGCTGTCGACTTTACCTGCACTTGTTATCAAAAATAGAGGACAACCCGCATCTTTTTTTATTGAATAAAATTTTATAACATTAATTAGCTGTGATGGGGCTGGGAGTGTCCACACAGGAATAGCCTGTTGATTGGCTGCACTGCAGAGTTTCATCAAGCTTTGTTTGGACTGCTAAACCCAAACAGTAATGTGGACTTCCAACAGTAGTCTGTGTTCAGGGTCCATGCACGGAAAGTATCCGGTACGGACTCTGAACTTTACCGTTCAGGTTACCAATCACTATACATGACTGAAAAGGAACAGTATAAAAAAGTAAGACCCAGATTCAAAAAGACCAGTGTTTCTTACTCTACTTTTAATTAGGGGCATGCAGTAATAAGATCTGCCAAAATCAATAAGAAACACATATCACTTAATGAATTCGGCGAATCTTATCAGTGACTTGTGCATCTGTGCACCTTGCCAGAATAGTTACTCCAGTCACGGACTGCAGTAACATTTCTGGCATAAGAAGCACCAGCATATTTATAATTTTGTCAGGCAGACGCAACCACTTAGCCATTTTAGCGAAGCTGTCCAAGACCAGGAGTTAATTTTTTTCCACAAACATTTTTCCACTTTTCAAAGTGTTTTAAAACTGTTTTCTGGCGTAAACACTTTGATGAATTGGGGCCAAAGTGTATTAATCATGTCACAGGCCTCCTGAATATAATTGGAATTTTAGAGCTAAGATGGCAGAAACATTTAAACATAAGGTACGTTAATATAAGTCAAACTGCAATCTGTCATCACAAAATAAAAATATAAGATGGTTGGATGTTTTTTTTAATTTTCAGTTTATCAGAAGTGTAGGCTTCATATGGTCAATTAGTTATCTATGAAATATGCATCGTGCTAAACCACCTGGGGAGGGGAATATCATAAATACACTGGCACATACTGCAATCTTGGTTAAATTTTTTCAGTTAGGAGATACATTTTTGAGTTTTAGATCACCCTAACTAAATAGCAGGACTTCTGTTTTTTGTGCATTCACAATCTGTGTTTGATGTGTTGCTATTCTCCTGAGTGAAAAACAAAATGTTGAAATATGTGGGAGTACAGTAAGCCAAGCAGCTGTCAAGTTATTTCTTAGGTATTTACCTAGATCTTCCTGCTCTTAGGGATGAATTAGTTGCAGGGAGAGTTAGAGCAGATGCACAAAATGTATCACAGTAGCTGATAGTGGATGATAAACTTGGCACATCTTTAGACACTTTTGTCTAACTTAACACCAACTTCTTGTTTTTCATACATTACACCAGTCTGTATTTGCCACAATTTTGCTACAATATTAAATATTTAAAGTCACACCTATTTTCCAGCAAACCATGCTCACTTTACAGTACCCCAGGACCTTTGTCAAGAGAGGCAAGAAAAGGATATGTACTCAAATAATATAAAAGTCAGCTTGCTCCAATGTATCTAATCTCTCTATATATACAGTGGGGCAAAAAAGTATTTAGTCAGTCAGCAATAGTGCAAGTTCCACCACTTAAAAAGATGAGAGGCGTCTGTAATTTTCATCATAGGTAGACCTCAACTATGGGAGACAAACTGAGACAAAAAAATCCAGAAAATCACATTGTCTGTTTTTTTATCATTTTGTTTGCATATTATGGTGGAAAATAAGTATTTGGTCAGAAACAAAATTTCATCTCAATACTTATAAATCCTTTGTTGGCAATGATAGAGGTCAAACGTTTTCTGTAAGTCTTCACAAGGTTGCCACACACTGTTGTTGGTATGTTGGCCCATTCCTCCATGCAGATCTCCTCTAGAGCAGTGATGTTTTTGGCTTTTCGCTTGGCAACACGGACTTTCAACTCCCTCCAAAGGTTTTCTATAGGGTTGAGATCTGGAGACTGGCTAGGCCACTCCAGGACCTTGAAATGCTTCTTACGAAGCCACTCCTTCGTTGCCCTGGCGGTGTGCTTTGGATCATTGTCATGTTGAAAGACCCAGCCACGTTTCATCTTCAATGCCCTTGCTGATGGAAGGAGGTTTGCACTCAAAATCTCACGATACATGGCCCCATTCATTCTTTCATGTACCCGGATCAGTCGTCCTGGCCCCTTTGCAGAGAAACAGCCCCAAAGCATGATGTTTCCACCACCATGCTTTACAGTAGGTATGGTGTTTGATGGATGCAACTCAGTATTCTTTTTCCTCCAAACACGACAAGTTGTGTTTCTACCAAACAGTTCCAGTTTGGTTTCATCAGACCATAGGACATTCTCCCAAAACTCCTCTGGATCATCCAAATGCTCTCTAGCAAACTTCAGATGGGCCCGGACATGTACTGGCTTAAGCAGTGGGACACGTCTGGCACTGCAGGATCTGAGTCCATGGTGGCGTAGTGTGTTACTTATGGTAGGCCTTGTTAAATTGGTCCCAGCTCTCAGCAGTTCATTCACTAGGTCCCCCCGCGTGGTTCTGGGATTTTTGCTCACCGTTCTTGTGATCATTCTGACCCCACGGGGTGGGATTTTGCGTGGAGCCCCAGATCGAGGGAGATTATCAGTGGTCTTGAATGTCTTCCATTTTCTAATTATTGCTCCCACTGTTGATTTCTTCACTCCAAGCTGGTTGGCTATTGCAGATTCAGTCTTCCCAGCCTGGTGCAGGGCTACAATTTTGTTTCTGGTGTCCTTTGACAGCTCTTTGGTCTTCACCATAGTGGAGTTTGGAGTCAGACTGTTTGAGGGTGTGCACAGGTGTCTTTTTATACTGATAACAAGTTTAAACAGGTGCCATTACTACAGGTAATGAGTGGAGGAAAGAGGAGACTCTTAAAGAAGAAGTTACAGGTCTGTGAGAGCCAGAAATCTTGATTGTTTGTTTCTGACCAAATACTTATTTTCCACCATAATATGCAAATAAAATGATAAAAAAAACAGACAATGTGATTTTCTGGATTTTTTTGTCTCAGTTTGTCTCCCATAGTTGAGGTCTACCTATGATGTAAATTACAGACGTCTCTCATCTTTTTAAGTGGTGGAACTTGCACTATTGCTGACTGACTAAATACTTTTTTGCCCCACTGTAATTGTCTAAGGGGTACTTCCGTCTTTCTGTCAGCAACTTCCGTCACGGAAATCCTGCGTCGCTGATAGGTCTCGCCAGCTGCCTGTCATGGCTGCCGCGAACAATCAGCAACGGTCAAAGTCCGATTAGTCAGTGCCCGGCGCCCGCTCCATACTCCCCTCCGGTCACTGCTCACACAGGGTTAATACCAGTGGTAACGGGCCGTGTTATGCCGCGGTGTAACACACTCAGTTACCACTGCAATTAACCCTGTGTGTCCCCAACTTTTTACTATTGATGCTGCCTATGCAGCATCAATAGTAAAAAGATGTAATGTTAAAAATAATTAAAAAAACAAAAAACCTGCTATTCTCACTTTCCGTCGTCCGATGATGCGCTGGCGCCTGCCGCCATCTTCCGTTCCCAGAGATGCATTGCGAAATTACCCTGAAGACTTAGTGGTCTCGTGAGAACGGAAGATGGCGGCAGCCGCACGCACATCGCCAGAGCTTCGCTGGATCCCGGCGGGTGAGTATATAACTATTTTTTATTTTAATTATTTTTTTTAATAGGGATATGGTGCCCACACTGCTAAATACTGTGTGGGCTGTGTTATATACTGTGTGGCTGCTATATACTACATGGGCAGTGTTATATACTGCGTGGGCTGTGTTATATACTGCGTGGGCTGTGCAATATACTACGTGCCCTGTGTTATATACTGCATGGCCTGTGTTATATACTACGTCGCCTGTGTTATATACTGCGTGGCTGCTATATACTGCGTGGGCTGTGTTATATAGTATGTGGACTGTGTTATATACTGTTTGGGCTGTGCTATATACTGCGTGGCCACTGTTATATACTGCATGGCCTGTATTAACGCATCGGGTATTCTACAATACGCATGTATGCATGTATATAGCAGCCACATAGTATATAGCACAGGCCACATAGTATTTGTCTGCTATATACTACATGGCTCCTTTATACTATGTGGCTGCTATATACATACATACATACATACATACATATTCTAAAATAGCCGATGCGTTAGAATCGGGCCACCATCTAGTATATGTATATTTCAAAGCATGAACATACATACATTTCTCCACCAAAACCCATGACTGGATTCCAAATATCTGACACCTGGTAAATGGTGAACTACATGGTTATACATTTATTTAAAACTGTGGGCTTGGTAATAAAACACATGCAATTACAATGACATTATTCTTAGGCAACCCTTATTGTCACAGCCATTGTCTATTATCGGTTATAGTGTAGATAGACAATAATATATTCAGTATATTTTGTATGTTATATTTAAGAATGAGGTTCACTGCATATAATTGTGCCGATTCATGCCTCAAATGCTTCCACTTTGGCGGCTGGTCAGTCTATTGTGACACGTGATAGCACCAGTCCTAATTTTTCCCTTGGACTTTGGGTGCTTCTTTATAAGGGAGCTATGGGGTTCATTTTAGTCTAACTTGTATGACTCCTTCCTGTGAGCCTTTGGCAGTCCGGGTAGCTATTTAAGCCACTGAAGCTCTAACTTCAACTGCCAGTCAATAATATTGCTGTCCTGGTTTATTTTGCTGTACTGTGCTCCTGTTTGTTGTGATTATTGCCCTTCTCTGTCCTTGGCACATTTTTTGACCCTTCCTGCCTCTGGATCACTCCTCTGAACAGTGGTCCTTCTTTGGAAGCAAATCACCTGACCCCATTGAAGGAACAGATTCCTGTTCAGGGGTTAAACAGTGAAGGTAGAAGTTTCTCTGGAATCTGTGAGATGGAATGGCTTGTGCCATGTCTATCCAAGGTCGTGACAATACCAAATAAAGTGTCAATATATTCATGTTTTCCTTTGAAATATTCGATATGAGATGCCTCTTAGAGTGGATCCGACACAGAGAAACATACCTGGATATTCAGGGGTACACCCTATTCTTCAAAAGATGCCCAGGTGTGTTTCTCTGTGCAGGATCCATTCTGAGAGGCGTACTACATGGACTTTGATGAAGGTTTTGGTAAAATGGAAAACGTATTGTATTGATTGCCATTTTTACTAATTTTAAATAAAATAAGTAAAACAAATTGCATATTCTATTATCATATTGTGTGAACTTTTCAATGGACTAAGGTTAAGGTTCACACACATACTATTTTTCCTTTATACATATAGGATTTTAAGGGTTCCAGTGTCTAAAGGCAAAAACTATAAATGAAATAAAACAGGTGTATCAGCACCAGAAAACCTATGGCATCATATCAATCACATCAGCAGACCCGTGTCCAGACCTATGCAGCACATTGAGAAGCTTGGGGTGCGCAGTCAAGGAGCGTGTACAGCCAGCAAAAAGATGAAAGAAAAACAGAACTCACCAATTCAATAAAAAAAAATATATCCTTTACGCTGGGACATGGAGAAAGGTATGCAGGAAAGCAGAGAAATGTGGGGAGACAGTCAGGTCTTGTTTGTCTCCCCATATTCCTCGGCTTCCCTGCATACCCTTGTCCATGTTCCGAAGTAAGAAATAAGGGACTCTAATTTTTTCATCAAATTGGAGATGCCACTTTTCTTTCATCATTATGCTGGAAAAACTATAAATGACATTCATATTGTGTTGAAAAAAAAAAAATTATAGCATGAGAAGTTAGAGATCAGCCCACCAGTTAGCAAAACATTCAGTTATAATATGAGAAGTTGGACACCCCCCACTAGTTAGCAAATGTTTAGATTTTATTATTTGCTTAGAGATTTGCTTTACGGCTCATTCACACATCCAATTTTCATTTACAAGTGCTATCCATGTTACTTACGAAGAGCATTTGTACCTGTGATGGTCTATGGGGACCCTCACTTGACCGTGATTTATTTACAGACTAAGAGAGCCACAGAAAATCGTCAAGGCATGTCCGATTTTGATCGAAGGGTCTGATCAAAATCTGCAATGCAAGTCAATAGGTCCATGAAAAAAATCGGACCACTCTCCGATGACATCGAGTCTGATTTTCCTGGACTGTCAGAATGGAGAAGAAGAGATGTGAAGAGATATTTTTTTTTTATTTCTCCACGTACAAGAAAAACGGATGACACCCGGATCACACTCTGATCAAAGTCTAATCAAAGTCTGATAAGAATAATCAGTCTGCTTTTTTCATATTTTTAAAAATCGTATTGGTGAATCTTAAAGAGAGAGATTATTTTTTTAATGTGAGATGTAGATGGCAATATACTGTACACTACACTATACATTTTTGTAAATGGCATCCTAAAACACTCGAATCAAGCAGCTTCATAAATAAAGCTGAGATGGGGCATAATGACAGTGGATTTATACTTACTAGAACTGATCGTTTGCATTATAAAAAAATAAATATTTACAAAAAACTATACAGAAATGTATCTCTTTATCACTCTATGTATCTCTCTATCGCTATCTGTATTTCATCCATGTTTCCATTTCTTACAAGTACTTTGCTTGTTATTAATACGCCGTTCTTATACTTACGTCATAGCCTGATAAATAGACTCAATTCCGTAGCGCATTGCAAATTCATCCACTATTTCTTGTGCAGAATCGTCAAAGTAAACCTTCCAGGCTTCATCTCCTTTAACTTCGGGGATCTTAACAATGCCATTATTCTGAACTTCTGTCAGGTAGTGGAATAAGTTCTGTGGGTAAAGAATATTTTATAACATCAGGGATTCCTAGACTCTGGATAGTGCCAGCTGAATACATGGAGTTTATAAAACAGAAAATCCTAAGTGATATAGTTCTCTGATTTATATGAGGAGGAAGAGTGTGTGTGCTACCTGAGCAAGAACACAATTTACTGCATCAAGTGAAAGGCAACAGGTGGCAAGATATATATGATATTTTCTATGGCAGCCAGATGCTTCAGAAGCAAATTGCAAGCCCACAGGTTCAAAGATAAAACATAACTAGTCAGCCTGGGGGCAAAAGATAACCTTACTCCAGTAAGCCAGGCTAAATTTTTCCCATCTTTCAATCATAAGGGGGGGAACAATAAAAACAAAAAAAAAAGAAGAAAACAACTGCAAGATGAGATATGGGACTGCAACTATATTACAGAGCCTCTATGTTTCCCTGCCAGTGCTACCTATGAATATAAAATACAATACACTCAGGATTTCTTTGGAAACTAACACAAGATATTTGCTTGTTCTGCACATGTGACTGTGACCTAGGCCCTTATCAAAACTTCCAATAGAGGAGAATGAATTGATTGATGAAGTCCAGGGTTTACACCTCCTGCTTCATTATATCAGCCTCAGACATCAAAACAAATTATTAGGTTTCCTTACTCTAGCAAAGCCACAAAAAGAGGACGAAAAATCCTCACAAATTGATATGTATTTTTTGCACTTTATTTTTCAGGGTGCAGCCAAGCCCAGCACTTTTGGTCTTGTAAATTTGAGTGTCTGTTCATATGGGATGCACTTAGATTGTGCTGGGCAGCCCACTTCATCGAATAGTATGGGCGTCAATAATGGGTTGTAAAACAGAAACTGTGCATTACATGTGTGTGACCAGTGCCCTATACAAGCCGCTTTTGTGCAATCATATACTAAGCAGTCACCCCCTCCATGAATTGGTAGGCTGTGAGTGGTTGTCTTATCAGTATTTTGCACCTCTTTACTACATGGGTTTGCTGCATTTGTTCGGAGACCTGGGGCAGGTAAGCACTGCTGACCCTTTTCTGCTGTATTAATTCTTACTCTAGTAAAGAAGCGCTTACACCTGTATTAAAAAACTTTTTATTGAAACCTATGTAAATCCCTGTGCTTTGCTGACCTCTTCGTGGATGCCCCAGTATGAGGATTAAATTGTAAGTATTCGTGGCTGCTATGGATGCGGCTCCCACCAATTACAAGTGAATATCTTATCCATACAAAAGGCCACTTTTATACAGCAGAATTTTGGAAAAAATCAAGATTGGATGCAAAATACAGAGGAAGTGTGAATCAGTCTCATAATATAATATATGGCAATATATTTTTGTCATTGCGTGTACCAGTGAAATTGTGCTTTTTTGTTGACTTACTGAAATGTCAAACTTTTGAGGTCTTGGGAACAGAGCTACACCATTACCACATTACAGAAACACAGTACAACATTAGAAAAATATATATACTATATATATAAACCTTAAGCATGGCATACAGAGCCATCAACAACCTGTCTCCTCTATACATCTGACCTAATCTCCCAGTACTTAGGGTACCGTCACACATTGAAATTTTCATCGCTGCGACGGCACGATTCGTGACGTCGCAGCGTCGTATAATCATCGCTCCAGCGTCGTAGACTGCGGTCACACGTTGCAATCACGGCGCTGGAGCGATGCCGAAGTCCCCGGGTAACCAGGGTAAACATCGGGTAACTAAGCGCAGGGCCGCGCTTAGTAACCCGATGTTTACCCTGGTTACCAGCGTAAACGTAAAAAAACAAACAGTACATACTCACCCGTCGGTGTCCTTCAGGTCCCTTGCCGTCTGCTTCCTGCTCTGAGTGCAGCCGTACAGTGAGAGCAGATCGCAGCACCGCTGTGATCTGCTCTCACTTTCCGGCCGGCACTCAGAGCAGGAAGCAGACGGCAAGGGACCTGAAGGACACCGACGGGTGAGTATGCACGGTTTGTTTTTTTACGTTTACGCTTGTAACCAGGGTAAACATCGGGTTACTAAGCGCGGCCCTGCGCTTAGTTACCCGATGTTTACCCTGGTTACAAGCGAAGACATCGCTGGATCGCTGTCACACACAACGATCCAGCGATGTCAGCGGGTGATCAAGCGACGAAAGAAAGTTCCAAACGATCTGCTACGACGTACGATTCTCAGCAGGGTGTCTGATCGCAGTAGCGTGTCAGACACAGCGATATCGTAACGATATCGCTAGAACGTCACGAATCGTACCGTCGTAGCGATGGAAATTTCAATGTGTGACGGTACCCTTAACCTCCGATCCTCACAAGATCTCCTTCTCTACTCCCCTCTTATCTCCTCTTCCCACAATCACATACACGTTTTCTCCCGCTCATCCACCCTACTCTGGAACTTTCTACCACAACATATCAGACTCTCACCTACCATCGAAACATTCAAAAGGAACCTGAAGACCTACCTCTTCCGTCAAGCCTATAACCGACAGTTACCCTGGATCCACTATACTTTTGCACAACCTGCTCTGCCCTCACCTACTGTATCCTCACCCATCCCTTGTAGACTGTGAGCCCTTGCAGGCAGGATCCTTTCTCCTCCTGGACAAATCAGTGAATTGTTTTGTTCATGATTATTGTACTTTTTTTTTATTATGTATACCATTTTCACATGTAAGGGTATGTGTCCACAGGCCAGATTACATCCGGAATAGTTGCGGATTGAACGCTGCGTAGAGCCGCAGTGTTCAATCCGCAGTGTCCAGATGTTACAGCATAGTGGAGGGGATTTTATGAAATCCCGTCTCCACTATGCGTGCGAACACGCTCCCGGCGGCCCTGCATTTCCGGACATGCGGCGCGTCTTTTTAGATAGCAGCATGTCTGTTTACCTTGCGGTGACGCTCCGTCACCGCAAGGTAAAACACAGGGCCTTATGAATGGGGTGCGGAGATTCCGGATGTGTGCAATGAACACCTCTGGAATCACCGCGCATATAGAAGGGGGCGGCGCTTTGGGCGGAGGGAGTTTTCTGCTCAGACCAATGCGCCGGCAATCCGGATAGTGGAAACATACCCCAAAGTGCCAAAGGATAAATGGCGCATAAATTATAAATTTGGACTATTTGCAGACCATCCAAAAACTTCTATGTAGCCCGCATTTTGCCAAGTAATGAAAATCTAAAAAGACACTGCAGAGTAATCAGCTGCAAGAAATCAGGCAGTTGCAGAAGAGGGGAAAGCTGAGTTCTCTTTAGTGAAGGAATAGACCGTCTTTTACCGTCTCTGCCTTCCTGATCACTGTACACAGCGTGCTGAAGCAAGAATTGGCAACGCTCCCTCCTTCAAACCCAGCAATCGTGAGATCGCCAGGCACAAGAAAGAAGAAGGAGCTTGCTGGGCCCCAGCAGACCCAGACCAGCTGTACTTTTCAAGCGTGAGGTTGACTTTGACCTATACCTGGGACTTGCATATTAGCAATCAGCTACATAAAAATTAATTTAAATGTTGAAATGTTCCCCAAAACATGAAATAAATGAAAAAGTAAATCAATAAAAATAAATGTATAAAACAAAATGAAACAAAAGAAGACCACCACCAGTCCAAATAGTTATTTGTTGCCCTATCTCTGTTTGAGAGAAAGCATATGTCCTGTATATAAACATAGTTTCTACAGAAATAATTTAAATGATTTTTAGTATTCTATTGACACATTTCCTTTTTTTCTTTGCATTTTTCACCAAATATTAGAAAAAATAAAACCAAAAAGTAAAGAAAATAAAATTGACCTAATAATTAGACCCCTCCATCATGAAAAAAGATAACAATTATTGAATATCCAAATAGGAATTTTTTTTAGAGCTATTAAAATCGCATGAACAAAAAAAATTGGCAGTGAGCCTAATCACTTTGGACAATCCCTTTTCAGTTGATGAGAAACCTTTCCCTTTCTCTGATGACACAGAGAATCCAGCTGCTGGGACTGTCAGAGATCAGCTGCTATCCATGGAGAAACCTTGCAACAAGTGTTCAAATCACCTGCAGAAATGAAGCGTTGCACCTTTCCTATCAATGTCTATGTAATGGTGGGAGGATGTATCGGGTCCTCTAGAGGTGGGTCATAATTCAGAGAAACTCACAATGTAGTATTTAAAATGGGTTTTCTAAACCAGAGAAAACCTTTAAAGTGTCCCAGGAATACGAACCCATGAGATATAGCAAGCTCAGGTCACACATTAGAGAAAAAGCCACCAAATACAGAAGCTGGATGCCACTAATACTTTTATAGATGTACTAGATGGCAGCCCGATTCTAAAGAATCGGGAGTCTAGAATCCATATATACTTTATTTATTCAAATGTAAGAATAATACAATTAATAAATAATAGTAAGAAAGAACAAAAAATGGCTGCACTCACCAGCTCTTGACAATTCTTGACAGTACGGCACATTTCTGATTGGTCGCTCGCGGCAGGCGGCAACCAATCAGAAAAGTGCCGCGCACCACGAAGGCATATATCTTTGTCCACCCTGAGCGGGTGTAGGACGCTGGTGACGTCACTTATCTCCGGACATTATCTCCGGACAAAGCCACGGAAGTTGGCACAAATTGCCGGAAGTAGTATTCTAGGCAATTATATATTAGATTTTAATGTTATCAGTGTTTACCTTTGAACGTTTATATTGTATTGTCCTGTCACCAGCCATGTGTACGATTATCGGCCGAAAGCCTCTCTGGAACCAATAATCACCCCATGTTAAGGTATCTTTATAAGTTAAAGATTCAGAATACTATGACTTTTATCATATCCTGAACAGTCAAGTTTTTTATGAACCGTTAAGGTTTTCTGGTTGAAGTAAAAAAAACTCTGAGTGTTTACAGTTTGAAACCATAAAATGTTGAAAAATTATGTCATTCTTGAGTATATCACTCAATGGTGCTCATAAACGTGTCAAATTTGATCTATAATATACTTTAATATACGTTACTTTAATCTTTAATATACTTAAGAACAGGGCCCCAGACATCACACAGGGGGTCTGAAACACCGCACAGTGGTCCAAAATATCGCTGTGCTCTGCCTGGGGCCCCATATGCTGCCTGGGGCCCCTGTGCTCTGCCTGGGGCCCCATATGCTGCCTGGGGCCCCTGTGCTCTGCCTGGGGCCCCTGTGCTCTGCCTGGGGCCCCATGTTCTGCCTGGGGCCCCTGTGCTCTGCCTGGGGCCACTGTGCTCTGCCTGGGGCCCCATATGCTGCCTGGGGCCCCTGTGCTCTACCTGGGACCACTGTGCTCTGCCTGGGGCCCCATATGCTGCCTGGGGCCCCTGTGCTCTGCCTGGGGCCCCTGTGCTCTGCCTGGGGCCCCATGTTCTGCCTGGGGCCACTGTGCTCTGCCTGGGGCCCCATAGGCTGCCTGGGGCCCCTGTGCTCTGCCTGGGGCCCCATATGCTGCCTGGGGCCCCTGTGCTCTGCCTGGGGCCCCATATGCTGCCTGGGGCCCCTGTGCTCTGCCTGGGGCCACTGTGCTCTGCCTGGGGCCCCATATACTGCCTGGGGCCCCTGTGCTCTGCCTGGGGCCCCATATGCTGCCTGGGGCCCCATAGGCTGCCTGGGGCCCCTGTGCTCTACCTGGGACCACTGAGCTCTGCCTGGGGCCCCATATGCTGCCTGGGGCCACTGTGCTCTGCCTGGGGCCCCATAAGCTGCCTGGGGCCCCTGTGCTCTGCCTGGGACCACTGTGCTCTGCCTGGGGCCCCATGTTCTGCCTGGGGCCCCTGTGCTCTGCCTGGGGCCACTGTGCTCTGCCTGGGAACCCATATGCTGCCTGGGGCCCCTGTGCTCTGCCTGGGGCCCCATATGCTGCCTGGGGCCCCTGTGCTCTGCCTGGGGCCACTGTGCTCTGCCTGGGGCCCCATAGGCTGCCTGGGGCCCCTGTGCTCTGCCTGGGACCACTGTGCTCTGCCTGGGGCCCCATATGCTGCCTGGGGCCCCTGTGCTCTGCCTGGGGCCACTGTGCTCTGCCTGGGGCCCCATATGCTGCCTGGGGCCCCTGTGCTCTGCCTGGGTGTAGGACACTGGTGACGTCACTTATCTCCGGACATTAGCTCCGGACATTAGCTCCGGACAAAGCCACGGAAGTTGGCACAAATTGCAGGAAGTAGTATTCTAGGCAATTATATATTAGATGGGCATTTCCTGAAGGAAATACATGGTGCTTGAACAGCGCTACCAGCTTTACAGCAGCACTTTTCACACACGGGACTGGGGGGCGCGCTTACTTTTGCACCCGGGGCCGGGGGCGCACTTACTTTTGCACCCGGGGGCGCACTTACTTTTACACCCGGAGGCGCACTTACTTTTGCACCCGGGGGCGCACTTACTTTTGCACCCGGGGGCGCACTTACTTTTGCACCCGGGGGCGCACTTACTTTTGCACCCGGGGGCGCACTTACTTTTGCACCCGGGGGCGCACTTACTTTTGGGGTCGCACTTACTTTTGGTGGGCGGGGCTCCTCAGCCTCCGATTTGGTTGGTGGGGCCCCTCGTCCTCTGATTTGGTGGGTGGGGACCCTCGGCCTCCGATTTGGTGGGCGGGGCTCCTCGGCCTCCGATTTGGTTGGTGGGGCCCCTCGGCCTCCAATTTGGTGGGCGGGGACCCTCGGCCTCCGATTTGGTGGGCAGGGACCCTCGGCCTCCGATTTGGTGGGCGGGGACCCTCGGCCTCTGCTTTGGTGGGTGGGGCCCGTCGGCCTCCGATTTGGTGGACGGGGCCCCTCGGCCTCCCGATTTGGATGGTGTGGACCCTCGGCCTCCGATTTGGTGGGCGGGGACCCTCGGCCTCCGATTTGGTGGGCGGGGACCCTCGGCCTCCGATTTGGTGGGCGGGGCCCCTCGGCCTCCGATTTGGTGGGCGGGGCCCCTCGGCCTCCAATTTGGTGGGCGGGGACCCTCGGCCTCCGCTTTGGTGGGTGGGGCCCGTCGGCCTCCGATTTGGTGGACGGGGCCCCTCGGCCTCCGATTTGGTGGGCGGGGCCCCTCGGCCTCTGATTTGGTGGGCGGGGCCCCTCGGCCTCCAATTTGGTGGGCGGGGACCCTCGGCCTCCGCTTTGGTGGGTGGGGCCCGTCGGCCTCCGATTTGGTGGACGGGGCCCCTCGGCCTCCGATTTGGATGGTGTGGACCCTCGGCCTCCGATTTGGTGGGCGGGGTCCCTCTGCCTCCGATTTGGTGGGCGGGGACTCTCGGCCTCCGATTTGGTGGGCGGGGACCCTCGGCCTCCGATTTGGTGGGCGGGGACCCTCGGCCTCCGATTTGGTGGGCGGGGACCCTCGGCCTCCGATTTGGTGGGCGGGGACCCTCGGCCTCCGATTTGGTGGGCGGGGCCCCTCGGCCTCCGATTTGGTGGGCGGGGACCCTCGGCCTCCGATTTGGTGGGCGGGGACCCTCGGCCTCCCATTTGGTTGGTGGGGACCCTCGGCCTCCGATTTGGTGGGCGGGGACCCTCGGCCTCCGATTTGGTGGGTGGGGACCCTCGGCCTCCGATTTGGTGGGCGGGGCCCCTCGGCCTCCGATGTGGTGGGCGAGGCCCCTCGGCCTCCGCTTTGGTGGGCGGGGCCCCTCAGCCTCCGCTTTGGTGGGCGGGGCCAGGCCCCTCGGCCTCCGCTTTGGTGGGCGGGGTTGCTCGGCCTTTGATTTGGTGGGCGGGGCTCCTCGGCCTCCGATTTGGTTGGCGAAGCCCCTCGGCCTCCGATTTGGTTGGCGGGGCCCCTCGGCCTCCGATTTGGTGGGCGGGGACTCTCGGCCTCCGATTTGGTGGGCGGGGACCTTCGGCCTCCGATTTGGTGGGCAGGGACCCTCGGCCTCCGATTTGGTGGGCAGGGACCCTCGGCCTCCGCTTTGGTGGGCGGGGACCCTCGGCCTCCGCTTTGGTGGGCGGGGCCCCTCGGCCTCCGATTTGGTGGGCGGGGTCCCTCTGCCTCCGATTTGGTGTGCGGGGACCCTCGGCCTCCGCTTCCATGGGCGGGGCCCCTCGGCCTCCGCTTTGGTGGGCGGGGCCGGGCCCCTCGGCCTCCGCTTTGGTGGGCGGGGCCGCTCGGCCTTCGATTTGGTGGGCGGGGCTCCTCGGCCTCCGATTTGGTTGGCGGGGCCCCTCGGCCTCCGATTTGGTGTGTGCTCTGCCTGGGGCCACTGTGCTCTGCCTGGAGCCCCATATGCTGCCTGGGGTCCCTGTGCTCTGCCTGGGGCCCCATATGCTGCCTGGGGCCCCTGTGCTCTGCCTGGGGCCCCTGTGCTCTGCCTGGGGCCCCATGTTCTGCCTGGGGCCCCATGTTCTGCCTGGGGCCCCTGTGCTCTGCCTGGGGCCCCTGTGCTCTGCCTGGGGCTACTGTGCTCTGCCTGGGTGTAGGACACTGGTGACGTCACTTATCTCCGGACATTAGCTCCGGACATTAGCTCCGGACATTAGCTCCGGACATTAGCTCCGGACAAAGCCACGGAAGTTGGCACAAATTGCAGGAAGTAGTATTCTAGGCAATTATATATTAGATGAATATTTACATTTATTCTGTTTTCGTGTAATTTCAGCCACAATCTTACCTCATGCAAACAAGTATACTGTATGTGGTAAGGGGGCACATTTTCTTCTCCCTTAATTTCAACGTGGATTTTCAGCCTAATTGCACCAGAGACAGCAGATTTATCAGTCCGTTTTTCTGAAAAAAAAAGACATAGATAAGTCAGTAAACAACAATTTTGCCTACCTGGATGACTGCAACTATTTCAATACTCAGGAGCAGAAAACAGATGTCAACTCCTATTGTTTGATCACATTACACTAGCGAAGCAGCATACACTCATCTTTGCTGCTCTAGAGATACAGGAATATTTGTCCTAATTAGCAGGCACATGTTCTAGCAGCAGTACAGTCGTAATTGAGGCTGTACACACATTTTTTTATTTCCTCTATAAATGTGTTAGTCTTCAGCTGTGGTTATGTCTTTGACAACCAAATTCACCCCCAACAAGCTGGTATAATGTTCTCTCTGGCCTGGTATAAATAACTGATCTCGACACATGCTGAGCTGGGACTGGTGTGTGTGTATATGTATATATATACTAGATCGTGGCCCATTTCTAACGCATCACGTATTCTAGAATATGTATGCGTAGTGTATAGCACAGCCCATGGAGTATATTGCACAGCCACGCAGCATATTGCGCTGCCCACGCAGTACATTGTGCAGCCCACGTAGTACATTGTGCAGCCCACGCAGTACATTGTGCAGCCCACGCAGTACATTGCGCAGCCCACGCAGTACATTGCGCAGCCAACGCAGTACACTGCGCAGCCAACACAGTACATTGCGCAGCCCACGTAGTACATTGCGCAGCCCACGTAGTACATTGCGCAGCCCACGTTGTATATTGCGCAGCCCACGTAGTACATTGTGCAGCCCACGTAGTACATTGCGCAGCCCACGTTGTACATTGCGCAGCCCACATAGTATATTGCACAGCCCACGTAGTATATTGCGCAGCCCATGTAGTATATTGCGCAGCCCACGTTGTATATTGCGCAGCCTACATTGTATATTGCGCCACCCACTTTGTATATTGCGCAACCCACGTTGTGTATTGCGCAACCCACGTTGTATATTGCGCAGCCCACGTTGTGTATTGCGCAACCCACGTTGTATATTGCGCAGCCCACGTAGTATATTGCGCAGTTGACGTAGTATATTGCGCAGCCCACGTTGTATAGTCACGTAGTATATTACCCAGCCACGTAATATATAGCACAGCCCATGTAGTATATTGCCCAGCCCATGTAGTATATTGCGCAGCCCACGTAGTAAATTGCGCAGCCCACGTAGTACATTGCGCAACCCATGTAGTATATTGCGCAGCCCACGTTGTATATTACGCAGCCCACATTGTATATTGCGCAGCCCACATTGTATATTGCACAGCCCAAGTAGTATATAGCACAGCCCATGTAGTATATTGCCCAGCCCATGTAGTATATTGCCAAGCCACGTAGTATATAGCACAGCCCATGTAGTATATTGCCCAGCCACGTAGAATATTGCCCAGCCCATGTAGTATATTGCCCAGCCCACACAGTATATAGCAATGTGGGCATCATATCCCTGTTAAAAAAAGAAATAAAATAAAAAATAGTTATATACTCACCTTCTGGAGCCCCCAGATCCAAGCGAAGCGGTTACCGACGCTGCTCATGCGCTCTGGTCTCAAGAGTGCATTGTGTTCTCGCGAGATGATGCCATAGCGGTCTCGAGAGACCGCTACATCATCATCTCGCGAGATCGCAGCATGGACCGGTTACCGGAGCATCGCGAGCGGGAAAGGCCTGTTGTCAATCCGGGGGCCGACGGACGGTGAGTATATAACGATTTTTTTTATTATTATTATTTTTAACATTAGATCATTTTACTATTCATGCTGCATAGGCAGCATGAATAGTAAAAAGTTGGTCACACAGGGTTAATAGCAGCGGTAACGGAGTGCATTACACCGCGGCATAATGCGGTCCGTTACCGCTGCCATTAACCCTGTGTGAGCACTGACTGGAGGGGAGTACGGAGCGGGCACTGACTGCGGGGAGGAAGGAGCGGCCATTTTTCTGCCAGACTGTGCCCGTCCCTGATTGGTCGTGGCTGTTTTGCCACGACCAGTTAGCGACTTGGATTCCATGACAGACAGAGGCCGTGACCAATGAATATCCGTGACAGACAGACAGAAAGACAGACAGACAGAAAGACTGAAGTGACCCTTAGACAATTATATAGTAGATATATAAATATAGATGGATATAGCATAAAATCTGCAAGAAAGACATGGAGGTGATATTGCATCTTGTACAGGACTGAGGGCATAGCATATGATGATCACAAGCCTTTTTGTCCTGTTCTTTTTTACTTACCTCACGTAACTTCATTTTACTACAATATTGATTATATATACACTCACCGGCCACTTTATTAGGTACACCATGCTAGTAACGGGTTGGACCCCCTTTTGCCTTCAGAACTGCCTCAATTCTTCGTGGCATAGATTCAACAAGGTGCTGGAAGCATTCCTCAGAGATTTTGGTCCATATTGACATGATGGCATCACACAGTTGCCGCAGATTTGTCGGCTGCACATCCCAAAGATGCTCCATACAAGGCAGGATGGATCCATGCTTTCATGTTGTTTACGCCAAATTCTGACCCTACCATCCGAATGTCGCAGCAGAAATCGAGACTCATCAGACCAAGCAACGTTTTTCCAATCTTCTACTGTCCAATTTCGATGAGCTTGTACAAATTGTAGCCTCAGTTTCCTGTTCTTAGCTGAAAGGAGTGGTACCCGGTGTGGTCTTCTGCTGCTGTAGCCCATCTGCCTCAAAGTTCGACGCACTGTGCGTTCAGAGATGCTCTTAGGCCTACCTTGGTTGTAACGGGTGGCGATTTGAGTCACTGTTGCCTTTCTATCAGCTCGAACCAGTCTGCCCATTCTCCTCTGACCTCTGGCATCAACAAGGCATTTCCGCCCACAGAACTGCCGCTCACTGGATTTTTTTTCTTTTTCGGACCATTCTCTGTAAACCCTAGAGATGGTTGTGCGTGAAAATCCCAGTAGATCAGCAGTTTCTGAAATACTCAGACCAGCCCTTCTGGCACCAACAACCATGCCACGTTCAAAGGCACTCAAATCACCTTTCTTCGCCATACTGATGCTCGGTTTGAACTGCAGGAGATTGTCTTGACCATGTCTACATGCCTAAATGCACTGAGTTGCCGCCATGTGATTGGCTGATTAGAAATTAAGTGTTAACAAGAAGTTGGACAGGTGTACCTAATAAAGTGGCCGGTGAGTGTATATATATATATATATATATATTATATATATATATATATATATATATACTAGATGTTTCCAGCCAGCCAATGATCGGCACGCTCATTGCTATCTAATTAACACTGCTGGTGATTAAACTAAAGTAAATAATGACAACATTCAATAGCGCTTACGCAGGTGGTAAATTAACTTAAAATGAAGTTAATAACAATAGTGTGGTGATGTGTTGGGGGCGGGATTGTGTGTGGTAATGGGGTGGGGGGACAAAATTATGTGTGGTAATGGGGTGGGGGGCGGGATTATGTGTGGTGATGTGATGGGTGGGCGGGATTATGTGTGGTGATGTGGTGGGGGGTGGGATTGTGTGTGGTTATGGGGTGGGGGGGCAAAATTATGTGTGGTAATGGGGTGGGGGGCGGAATTGTGTGGTGATGTGATGGGTGGGCGGGATAATGTGGTGGGGGGCGGGATTGTGTGTAGTAATGTGGTGGGGGGCCTGGATTATGCGTGGTGATGTGGTGGGGGGTGGGATTATGTGTGGTAATGTGGCTGGGGGGCTGGATTTGTAGTAATGTGGTGGGGGCCTGGATTATGTGTGGTAATGTGGTGGGGGAGCGGGATTATGTGTGGTAATGTGGTGGGGGGTAGGATTACGTTTGGTAATGTGGTGGGGGCAGGATTATGTGTGGTAATGTGGTGGGGGGCAGGATTATGTGTGGTAATGTGGTGGGGGGCGGGATTATGTGTGGTAATATGGGGGGGCGGGATTGTGTGTGGTAATGTGGCGGGGGGGCGGGATTATGTGTGGTAATGTGGCGGGGGTAGGATTATGTGTAGTAATGTGGTGGGGGGAGGGATTGTGTGTGGTAAAGTGGTGGGGGGCAGGATTATGTGTGGTAATGTGGTGGGGGGTGGGATTATATGTGGTAATGTGGGGGGCGGGATTATGTGTGGTGATGTGGTGGGGGGTGGGATTGTGTGTGGTAATCTGGGGGGGCGGGATTATGTGTGGTAATGTGGTGGGATGGCGGGATTGTGTGGTGATGTGTTGGGGGCAGGATTGTGTGGTGATGTGTTGGGGGCGGGATTATGTGTGGTGATGTGTTGAAGGGGCGGGATTATGTGTGGTGATGTGTTGAAGGGGCGGGATTATGTGTGGTGATGTGGTGGGGGGCGGGATTTGTGGGGGGACGGGATTGTGTGTGGTGATGTGGTGCGGATTGTGTGTGATAATGAGGTGGGGGGCGGGATTATGTGTGGTGATGTCGGGGGTGGAGCTACTGTGCAGGGGGCGGGATTAGCGAGTAATCACGATGCCATATATATAATCGCCAGTTGGGACTTCTGGCCGCTGTCCCTGAATCCCATAAGGCACCGCGGCAGTGTCACTTGCACAGGTGCAGTTCGTGGCTGCAAGGCCATGGACTGCGCCTCCACAAGTGACATACACGTCTCCGCTATTCTCACACAGGTGCAGTAACAGCCGCATCATTACTACGCATGTGCGGGAATAGCGGTGACATGTATGTCACTTGCACCTGCGCAAGTGACATTCACGCCACCGCTATTCCCGCGCATGCACTCAAATCACCTTTCTTCGCCATACTGATGCTCGGTTTGAACTGCAGGAGATTGTCTTGACCATGTCTACATGCCTAAATGCACTGAGTTGCCGCCATGTGATTGGCTGATTAGAAATTAAGTGTTAACAAGAAGTTGGACAGGTGTACCTAATAAAGTGGCCGGTGAGTATATATATATATATATATATATATATATATATATATATATATATATATATATATATATATATATATATATATATATATATATATATATACTAGATGTTTCCAGCCAGCCAATGATCGGCACGCTCATTGCTATCTAATTAACACTGCTGGTGATTAAACTAAAGTAAATAATGACAACATTCAATAGCGCTTACGCAGGTGGTAAATTAACTTAAAATGAAGTTAATAACAATAGTGTGGTGATGTGTTGGGGGCGGGATTGTGTGTGGTAATGGGGTGGGGGGACAAAATTATGTGTGGTAATGGGGTGGGGGGCGGGATTATGTGTGGTGATGTGATGGGTGGGCGGGATTATGTGTGGTGATGTGGTGGGGGGTGGGATTGTGTGTGGTTATGGGGTGGGGGGGCAAAATTATGTGTGGTAATGGGGTGGGGGGCGGAATTGTGTGGTGATGTGATGGGTGGGCGGGATAATGTGGTGGGGGGCGGGATTGTGTGTAGTAATGTGGTGGGGGGCCTGGATTATGCGTGGTGATGTGGTGGGGGGTGGGATTATGTGTGGTAATGTGGCTGGGGGGCTGGATTTGTAGTAATGTGGTGGGGGCCTGGATTATGTGTGGTAATGTGGTGGGGGAGCGGGATTATGTGTGGTAATGTGGTGGGGGGTAGGATTACGTTTGGTAATGTGGTGGGGGCAGGATTATGTGTGGTAATGTGGTGGGGGGCAGGATTATGTGTGGTAATGTGGTGGGGGGCGGGATTATGTGTGGTAATATGGGGGGGCGGGATTGTGTGTGGTAATGTGGCGGGGGGGCGGGATTATGTGTGGTAATGTGGCGGGTGTAGGATTATGTGTAGTAATGTGGTGGGGGGAGGGATTGTGTGTGGTAAAGTGGTGGGGGGCAGGATTATGTGTGGTAATGTGGTGGGGGGTGGGATTATATGTGGTAATGTGGGGGGCGGGATTATGTGTGGTGATGTGGTGGGGGGTGGGATTGTGTGTGGTAATCTGGGGGGGCGGGATTATGTGTGGTAATGTGGTGGGATGGCGGGATTGTGTGGTGATGTGTTGGGGGCAGGATTGTGTGGTGATGTGTTGGGGGCGGGATTATGTGTGGTGATGTGTTGAAGGGGCGGGATTATGTGTGGTGATGTGTTGAAGGGGCGGGATTATGTGTGGTGATGTGGTGGGGGGCGGGATTTGTGGGGGGACGGGATTGTGTGTGGTGATGTGGTGCGGATTGTGTGTGATAATGAGGTGGGGGGCGGGATTATGTGTGGTGATGTCGGGGGTGGAGCTACTGTGCAGGGGGCGGGATTAGCGAGTAATCACGATGCCATATATATAATCGCCAGTTGGGACTTCTGGCCGCTGTCCCTGAATCCCATAAGGCACCGCGGCAGTGTCACTTGCACAGGTGCAGTTCGTGGCTGCAAGGCCATGGACTGCGCCTCCACAAGTGACATACACGTCTCCGCTATTCTCACACAGGTGCAGTAACAGCCGCATCATTACTACGCATGTGCGGGAATAGCGGTGACATGTATGTCACTTGCACCTGCGCAAGTGACATTCACGCCACCGCTATTCCCGCGCATGCACAGTAACAGCCATAACTGCACTCTTTACACGCTCTACCCATGCATGCACAGTAACGATGCGGTATTCCAGTTTTAATTAGGGCCTCCATGCCCAGTCCATCAAATTCTTTAAACCTGGTGGCGCTTACACCAGAAATGTACGTCATGGAGTAACATTTCTGGTGTAATAAATACTGTCAGTTTTAAAGAAATTGATGGGTGGGCATTGCAAAGCCCTGACCTGCCTCAGCTCTTCCCAAACCCCTCGTATTTTAGCAGAGCTGCCCAAAACTGATGTGAAAATTCTAAAAATCACAACATTTCTGAGTAAAGAATTAAGATGTCAAAAAATATTGCAATTTTTCATAGTACTTTACACCAGAAACTGTTATAAACATTTTGATTAATCATGGCCATAGACTTGTAAAATTGATGTAAAAGAATATTATTTGTTTCTAGTTTTAAAATGTGTGCAGCTTTTTTTTTGTATCAATGCCACAAAGGCCACACTTCCTCTCTTATGCTCTAGTAGTTAAAAGTTGGGACATTATTTGGGTTCAAATCATCATCTCTATCCATGTACATAAATATACACATATATATGTCACTATTCACACATCTGGTGCGTATCAATACTATGAGTTGTATTTTGCACCTAGGAGGAGAACGCACATGCTTGACCATCAATATATTCACTCCTATGTGGCTCACAGGCTTAGCAGTTCTGTCAGTCCTTTTTCATAGATAACCATGAACTTATGCAGAGGTCATTGTGAAAGGAAGTGGAGCAGGGACAGCTGTGTCCGCCTATTGTGATCGCTGGATTATTTGTGATCAGCTGTGAATAGATTTGTCACTTGTCATTGCAATCCTGCCTCTGATGACAAGCAGTGTGCTGAAAACTCTTTTTGAAAGGACAGGAAGTCTGAATCTAAAGAAGGCCCAATGGCCAGTGTGAAAATTCCAAGATTATTAACTTTGCGGTCATATGAAAAAAACAAAAACACTGCTAAAAAGATTTACAAAATGAATGTAATGCAAATACCTGATTCAAATTATCATTTTCTCACAATGGCTTACTATTAAGCAGTTAAAAATGACTATAGAGGTGCAGAATGAAAAATTTACTAAGAGGTTATTAGAGCTTTCCTTTACGAATATGTATACCAATATCACAACTGCATTTTAACATTATTGTCAGACTGGGGTGCAAGGGATCCACCACTTTTATTCTGGATGTCCACTATTCAGCAATATGTAATACTACTTGACCTTTGTTCACATATTTGTCTAAACTTCTATATAATAATATATTAGTTACCTTGTTAAATTAGTGATGAGATACCATCCCTTGTCTGTACATGTTGCATTAATTGAATTGTGCCAAACCATGCTCATGTGGGGAGTCGTTGGCCAACAACTGTATAGATACTCACCGGGGAATTTGCCTGTCCCCTGTGTGCCACTCCAGGCCTGGGTAACATCATACTGTCTATGTGCTCCCTCTAATTTTTGTAATCAATATTATTTAGTATATTCAGATTTAGGCTGCTATTTTGCTTCCCCAGCAATAATTAAATACATTTTGTACAGTAAAACAAAATAAAAAGAAATTCATTTGCTGGAAACACGAATTGAGCATTCATTGGTGTGGACTACCTCATCTTCTGGGAAACTATAAGTAACCTTTGGCTAAATCTGAAATCAGCAACATCAAGTAAAGTACAGTATCAGTTCACAGGGCTTGACATTTTCTGTTTCTTGAAGCATAAACTTATGTTGATGAAACAGATTTGTCTTCACAATCACAAACTGTTCAAAGTATGTGCAGCCAGGTAAAAGATTTGCAAGCCTGAGATGTCAGCTATACTGAGGATGACAGAAGGTAAGCAATTAGCTCTGAATAAGTGATGGGTCACAAACAGAAAAGGTGTGAATTAAAGCCTGCACTTAGGAGAAAGGCATCCTTAAAGTTTAACTTAATATTACTTCTTGGTAACTATGTGGGAATCATAAATTAAACAATACACCCACAAAAATGTTGAGGAGTAAGGAAATTCAGTAAATTTCATCTGAACATGATATTCTATGAATGCATTTGATAAATGTAAATTAGAATAACTTCAAAGCTGACTAAGTGTGAGACAAAAATGTTAGGGAAAAGTTCTGAGCCGGTGATAATTATCTGCTCTTTACACAGCTATGATTTACTGTGATGTGCGAAGTCACTGCCCACCTAACTCCCAAAAACTCAGTCAAAGTTAGTTTATATAAATATTGACTCACACGATTGCACATCTCAGTGTTGTTTTCCCCCTCACAGATGAAATTGCTAATGCCTTCTTTAACCTACTGCTGCTTTTTCCCTACTGCGCAAAAACTACCTCAGATATCAAATGGCCCCTGCTCTTATCTAAATTGTACAGTTTCATTACCAGGTAACTTATTTCCCTTTCTAAAAGAAGCTCTCTCTGGGATTTTGCTTTTTCCCTCTATTGGACTAAGAACTTACAGATAAGTAGATGATCTGCACGGCGCCAATCTCTACTGGCTCAGAGTGATCATGGATAGCTTCTGTCATCATTTTAGCAGCTTCCGGTGATGTCACGTCGACAAAGCAGCTTCTTGTCTTGCATTTTGTTCTGAATATGGGATATCATTGCCAATGTCATGATAATTTACTACCTTGTACTTAGGCAACGGGGAGCCAGCTGTCAGTCAGCATGATGGTGGCAGGGATGCCCCATTGATAGAGCAGAATGGAATAGGAGGAGTGGCTCTACTGATGTGAAGTCAACTGAAGTATCAGAATCGCAGGTGGCAGCAGTCCATACACAGGTGAACAGATCGGAGGAACGCCTCAAGGAAACAGGGTAAGGTGAGTAATAGATTTTTATTTAATGTCAGTAATTATGAGGGACCATTAAAATGCTAATGCTGTGTTTGGGAGATATGACGTTGTGAGTTGGGGGTGTGCTCTGGGGAAATTCATACAGCCTGAGGACACACTGAGTGAGAGTCTGTAGGGTCATTATACTGTGTTGGGACTATCATATTGTGTGGTGATTGTGGGAGTCATAATACTGTGTGGGGGCTGTGAGTGCAGTGTACTAAATGGGTCACTGTGAGGACCATCATACTGTGTTAGGGGGATTGGATCCATGATACTGTGTATGGAAGGCTTCGAGGATGTGTGGGAATGTGGGGCTATAATATTGTGTGTGGTGGAATCTGGGGCCATCACACTGTGTGACGTGGAACTATGGGGGCATCATACTGTGTGGATCGGGACTTTAGGGGCATTATGTTTTGGTAGTATAATTCTGTGTTTAAGGGCTGTGGCAGACATTACACTGTGTTGAATGTAGCAACATACTGTGTTGGAGCACTGTAAGTACATCATAGTTTTAGTGTTGCTGTACCCGCAAGAGGAATTAGCATGTTGTCGATATCAAACCCTGCACCGCAGATGAGTTTGCGCTATGTAAAAAAAGTACAGTGGACACGAGATTTCTATAAATCCCATCCACTATGCAGGAATTCTAAATTGCTGAGTCTGTTGCGCATTGAAAATACAAAGCATCAAAACCTCATGGTGGGAACTTAGCCTAAAAGTTGAGAAGTATTAGTCAATGTTCTCGGCTGAATATTTTTGTTTGAATGGCGTGCGGGGGGAGAAGAGTATGGTGCTATTAGGTCTTTTGTTATGAGACTCCATGATTTCTATATAAACCCTTGGGCTCTACTGCTTATTTCATTTATTTAAAGGTACTTAAGACACTACTTCAAAGGTTTGCAAAACAATAAAATTATTAACCTTTTACTGATTACTTCAATCACAGAAACCATCTGAGCCAAGATCCATCTTCTGTAAAGTAAAAGCTGTATAATATATCTTGTGTGCAATATTAAACTATGACATTACTGGCATGAAGTTCACTGCCATCTCTTCAATTGTGCCAACGATAAGTGACAATGGAACTTTAGTTATCAAACCTAGATCATGCTAATATTCTTATTTTCCTTTTAGAAGGTATTTTTTTATCCAGAATATATCATTGTAATTTAATATTATTGTAGGACTCCAGACTGAATGATTCTACAGGTGCAAGGCAAATTATTGAGAACAATTGTAAAATAGTTTGCATTGCAGTTTCCTTTGAATCTTTAACTTAAGAATCTGAGAGCCAATGTAACTTCATTTTCCAAAACTGATTATAATAAGGGCCCCTTAGGCTACAGCCTAGGGCCCAAGGCTTCCAGAAGGGGATGTCATGGCTGGATTGCCCCTATTATAATCAGAAGTGCAGCAAAGCAGAGCCCCACAGATTACTTCTTTGTATCTTGAGTATGCAAAAATAATTGCATATAGCATTGGTGTGAGGAAGGCCACATAACAATGTCATTGCACCACTTACATCATTCAGGGTCAAGGCCAATGGCATCAGGGCTGGGACAAGGTATTATTATGACCTTAGCAGATGTAGCCAATGGTGCCCCATCAATTAATCTACTCCTAAATAAAGGAATGAGCAAGAAACTAAGGCAACAACTCCCCTAATGCCCCCTTCCTCCCAATCTGATGATTACTTCCACAAGAACTGCTACCTTTTCCACCAAAAAATATCAGCAAAAGAAAAAATTGTGTATTTGACGGATGAGAGTCAATGGGGATTGTATTTTCAAAGCTGTAGAATAATTCATTGCTTGTTGACCATATACACAAAACGAAAAACAAATATCAATATTCATCCCTGATATCCTATATTTTAAATGTCAAGACCCAAGGATGCTCATGAAAACTAAACTAAACTAAAACAGGAAAAAACAGACCCCAAAATTTGTTGTGCAATTTTAACCTGATCAAGCCAATACCCCATATTTAGGGGAAAACCACTGTTGGGCATATGTCAGGACTAAGGCTACTTTCACACTAGCGTTAACTGCAATACGTCGCAAATGCGTCGTTTTTGCGAAACGCCGCATCCAGCAAAAGTTTTTGCTGGATACGTTGTTTCGTCATAGAGTAACATTAGCGACGCATTTGCGACGCATTTGCGACGCATTTCCAAACGGTGAATGCGTTTGGCGGCGTTTGGGCGTATGGTAGCGGTCCGTCGGGAAAACAAAACGCTACATGTAACGTTTTTTGCTCCCGACGGTCCGCTTTTTCCGACTGCGCATGCGCAGTCGGAACTCCGCCCCCACCTCCCCGCACATCCCCGCACCTCACAATGGGGCAGCGGATGCGTGGAAAATATGCATCCGCTGCCCCCGTTGTGCGGCGGAGACCACACTAGCGTCGGGAACGTCGGCCCGACGCGCAGCGACGGGTTGTTCCCGACGCTAGTGTGAAAGTAGCCTAAGAAGGGAAAGAGTGCCATTTGACTTTTTGAATGTAAAATTTGCTGGAATAATTAGTAGACATCACGTTTAATTTACAGGAACTGGAGGCTTTTTGCCAAGAAGAGTGGGCAGCTTTACAATCTGAGCAAATAAAGAACTTCATTCACAGCTACCACAAAAGACTTCAAGTTGTCTTTGATGTTAGAGGGGGCAATACACGGTATTAAAAAATTGGGTATGTGAACTTTTTATCAGAGTTATTTGGATGTCTTGGGTTGTCATTATGATTTACAAAGAGAAAACACAGTAGTTTGACAATAAATGTTTCCACAAAACCACTAACATTGAGTGGAGAAAAAGTTTTGGTGTCATCAATCATATTCTCTGAAGAAAGGCCAAAAAAAGAAAAAATTCTGTCGGGGTATGTAAGCTTTTGAGCACTTATATATATATATATATATATATATATATATATATATATATATATATATATAGTTTTTTTTATATTATTTATTATTAAAAATTATATGTCTTTGCAACTTTGTTACTTATTCCCACTATGAGACTTTCACTTTCTGTAGTCTGATCGCAGTTATAACGTATAGCAATGCTTTGCTATACCTTATAACTGTCAGTGCTGCAAACTCAATTTATTTAAATCATTCACTGTGCATGATCTAACTAACTTGCTAGTGCCTGATGACATGGATGTCATTAATGACGACATCAGGTCACCATGGCAATGATTGGGACTCCGCGCTGACGTTGCATGGTCGCCGATCGAAGGGCAGAGGGGCTTTCTTCTCTCTGCCTGCTCGCTAAATGCTGCAAATGCAAATTTTAGGGGTTAAAGTGCCGGGAGTGGTGTGATCATTGTTCCTCGCATTGAGAGCCGGGCGTCAGTTGTCAGAATCAGTTGACACCCTGCGGCAATTGCCCACGCACCCTGCGGTAATTGCCCATGATGCCATGAAGTCCTTCCCGACCATGATGTACATATATTGAAAATGTCGCAAAGGGATTGCTATATTATTATCTGATGTCTCTGTGTATGGTTAACTTAGTCTAGTGCAGTTTTTCCCAACACCGATCCTCAAGACGCACCCATGGGCGGACATACCACCTGTCCGGGGGCCCCTGCAGGGTGGCTAATAATGAGGGCAATCTGGCCAGTTTATCCAGTGCCAAGGCTCCGGGGGGCCCCTGGCCAGTTGCGCTCATGTGCGGCAGGCAGGGAGCAAGGGAAAATAGCAGAGCTGCAGGGATCCATCCTGCTTCCTGCCTCACACAGCAGCGGCTGAATGACATCATCATTCAGCACCACGGCTATGCAAGACAGGAAGCTGCTGGTTATGGTGCGGCTTCAGGATACAATGCGCAGAGGTGAGGTGTGTGTGTGTATGCAGAGAGGTGAATGGTGCTGTGTGTGTCTGTGTGTGTAGGTGAAGGAGAGGGCAATGATTGGGTTGATGGAGGGGCAATGATGGAGGAAATGATGGGGGTGGTGGGGAGAAGAGAATGATAATGGTGGAAAGGACAATGATGTGGTGGTGGGGGAGAAGGAAATGATGTGGTGGTGGGGAAGAAGGAAATGATGGAGGTGGTGGAATCGGTAATGATGGGGTGGTGGGGGAGAAGGCAATGATGGTGGCAGTGGAAAGAACAATGATGGGGGTGGTGGGGAGGAGGCAATGATGGAGGTGGTGGAATGGGCAATAATGGGGTGGTGGGGAGAAAGCAATGATGGAGGTGGTGAAGAGGGCAATCATGGGGGTGGGGAGAGAACAATAATGGGATGCGGGGGAGGAAGACAATGAGGGGTGTGGGGGATTGGGATTGGAGGAATGGGGATTTGTAATGGATTTAGGAACAGGGGGAGGTGGAGGAAGATGTTTTTATCGATTATTGTGGCTAACACCGTCCCTTAGTATAAAATGTACTCACTTATTCTATATAGCACAGTCCCTTAGTATAAAGTGTACTCACTAATGTATAGCAGTCCCTTAGTGTGTAGTGTACTCACTTATTATGTATAACACCATCCTTAGTTACAAAGTTTCCTCTTTTGTTATGTATAACACCATCCCTTATTCTGTACCATCCTCTCTAGTTATATATGATGCCCTCCCTTATTAGATAGCTTCCTTTGCTGTTATGTACAGTGCTGTCTCTTACATAGTGTATTCTTGTTATTTTTGTTATTCACAGGGCCCTCTTTTATTACATAGTCCCCTCTCCTGTTAGATATAAAATGACCACTGATGGAGGAGACGGTGACCAGACTACCAGTCCATCAGCTCCTCCTTTAGAAAAGAAGCTTTCCCATGTGCCATCAGCCATCATTGCATTATACAGCTAACAAGATAGGATGATATGTAATAAAAAAGAAGACTCTTTAAAATCCAATATGTAAGGGACGGTGCTGTACATAACAAGAGAAGGCACTGTATAATAAGGGATGGTAATATACATAATAAGGAAGACTATGTAATATATACAGTACATGTATGTGTGTGTATGTGGCTATATATATATATATATATATATATATATATATATATATATATATATATATACATATACACACACACATACATGTTGCTTTGCCGCCTTAAAAGGAGGGAGCCCAGACACATTTCCTGCACAGGGGCCCCGAGCTGTCTGTATCCGCCCCTGGACTCACTGGAAGGTCAAGGTTTCTGGATATCCTTAGTATTGCACAGGTGATAATTTCATCATCTGCTCAAGCATTAATTTCATTACCTATGCAATACTAAGGAAATCCTGAAAACATGACCTGTTGGTGAGTCTTGAGTACTGGAGTGGGAAAACATTGGTCTAGGGTGTGGTTTGATTTCATTTTAAGAAGTTCAATGTCAAATGCATAATGCAATTGGAGCGCTCCCACGCAAGGGCAATGGGGTACTCGGTACCGGATCCTTCGGTTCGGGGAATGTCACGGTGGCCTGACCCGGTCCGTGGCCCTTAGAGGGGCATCCGATAAAAGGGGCGAGTTTGTATAAAGTTCATGACCCCACCTGTGGTATTCGACGCTGCTTAGGGGTCCACTGGGGTGATGTGATGGCAGCTTGATGGTATACCTTCCCACAGGTGAAGTGTATCCCCAGGGCTTCCCAGAAGTATAGATGGTGATGGTGGAAGATGTAAGGGGCAGAGAATAACGAGGACACAAGGTTGCAGTCTCTTTACCTTTTACTGAAGGCTTCAGCATTCACAGTCCAAGGCCCCGAATCACAGGGCAGGCAGAGTCCAGCCGGTCCAAAGGCAAATCCAGAGTCCCCTTATCCAGGTGGAAATCAGTAGACTTCCTACTGGCGCCTGTGTGTTGTAGTACCTCCCTGCTGTGCAACTCGGTAAGGTCCTCACAACTTTCATAGATGTTCTAGATGTCTTCCTCTCTGTCCCCCAGATGATATGGATAGGACAAACCCGTATGACTGATGGCCTGAGGCTTGTTTATAGGGACCCTAGCGACGCCCCGACCCCGACAATTTGCCACCGTGTCTTCTTAGGTATTAAGGTTGGGAAGCCAACTTGGAATTGACTGTCCTGCCAGTCTCTGAAGTAAAGCATAGAGTCTATTACTCCCTCAGTGTGCCGGCCACTGGCTACATGCCTCAGAAGGAGGCAGCCTATTTCAGGGCAGAACTCCTCCCGGTGTTTTCTCCTTATGCTGTGACTTCGTTTCTCACCCTCTACAACACAGTTCTCCTCGTGTCCTTTCCTAGGATGCTTCCGCACATGGGGCAGGCGCAGCTCCATAGCTTTCTGTCTCGCTAGGCCTCTGTCAGGATCCCACCCCTGACAGGGACCCTCTGTCTGCAGCTCAGATGTTCCTCCTTTTCCCCCTGTCTGCCTGACAGGAACTCTCTGGGTCAAACCTAGGCAGCGTCTGACCAATTTTCTATCCAGCCCACCAGTTTTACCCTTCTGTGAGGAGTGCCCTAGTAGATAGGAGCAAGGCTCCCCCTGGTGGTCTGGAATGTGAAGTGTGGTGTATGGTTTGTGATACCTGGACAGGGGATCTCCTTTATTACCATCAGACGTAAAATCACTCCCCCTGGTGGAAGAATGACATTACTGCAATGACCAGGACTCTGGGGCGCAGCACAATCTCTTTGCCCTTTTATTGGACCTCAGAAATGCATGTCAGCAACTATATGCTCATAATCACCTGTCATGGAAAAAGTGATCTTCTTCACGTGACACATTGCATGCATGACGCCGTGAGGTCAGCACAGAATGATTGTCAGAGGACTTGGCTAGCCTCAGACTACATTCACAAGATGAGCTTTTGGTGTGTTTTGATACTGCAAATTTTTGCTGCTTTGAAAACGCAGCATCTTACAGTTCCAGCAAAGTGGATGTGATTTATAAAAATCTCATGAACACTATGCTTTTAATGCAGCATAAACTCACCAGCAGTGCGTGTGTCAAGTCCACAGCATGTCAATTTCTCTTGCAGATATGCTGAGTTTTCTGTCAGGAATTTCCCCCTTAATCTACATTAGGTGCGGAAATTCCACAGGTAAACAAAATGTGCATTTTACGTGCTTTTCCATGGCTGAAATGCATCAAATATTCATGTAATCTGCACCTACGTAAGTCAATAAAGTTTTAATAAAGTCAAATACCAGGAAGTATCAAAAACAAAGCAGCTTTATTTAAAGCATGACACACCGACAACAGACAAAAAAAGAGTAAAAAAATGCAATAAAAATGCATGTAAAAACACACACATGCAAAAACGCAATGAAAAAAGCAAGTAATTAATTTAAATAACAGGTGCAGAAATGGTGCTGCAATTCTGCAACATAAAAGCTCAACCACATCTCATTATGGGAATGTAGCCTAAACATGCCTCTGAAAGCTGGCTTGCTGAATTATCTGCTGTGAGATGCCCACTAATACCTTTGAGCCTATATGTACTTGTTTTTTGTTTTTTTTAATACTGACCCTTACATATTTTAGTTGTCCTCCGAAATCTATAGTCCATATTTTGATTTTTTTATCTACTTTTCTCCATCTTTTGCAGCATCTTTTAAACTTCCATACTATGATTTCATGTCCTTATTCCATTTCCAATCAATTATTTTGACCATGTTCTGTACAATTAATATTTTCTCTAACTCATTCATGTCTTGAAATTGTAATATACTGTAGTTGTTTTTATTATTTGAGCTTCATTTTGGACATAACACATTAAGGAGTTTAGCTAATGAACTGTTCTACAATCTGCTCCAGGCCATGTGTTTGCTATAAAATTGAACTTTTCCATAACTTGGCTAGGTTAATGTTTGCTTTGATTCTACATACCATCTGGTGATGTCTCACTCTAAAGATGTTATTTTGGTTTATTTAACAATACATCAGTACAGAAAAGGTTAATTTTATTTACAACATTTGCTCAGTCTCTCTCATAGTATTTCATTTCAGTTCAAAGAAATGTATCATGTTGTTCAGATTCACTTCCTTGCTTCTTATTTCTTACCTTGGCATTCCAAGCGTAACTATCAGCAGTCTACAATTTTAGCAAAATAAAACCTTTTCGGTTTCTTCTAAATTCTACTTCTTTCAGTTTCTCATCTAAATAAGTCTTGGAGCATAAACCCATGAACTTGTGATGTTTATAGGCAGTGAATTATATTAACATGAGTTCTTTCGCCACACTATTGATAGACATTTTCCAAATTGTCTCAGGAGCTATTTTTCAACATGACAATGCTAGAAACAGGTTGATCGTGCTACTTTTAGCAATGTGCACAGTCTAAACATGCTGCCATGGCTTGCAGCACCTCAGACTAATATCTCTTTTTTAGTGCTTGTGTGAAAATTCATTGGTCAGCAATTGCAAAGGAAGCTGCCAGCAGCAGATCCTGATGATTTGCCCAAGGGCATATTGCGTGGCAGAACAATCCTCAGACAATGATTAATAACCTCATTGATAGCAATTAAGGTGTGTAAGTGCATATATTTCTGTGAATGGGGCTCATACTCAATACTGAATAATTTGAGACCTTTCACAAATTTAGTTTCCATGTTTTCAACATTTGCATATCATTACCTTGTCTTTCAATTTTGTGATTTCTATTATGTCACAATTTTTTCTTTCTGGCTTTTCAGTTTCAATGTTGAGGAGTATACATCAATGAACCTTTTAAAGGTGGTAGTTTTGACTTTTTAACTAAGGTAGTTTCAGCTGGTTGGAATGAGATTCATGCAGTGGAGAAACTCCAAGCCATGTGGAATAAGTGAGCTGGTGCTTCTTCATTTATAATTTACTGTGTTTAGACCCTACAAATTGTAAATAATCTAGTGATGGGATAGAAATTCGTCCTTAATATTCCAAGCTGCCAACACTGTAGATCATTTATATTATCTCTAGGCAGAACCAATGCTAAAGATGTTTGAATATTGTTAGGACGCTAAAACTTTAGTGCATTTTTTTGTACAACAAAGTAGTAACCCTGACAAACTGCAAACAATTTTGGGGGATCAAATTTTAAATAATATGCACTTGGACCAAGGGTTTTTGTTAAAGATATTGAAAATAATGAACAAATAATTAGTGTAAAACACTAAACAAATTATTTTATCTAAAAAACAATGGCAAAACTTAAATGCAAATTCTGTCTTTCTAAAGACAGTTTTATTCCAAGGGAAAGTGACAAGATTGATGAGCTAAATTAGATTAAATTTATTGATACATAGCTGTAAAACCTGTAACAGAAGTACTTGCCAGATGAGATTTGGAATGAACTGAAATACCTTTGTTTTACAATAAAATGGCTTGTCTAATACTGTACTAATGTGCTATCCCTTTGGTAGACATGGGATTTTCTATTCACATTCCCACTATGACAACTATTTAGTTTAAATGGATTTAATACATCAAACTATTGATATGCACATATAGCTCTTTTTAACACCAGTTTAACAATATCTTTACCTAGACAGTCTGTTCCTGTTATTGAGAAATCAGTGATTGAACTGATATGCAATGAAGCTGTAGATCTGAAGCCTCTGTTACTCCAGCTCTTTTCCCTGGCCAGCACCACCTTCTCCTTTTGCTCTGATGGCTCATTTGCCTGAAGTCACATTGGGTGGGGAATAGAGCTGGAATAGCAGAGGCTTCATTTGTGTACCAACACTGAACAGTCTGACAATGAAAAGTTATTGCTGGGCTGATGTATAAAAGAGGTACGGGTGCATATAGTTTGGGGGTAAAATCCTGCTCACAGATTTCCTTTAATTCAGAATCATCTAACTAATTTAACCCCTTCATGACCCAGCCTATTTTGATCTTAATGCATGTAGGATAGCTGCGGAGACACCATCACGTGTTTCTCAACGCAAGCAGTGAATAGCCAGACCTTTCCCCGGGAAGGAACAACCACGGGAAGGGCAGCATCCAATACAGGAAAACCACCTATGCCAAGCATGGTATCCATCCACAGACAGCTGTTTCGGGGTGTTTGCCCCTCATCAGTGTGGAGTAGGAATCTGGCTATTAGGAGCAGTGCCTAGTAAAAGGCTGTGAAGGAACAGATGATTGGCCTCGGGGAGACCAAAACATCCAACACCGCGGAGACACCATCACGTGTTTCTCAACGCAGTGATCCAGAACACTGCCCCCATCCCTTATGGGAAATATGCAAATGCATGTAGGATAGCTGCGGATAGGCACTGCTGCTAATAGCCAGATTCCTACTCCACACTGATGAGGGGCAAACACCCCGAAACAGCTGTCTGTGGATGGATACCATGCTTGGCATAGGTGGTTTTCCTGTATTGGATGCTGCCCTTCCCATGGTTGTTCCTTCCCGGGGAAAGGTCTGGCTATTCACTGCTTGCGTTGAGAAACACGTGATGGTGTCTCCGCAGCTATCCTACATGCATTTGCATATTTCCCATAAGGGATGGGGGCAGTGTTCTGGATCACTGTGTTGAGAAACACGTGATGGTGTCTCCGCGGTGTTGGATGTTTTGGTCTCCCCGAGGCCAATCATCTGTTCCTTCACAGCCTTTTACTAGGCACTGCTCCTAATAGCCAGATTCCTACTCCACACTGATGAGGGGCAAACACCCCGAAACAGCTGTCTGTGGATGGATACCATGCTTGGCATAGGTGGTTTTCCTGTATTGGATGCTGCCCTTCCCGTGGTTGTTCCTTCCCGGGGAAAGGTCTGGCTATTCACTGCTTGCGTTGAGAAACACGTGATGGTGTCTCCGCAGCTATCCTACATGCATTTGCATATTTCCCATAAGGGATGGGGGCAGTGTTCTGGATCACTGCGTTGAGAAACACGTGATGGTGTCTCCGCGGTGTTGGATGTTTTGGTCTCCCCGAGGCCAATCATCTGTTCCTTCACAGCCTTTTACTAGGCACTGCTCCTAATAGCCAGATTCCTACTCCACACTGATGAGGGGCAAACACCCCGAAACAGCTGTCTGTGGATGGATACCATGCTTGGCATAGGTGATTTTCCTGTATTGGATGCTGCCCTTCCCGTGGTTGTTCCTTCCCGGGGAAAGGTCTGGCTATTCACTGCTTGCATTGAGAAACACGTGATGGTGTCTCCGCAGCTATCCTACATGCATTTGCATATTTCCCATAAGGGATGGGGGCAGTGTTCTGGATCACTGCGTTGAGAAACACGTGATGGTGTCTCCGCGGTGTTGGATGTTTTGGTCTCCCCGAGGCCAATCATCTGTTCCTTCACAGCCTTTTACTAGGCACTGCTCCTAATAGCCAGATTCCTACTCCACACTGATGAGGGGCAAACACCCCGAAACAGCTGTCTGTGGATGGATACCATGCTTGGCATAGGTGGTTTTCCTGTATTGGATGCTGCCCTTCCCGTGGTTGTTCCTTCCCGGGGAAAGGTCTGGCTATTCACTGCTTGCATTGAGAAACACGTGATGGTGTCTCCGCAGCTATCCTACATGCATTTGCATATTTCCCATAAGGGATGGGGGCAGTGTTCTGGATCACTGCGTTGAGAAACACGTGATGGTGTCTCCGCGGTGTTGGATGTTTTGGTCTCCCCAAGGCCAATCATCTATTTTGATCTTAATGACCTGGCCATTTTTTGCAATTCTGACCAGAGTCCATTTATGAGGTAATAACTCAGGAACGCTTCAACGTTTCCAATTCTGAGATTGTTTTTCAGTGACATATTGGGCTTCATGTTAGTGGTAAATTGAGGTCGATAATTTTTGCAGTTATTTGTGAAAAAATAGGAAATTTGGCAAAAGTTTTAAAATTTTGCAATTTTAAAATTTTGAATTTTTATTCTGTTAAACCAGAAAGTTATGTGACACAAAACAGTTAATAAATAACATTTACCACATGTCTACTTTACATCAGCACAATTTTGGGAAAAAAAAAATTTTGTTAGGAAGTTATAAGGCCATGTTCACACTTCGCGGTTTTTACCGCGGATCCGCGGCGATTTTGATGCTGCGGGTCCGCAGCAGTTTCCATAGCGTTTCCATTAACATGTAAACCCTATGGAAACCGCAAACCGCTGTGCACATGCTGCGGGAAAAACCGCGCAGAAACGCAGTGGTTTATTACCCGCAGCATGTCACTTCTTTGTGCAGAATCGCTGCGATTCTGCACCCATAGAAATTCATTGAACCGCTTACTTCCCGCATGGGGCTGTGCCCACTTTGCGGGAAGTAAGCGGATAATGCGCGGTTGCTACCCCGGGTGGAGGAGAGGAGACTCTCCTCCAGGCCCTGGGAAGCATGAATAGTGTAAAAAAAAAAGAATTAAAATAAAAAATCATGTTATACTCACCTCTCAGCGCTGCCCGCGGCCGCCCGGTCTTCGGTTTGCTGTGCGAGCAGGACCTGCGGTGACGTCGCGGTCACATGACCGTGATGACACCGCGGTCACATGACCGTGACGTCACGAAGGTCCTTCTCGGCACAGCATCTTTGGAACCGGACCGCCGGGTGCAGCGCCCAGGAGATCCGGACATCGGAGGGTGAGTATAACCAATTTTTATTATTTTTATCATTCCTATTGATGCAGCATATTTGTGCATATGCAGCATCAATAGTATAGGAGTAATCCCGCAGCGGAAACCGCGGAACAAACCGCGATAAATCTGCAGGGATAACCGCAGCGGTTTTGCCCTGCAGATTTATCAATTCCGATGCGGGATAAACCTGCAGAGCACACCGCAAAGTGTGCACATGGCCTAAGGGTTCAAAGTTTATCAGCAATTTCTCATTTTTCCAGCAAAATTTACAAAACCATTTTTTTTTAGTGACATCACATTTGAAGTCCTTTTGAGGGTCCTATATGACAGAAAACACCCAAAAGTGACACCATTCCAAAAACTACATCCCTCAAGCTACTCAAAACTACATTCAAGAAGATTTTTAACCCTTCAGGTGCTTCACAGGAACTAAAGCAACATGGAAGGAAAAAATGGACATTTTTTGAGCAAAAATGTTTTTAGCCTCAATTTTGTCATTTTCACATTGGCAACAGGATAAAATGGATCCTAAGATTTGTTGGGTAATTTCTCCTAAGTACACCGATGCCTCATATGTGGTCATAAACCACTGTTTGGGTGATTGGAAGGGAAGGAGTGCCATTTGAATTTTTGAGTGGAAAATTAGCTCCAATCATTAGCGGACACCATGTCGCGCATGGAGAGCCCCCTGTGTGCCTAAACATTGGAGCTGCCCCACAACTGACCCCATTTTGGAAACTAGACCCCCCAAGGATCTTATGTAGATGTGTGTTAAGAACTTTGAACCCACAGGTGTTTCACTAAAGTTCATAGCGCCCGGGCATTAAAATAAAAAATCATATTTTTTCCACAAACATGATCTTTTAGTCCCCAATTTTTTATTTTCCCAAGGGTAACAGGAGAATTTTTAGCCCAAAAGTTGTTGTTCAATTTATCCTGAGTACACTGATACTCCATATGTGAGAGAAAACTACTGTATGGGCACACATCAAGGATCAGAAGGGAAGTAGTGACGTTTTGAAATGCAGACTTTGATGGAATGGTCTGCGGGCGTCATGTCATGTTTGGAGAGCCCTTGATGTACCTAAACAGTGGAAACCCCCCACAAGTGACCCCATTTTGGAAATTACACACCCCAAGGAACTTATCTAGATGTGTGGTGAGAACTTTGAACCCCCAGGTGTTTCACTAAAGTTTATAGCGCTCGGGCGTGAAAAAAAAATCATATTTTTTCCATAAACATGATCTTAAATTCCCCAATTTTTTTCCCCAAGGGTAACAGGAGAAATTGGACACCAAAAGTTGTTGTCCAATTTGTCCTGAGTATGCTGATACCCCATATGTGGGATAAAACTACTGCATGGGCACACGTCGGGGCTTGGAAGGGAAGTAGTGACGTTTTAGAATGCAGACTTTGATGGAATGGTTTGCGGGCATCATGTCGCATTTGAAGAGCCCCTGATGTGCCTAAACAGTGGAAACCCCCCAATTCTAACTCCAACCCTAACGCCAACACACCCCTAACCCCAACCTTAACCACAAACCTAATCCTAACACACCCCTAACCCTAATCCCAACCCTAACAACAAACCTAACCCTAACACACCCTTAAGCCTAATCCCAACTCTAACCTTAATCCCAACCCTAACCATGCAGGCATGTCGCTTTTCAGCTTCCAGGGACTGGATGAAGCTGGAGAGCGAGACAGCCATACTTTACTCCGCCCCTCCTCATCTGATTGGAGAGATATCGTCACATGGATGCTAGCTCCAATCAGATCTGGGGGGTGATGACAAAGAGGTCACCAGAAGCGATGGTAGCCATGGGCTCAAGTACAAGTCCCCTTGTTCCTGCAGGTCGGGTGACATTTCAGTTAACCTGTTCACCCAACCTGCAGGAACAGGATCCCACCATGACGCCATATAGGCATAACAGGTCAGATTGGCACTGACTTTCATGATGCCAGTGTGGCATCACAGGTCGGGAAGGAGTTCTTATTCACACTAGGATTATTAGACATTAAAAGGTCTTGTATTGTACACTACCATGACAAAAGTATTGGGACACACGCTTTAATCACTGGATTTAGGTTTTTCATTCAGTCCCTATTGCCTCAGGTGTATCAAATCCAGCTTCTAGGCATACAGACTTCACTGAAGTTGAGAGTGGTATTCTAATTACCATTGTAACAAGTCAGTTCATGAAATCTCTTACCCTCTAATTATTGTAAGCTTAATGTGAGTGGTATTACTGAAAAATGTGAGCGTTTAGGAATAACAGTAACTCAGTCACAAAATTACAGACTACATAAAGTTAGAGTGGGATCACTGACTGTTGACAGGTGCAGTGCATAAAAGTTGGCAACGATCTGCCGATCTTCCCATAGTAGAATTAGTTTGGTGGGGATTTTTCTGCACCGCTGAAATCTGAAGGATCTGTGGACCAGATGTGAATGTGGTTGTCTTGAGGAATTAGTCGGATCACTTTGAAACTAGTTGTCAATAAACGACTTTGCATTATACCCTGGTCAGTGGATCCTTAACTGGGTATTTCAGCAGTACAGAGAAAACCCACCAACCCAATTCTACTACAATTTTATCCTTGATGTCATATGTCTAGAGTTAAGAGTTAAATAAATACTATTGATTGTAAGCTTGCGAGTAGGGCCCCCACTCATAATGTAACTGTTTCAACTGTTCTACCTTGTATTGAATTAATTGTCTGTATATGTCTCCTTAATTGTAAAGTGCTGCGGAATATGTTGGTGCTGTATAAATAAAATTATGATTTATTATTATTATTATTATTATTATTATCATTTATTATTAATAAAGCCAAAGTGTTGCACGTAGTATAAGTAGATACAGTTCACAAATTCTTCTCATCAGATACTGATAACATCATATGTGAAACAGCTGTCGTGCCATACAACTGGAAAGGAGCCTGCTCCAACCCACTCTGTTTTGTATCTTTTTTATATGAATAAAGAAGCATTATAGGAGAAATGGGTGAGTGATGCAATTTTCCCTTTTCATTATCTGATTCCAATAAGGCTTTTGTAAAAAGGGAAAGAATAAATGAAAGCAGAAAAATAAAAATTAATTGTGGTGGGTAGTGGTTAAAATCAGCAAAAAAATGTGCATGAGTTCCCATGGATGACCAGCAGCTTGTAAGCCTTACAACAAGCACTATGCAGAGTGTAGCATGGAACAGTGTAAAGCACTCCTCTACTGGATGCTAGAGCTTTCATAATGTATTATGTGGAGACTGAGACAAATCACACTTCTCCATCTGATGGACGAGTTTAAATTTCGCAAACAAGAGGATAACACTATTTGCCTCAATGGATTGTCCAGCTGTATCTGTAAAGTTTAGTGGTGGAAAGATAATGCTACGGAATTATTTTCATGGGTCAACCTAAGTGCTTTAGTTCCAGTAAAGGGAAATTTTAATGCATTATCATAGCAAGACATTTTGGACAATAGTAGCTTCCAACTTTGTGAGTACAGTTCAACCCCTCTCCAACCACTAAGGTTGAGTCCCCTTGTTTGCTGTGGGCTCTAGCAATGAGCCCGCAACTTTTCCAGAACATATCAGCTGACTTAATCAGCTGACATGTGCCCCTAAGAGCAGCAGGTGGAATCGCGATCCAATCGCGGCTGTTAAGATGTTAGATACCGCTGTCAATCTCTGACAGCAGCATTTAACATGATCGCGCCAGAAGTGCGTCACTAGCTGCACCCATTGGTGAACGTTAGAGTTGAGCGACTTTTACTTTTTTCGGATCGAGTCGGGTTTCGCGAAACCCGACTTTGTCAAAAGTCGGGTCTGGTGAAATCGGCCGATTATTGCGTAAAGTCGGGGGCCGACTGAAACACGAAAGCCAATGCAAGTCAATGGGGAATCAAAGTCGGCAGTGAGTGGAGGACAGGAAAGCACCTACAGTGCCCATTTTAATGCCAAAAACAACAATTCTTATTACTGAAGCTTGTCAATCTTAATTTACTTTATAATAATAGATAGGCATTGAAAACTGGGGGTAATTTGGCTAAAGTTGTGGGGGGGGTAGGGCTGGCTCAAGTTGTTTGTGGGCCCAGGAAACGCGGAATACGTCACGGCGGTGGAGCAGGGAGAGGTAAGTATTTCAACTTTGCAAGTGCTGTGATCCTGAGCAAGCAGTGGGGGCCCACTCGTTGGCATTGGCACTGGCACAGGGCCCCTCATAGTACGGTGGTGTGTTTGACGGCGAGTGGCACCTCCCACCGGCAGAGACACTTTTGCGTACTGAGAGGCCCTGTGCCAGTGACATCGCCAACGAGTATGCCCCCCACCTGATGAAGGAACCTGCACTTTCATCGGCACCTTCCTCTTTGTCCCCATGTAAGGTGGTATAGTATGCGGGAAGGGGAACCTGACTTTCAGCAGGGTCAGATTCTGGCTGTGTAGAGTGCAAGGGGAATGTAGTGGTCTGGGTCAATGTACCAGCAGACTCATCTAGCAGTGGCTGAGCAATGGGCAGGATGAGGAGGAAACACAGATTTAGGCCCAAATAATAAAGTAGGCTAAAGGCAGTTCAAATGTGGTAACAGGACTAAGCAGGCAGCATTGCTTTGTTCAGCGGAGGACAACTGTAAGAAGAGGCTGACACAGTGAGTAGGCCCAAATAAGTAAGTAGGCTAAATGCAGTTCAAAAATGGTAACAGGACTAACCAGGCGGCATTGCTTTGTTCAGCGGAGGACAACTGTAAGGAGAGGCTGACACAGTGAGTAGCCCCAATTAAATAAGTAGTCTAAATGTCTGCCAAAAATTTTTTTCATAAATAAACAGGTGGCATAGCTAGGTACAGGGGTGGGCTCCTCTGCTAAGTAGCAGACAGTGGTAGTAGGTGCAAAGTATTAACTGGTCTAAATGGAGGCCAGGGCCCCTGTATATTTTAACTATCATCTATCATTTCAACAAATTTGTATTGGCAGTGCCAATGAAGGATTTAACAGCACAGACTACACAGTGGTGGAGCAGGGAGAGGTAAGTATTGCAAGTGGTAGAGCACTGTTTGAGCTGGGGGAACACTCTCTCGTGGGCGGCGGTACTGGCACAGGGCCCCTCATATTATGACAGTGTGATGGTGGTGGTGCACAACCAACGTCAGACAGAGACACTTCATTGTACTATGAGGGACCCTGTGCCAGTGCCGTCGCCCAAGGGTGGGCACACCCACCTGTCCAGGCAAACGGCACTCACACGGGTACTTGCGCAAGGTGGTGACCACGGCCCTGTGGGGGGAATCAGCCCATTTAGGGAGGTATAAAAATGGCCTATGGTGGACATTCAGCACCTGCAATTGGAGAAGTCAGTAAGAGGAGGCCAAAAGCAAGACATTTTTCAGGCAAGCTACGTGTCAGCAGGGGAAGGTGGGGCCAAATAATTTGAAATCCATGATTGGTTCATTTTAATGAAGGTTAGATCATCAACATTTCGGGTAGCCAGACGTGTCCTTTTTTTGGTCAGTATTGAACCAGCAGCACTGAATACTCTTTCTGATAGCACACTAGCAGCAGGGCATGCGAGCTTCTGTAATGCATATTCTGCCAATTCAGGCCAGGTGTCTATTTTAGATGCCCAGTAATCAAAGGAGAATGACCGGTGAGGGAGAACATCGATAAGTGCGGAAAAGTAATTCGTAACCATACTGGACAAATGCTGTCTCCTATCACTTTGAATCGATGCAGCAGTACCTGTCGTGTCAGCGGTTGTTGCGAAATCACTCCACAACCTAGTCATAAAACATATACAGGTCCTTCTCAAAAAATTAGCATATAGTGTTAAATTTCATTATTTACCATAATGTAATGATTACAATTAAACTTTCATATATTATAGATTCATTATCCACCAACTGAAATTTGTCAGGTCTTTTATTGTTTTAATACTGATGATTTTGGCATACAACTCCTGATAACCCAAAAAACCTGTCTCAATAAATTAGCATATTTCACCCGTCCAATCAAATAAAAGTGTTTTTTAATAACAAACAAAAAAACCATCAAATAATAATGTTCAGTTATGCACTCAATACTTGGTCGGGAATCCTTTGGCAGAAATGACTGCTTCAATGCGGCGTGGCATGGAGGCAATCAGCCTGTGACACTGCTGAGATGTTATGGAGGCCCAGGATGCTTCAATAGCGGCCTTAAGCTCATCCAGAGTGTTGGGTCTTGCGTCTCTCAACTTTCTCTTCACAATATCCCACAGATTCTCTATGGGGTTCAGGTCAGGAGAGTTGGCAGGCCAATTGAGCACAGTAATACCATGGTCAGTAAACCATTTACCAGTGGTTTTGGCACTGTGAGCAGGTGCCAGGTCGTGCTGAAAAATGAAATCTTCATCTCCATAAAGCATTTCAGCCGATGGAAGCATGAAGTGCTCCAAAATCTCCTGATAGCTAGCTGCATTGACCCTGCCCTTGATGAAACACAGTGGACCAACACCAGCAGCTGACATGGCACCCCACACCATCACTGACTGTGGGTACTTGACACTGGACTTCAGGCATTTTGGCATTTCCTTCTCCCCAGTCTTCCTCCAGACTCTGGCACCTTGATTTCCGAATGACATGCAAAATTTGCTTTCATCAGAAAAAAGTACTTGGGACCACTTAGCAACAGTCCAGTGCTGCTTCTCTGTAGCCCAGGTCAGGCGCTTCTGCCGCTGTTTATGGTTCAAAAGTGGCTTTACCTGGGGAATGCGGCACCTGTAGCCCATTTCCTGCACACGCCTGTGCACGGTGGCTCTGGATGTTTCCACACCAGACTCAGTCCACTGCTTCCTCATGTTCCCCAAGGTCTGGAATCGGTCCTTCTCCACAATCTTCCTCAGGTTCCGGTCACCTCTTCTCGTTGTACAGCGTTTTCTGCCACATTGTTTCCTTCCAACAGACTTACCATTGAGGTGCCTTGATACAGCACTCTGGGAACAGCCTATTTGTTGAGAAATTTCTTTCTGGGTCTTACCCTCTTGCTTGAGGGTGTCAATGATGGCCTTCTTGACATCTGTCAGGTCGCTAGTCTTACCCATGATGGGGGTTTTGAGTAATGAACCAGGCAGGGAGTTTTTAAAAGCCTCAGGTATCTTTTGCATGTGTTTAGAGTTAATTAGTTGATTCAGAAGATTAGGGTAATAGGTCGTTTAGAGAACCTTTTCTTGATATGCTAATTTATTGAGACAGGTTTTTTGGGTTATCAGGAGTTGTATGCCAAAATCATCAGTATTAAAACAATACAAGACCTGACAAATTTCAGTTGGTGGATAATGAATCTATAATATATGAAAGTTTAATTGTAATCATTACATTATGGTAAATAATGAAATTTAACACTATATGCTAATTTTTTGAGAAGGACCTGTATCTGTCCAATGCCACTTCGGATTTGGGCACCTCTAACACCTCTGCCATGTTGCCCACTACGGCTCGTGTGAGAACCATCACCGCCGCTCTGTGCTGGGAATGCCTGAACCAAACGGTCTACAAGAGTTGCTTGTTTGGTACCCAATATTTGCTCAAGGTTCTCATGTGGTATGATATTTTGCAATTTTCCTTTATATCATGGATCCAGGAGGCAGGCCAACCAGTGATCGTCATCGGTCATCATTTTTTAGGATACACAAGGCATACTCAGCCATGTGGGCCAATGTTCCAGGTGTCAATTCACTGCTTGTGCTGGGTTGAGGAGCACTTTCTTGCAAATCAACATCACTTGTGTCCCGCAAAAACCCTGTACCTGACCTTGCAATGCCACCAGTTTCTATTACCCCCTGAGAAGCATCCTCCTCCCATAAATATTCATCCCCATCATCCTCCTCCTCTTCGTCCGCCACCTCATCCAGGAGAGTTCCCTGAGCTGACAATGGCTGACTGTCATCAAGGCTTCCCTCCTCTTCGGTTGCAGACGCCTGCTCCCTAATGTGCGTCAAAATTTGCATCAGCAGACGCATTAGTGGGATGCTCATGCTTATGATGGCGTCATCTGCACTTACCAGCCATGTGCATTCCTCAAAACACTGAAGGACTTGACAGAGGGTCTTGTTGCTTCGACCACTGCACACCAGACAACTCCATGTCTGCCATCCAAGTGCCTGCCTGTGCATGTGTATCCTCCCACAAATAAATTACAGCACGCCTCTGTTCCCACAGCCTCTGAATCATGTGCAGTCTAGAGTTCCACCTTGTTGCAACGTCGATTCTGGGTGCTGGGGAAGATTCAGCGATCGCTGATGGTTCAGCATACGGCTGGAGTGTAATGGGGACCGGCGGATGTGCGAGCAATGTCTTCGCACTTTCAGGATCAGGGCTGGTAACCCCGGATAATTTTTCAAGAAGCACTGCACCACCAGGTTCAAGGTGTGAGCCAGGCAAGGTATGTGTTTCAGTTCTGAAAGGGCTATGGCAGCCATAATATTCCTTCCGTTATCACTGACTACCTTGCCTGCCTCAAGATGTACACTGCCCAGCCATGACTGAGTTTCTTGCTGCAAGTACTCGGCCAGTACTTCTGCGGTGTGTCTGTTGTCGCCCAAACACTTCATTTGTAACACAGCCTGCTGACGCTTACCACTAGCTGTTCGATAATGGGACACCTTGTGTGCAACACTGGCAGCTGTGGATGGAGTGGTCGTGCGACTGCGCTCTGTGGATGAGCTTTTGCTTCTGGAGGAGGAGGAGGAGGAGGGGTGGCGAACGCCTACAGCCAATTGTTTCCTAGACCGTGAGCTAGGCAGAACTGTCCCACTATGGCTGCCCCCTGTGGACCCTGCATCCACCACATTAACCCAGTGCGCCGTGATGGACACGTCCCTGGTCATGCCTACTGGTCCATGCATCTGTTTTGAGTTGCACCTTTCCTCTGACTGAGTGCCTCAGTGCATGGACAATGCGGTCTTTGACATGCTGGTGGAGGGCTGGGATGGCTTTTCTTGCAAAGAGGTGCCGACTGGGTAGGTCATAGTGTGGTACTGCGTAGGCCATCAGGTCTTTGAAAGCTTTGCTTTCAACCAACCGGTAGGGCATCATCTCTAACGAGATTAGTCTAGCAATGTGGGAGTTCAAACCCTGTGTACGCGGATGAGAGGATGAGTACTTTCTTTTCCTAACGAGAGTCTCTTGTAGGGTGAGCTGGACTGGAGAGCTGCATATGGTGGAACTAGCGGTGGTGGTGGTGGACATGGCGGATTGAGAGAGGGTTGGTGATGGTATTCTTGATGTTGGCCTACATACAGTGTTTCCTGCTAATAACCTTGTGATTCCCTGACTGCTTTGGCCTTGCGACGATACCTCCGCATTTGCTGCTGGTGGTGTCCTAACCGGTGGGCTTACAGTAAGGGAAGCAATCTAGCATTGCTGACTACCTTCATTCTGAGCGGGTGCACCAATGGTACGTGATGTTTGGTAGTTAGACCAGGCTTGCAAGTGCATGCTGGTTAAATGTCTATGCATGCACGTTGTATTTAAATTTTGAAGATTCTTCCCTCTGCTAAAGGTCTTTGAGCATTTCATTACAGATAACTTTTGATTGATCATTCGGATCTTGGTTAAAAAATTGCCACACTGCACTCTTCCTACTATCGAATACCTTTTCAGGCATTGCACGCTGTGCTACTTTCACCGGATGGCCACGCTGTTCTAAAACTGTTTTTGTTTTTGACACACCTTTTTGGCCTGATATGGGCTTGCCAGATGACAGCTGTTGCGATGTAGATGGCTGCTGCGGATCATCCTCCTCCGCTTCTGAGCTACTGGCAGCGGCACCCTCTTCCCCCAATAACTGCCAATCTGGGTCAACAACTGGGTCATCTATCACCTCCTCTTCAATGTCATGTGCACCTTCCTCTGTGTCACCGTGTAAGGTGCTATAGCAATCGGGACGGGGCACCATAGTCTCATCAGGGTCAGATTCCGGCTCAGTACACTGCGAGGGCAATGTAGTGATTTGAGTCAATGGAACAGCATAATAATCTAGCTGTGGCTGTGCTTCAGTGCACTCCATGTCTGATTCATCTTGTAATGGGCAGTTAACAATTTCCCTTTCTAACCCTGGCACAGTATGTGTAAAGAGCTCCATGGAGGATCTGTGGTGTCGCCTGACGCATCCTTCACTTTTGGTTTGGGGGAAGGACACAAGAAATCGTCTTGTTCCTGACCGGTAGCATCCACTGATGACTCGCTCCATTTATATTTTGAACTTTTTGAAGAGGAGGCAAAAGAGCTAGAGGCTGAGTCAGCAAGGAAAGCCAAAACTTCTTTCTGCTGCTCCAGCTTTAAAAGCGGTTTTCCTACTCCAAGATAAGGGAGCTTTTGAGGCCTTGTGTAGCCAGATGATGACGCTGGCTCAACACCTCCAGCCTTAGGTGCTATTTTGCTTTTCCCACTACCACCAGATGCTCCACCACCACCACCATCAGTACCAGCTGGCAACGACCGCCCACAGCCTCTTCCACCAGACTTCCTCATTTTTGGGAAAATGTTAGCAAAACAACCACCGTTATATGGTACTGTAACACAAGGTAGAAGGTGTATATAAACTTGTTGAGAATTTAAATCTCCCTTTTTATTTTGGGGGGACTGAACAAAAACTCAGGCCTAGTGTATAACACAACACAATGTAAGTGGCAGAACGTGGCTGGCTGATATACGACAAACTAACAGAACTGACGTATATCCACTTTGTGACAATTTGAAACACCCTTATTTTGGGGGGAGACTGCACCACAACTCAGGCCCAGTGTATAACACAACACAATGTAAGTGGCAGAATGTGGCTGGCTGATATACGACAAACTAACAGAACTGACGTATATCCACTTTGTGACAATTTGAATCTCCCTTTTTTGGTGGGGAGACAGCACCACAACTCAGGCCCAGTGTGTAACACAACACAATGTAAGTGGCAGAAAGTGGCTGGAAGATATCCAAGAAAATCCAAGGACTGTAGTACAATTTCAATCTCCCTACAATGATCTCAGGACAAGTATGGCAGCAACAAAAAGGACTGCTGCACACAAAAGTGTGGACAAATAAACAAGATAACTGCAGAAAGGATCAACAGGATTTTTGCTTTTAAAAAAGCAGTTGGTTTGCACAGCAGCATGCAAACAGCAACACAGCTATCAGGGAGCCTTATAAGGCAGCCTAATAAGCTACAGAGCTGATGCACAAAAAAAATAGCCTCCACTGTCCCTGCAAAAAAAGGTGGTGTTGGACAGTGGAAATCGCTACAGCACAAGCGGTTTGGGGGTTAATCTTCCCTCCCTAACTATATCCCTTCTTCTGATGAAGCTGCAGCAACCTCTCCCTATACTGAGATCGGCAGAAGTAAGATGGCGGTCAGTGTGCACGCCCCTTTATAGCCCCTGTGATGCCGCAGAAAGCAAGCCAATCGCTGTCATGCCCTTCTCTAAGATGGTGGTGACTATGACCTATGTTATCACTCTGCCCACACTCTGCGTCCTCCTTCATTGGCTGATAAATGGAGCTGAACGCGTCATACGAAACACGACTTTGGCGTGAAGATCGCTGACCGCATGGCCGATCCCACACTAGGATCGGGTCGGGTTTCATGAAACTCGACTTTGCCGAAAGTCGGCGATTTTTGAATTTGTCCGATCCGTTTCGCTCAACCCTAGTGAACGTGTCACATGAAAGCAGGTTGCCGATGGGTTGGCATGACAACCCAGGGTCTGCAGGACACCCATGTTGTTGTCATTGCCGGATAGCTATGAGTGCCGTCCAGCCGTTGGCGCTCATAACAAGTGAGCATTTCTGCTACACAAAGCAGGGCTGCAGCCCTGCTGTGTGTAGCACAGGTGATCAGATGATCACAAATTCTATTCTCCCATGGAGACTATTGAAGCAAGCGTAAAGTAAACAAAAATGTTTTTAAAAATGGCAAAAAAATATAAAAGTTTACATCACCCCCCATTCACCCCATTCAAAATAAATAATAAAAAATAATTAAAAATACACATATTTGGTATTGACTGTCTCAATATTTTTGTCCATACTGTGTACGAGAAATGTAGAACTGTTTTTGTCTTCTGTTATCTTTAACTTACACATGAAACCTTCAAGGCCATTATATATTATTTGTTTTGTCTTTTTTTCTTAAATGTCACTGTAAGATGTCAGATTATATTGTCAGTCTGCACAGCCATTATAAAGTGATGAAAAATAGCATGGTGACAAATATTCTAACCAAATTTTGCTATTACATAATTAATCTGTAAATCTTCTGCTGCATCTGTGACCTAGATATTTTTTTTTCTTCTTCAGACTTAATTCAGTTACATGAATATTTCATACCCTTACCTGAGTTTGCAGCTACAGTATTTCTCACAGATGAATGTACTGCTAATAAATTAGGGGTAATGTTCATAGTGCTAAATCATCTGGAAGACCACTAAAAAATGAAGGTGAGCAGCTGTAAATGTCCATTATCTTCAGGCATCAAAATCTGTATTACAAAGTTTTTGACAGTTTGTATTTCCCAAATGATAATTTTGTGATAGTAAATATTATAGCAACATGAAAAGACCATGCCCGGCTACATATCCACTCATATAGGGTAAAACAATTTATAGTGACAGGAGCAAGAAATACTATATGCCACCAAGTCCACCATCACAACCAGGATAAGAGTTTGAAAGTTTGCATAAAAGGGTAGATTACAGAGAAGAACAGGAACAAAGGTAATAAAACAAAGATGAAATTATGCAACAAGCTGCAATTATGAAGTGTCCCATATGACCATATTCACAGAGTAGGGATGATTGTTTTTGCAAGTGCTGGCAACACACTTTACTGTTGAAAGATGAAACAAGGTGTAATGTTAAAGGGGTATTCCCCTCTCCAAGATCCTATCCCAATATGTAATAGGTGTAATAATGATAATAATAGCAAATACCTCCAATTAGAAATGTAGTAACGGTTTTTCTGATCCACTATATCTCTTTTCTCAGGTGTAGGCATTGGAGGATCTTAGGTATCCATGGTTACGACCACTGATATATTAACAGTTAATTAGCTAGTTGATAGTGGTCATAACCATGGATAGCGAATGTCCTACAATGCCTGCACATGAGGAAAGAGACATAGTGAATCAGAAAACTATACTGTATGACATAGTCATCATGGGAGATTTTAACTATCCAGATCTTTGTTGAAAATCTCTCTCCGGCAAAAGTAATCGGTCCAGAAAATTCTTATCTTCCCTTGCTGACAACTTTATCTTTCAAAAGTTAGAAGAGAGAATATAGAGGATTTGCAATCTTGGGCCTAATTCTTACCAACAGGGAGGAAATGGTTGAGGAAGTTAAGGTGGCTGGGAATTTAGGATAAAGCTATCATGCTGTTTTCAAATTATGGATTACAAGAGGAGGAAGACCAGTGAGGACTCAGACTTTAAGGTCGGACTTCAGAAAGGCAGATTTTATTGGACTCAGAAAGAAGGTAGTAAAGGTCCAATGGCTGAATGTTTGAAAGGACAGAAATGTCCAAGAAGGATGAGAGATTTTGCTAAATTAAATTCTCAATGCACAATCAGTAACAAGCCTGAAAAGAAGGAAGAATTGAAAGCATTTAAAGAGACCAGAATGGATAAACTCAGAACTTAAATATTTGTTAAAAAGGAAAAATATGTATTTTAAGTAGAAAGATGGAGGCAAATCTAAAGAAGATAATACTGTTTTCAGGGAATGCAGGTCAAGCATTAAAGCAATAGTACTGTAAGTATTGAGGTAGAAGAAAACTTGTAAGTGATTGAAAAGATTGGTAAAAGATTCACCTGCTTCAAGTTGAGTGATTGATATATAGCAAATTGAGGATCAACAGAGGAGGTAATCAACTGCACGGCTGATGTAGTAGGTGGTGTAACCTGCTACAGTCAGCCTACGGCAGATAGGTGGTGTAACCTTGCCGTTCCATGGAGCTGTGCTAGCCAGCTGATCTACCGGGTGATAGGTGGATGTAACCATCCCCGCTAAATCCTTTAGGTCTACCGGGTAAAAGGTGGATGTAACCATTCCCGCTAAATCTTGACACTCACTCTGACTTGTCACGTGTGGCCACCCGTAGAAGGTAAGGCACACTAAAACGGGCATTTTCAGAATAAAGGTGAGTTGTTTGAGTGGATAAGTTGAAGCCATGGGCAACTTATTCTGTGTGCAGTCAGGGCCCCCAATGGGATCCAAAAATCGCTGTACAGATTGGAAAAAGGAAGCAGTGAAAGATATGAGACCGAGATTGAAAAAGGCAAAAATGCCAGTGTGTGGATGTTTGGATGTTCAAAAAGGCACAGACAAAGGAGGAAAATAGCAAGTGAATAAATGGCGTCTGAGAGAGTACAGCAGGACGGAAGTAAGATGTATTATGAATAGTGTTGAGCATTCCGATACCGCAAGTATCGGGTATCGGCTGATACTTGCGGTATCGGAATTCCGATACTGAGATCCGATACTTTTGTGGTATCGGGAATCGGTATCGGATCCATATTACTGTGTAAAATAAAGAATTAAAATAAAAAATATTGATATACTCACCTCTCCGGAGGCCCCTGGACATCACCGCTGGTAAACGGCAGCCTTCTTTGCTTAAAATGAGCGCGTTTAGGGCCTTCCATAACGTCACGGCTTCTGATTGGTCGCGTGCCGCTCATGTGACCGCCACGCGACCAATCACAAGCCGTGACGTCATTCTCAGGCCCTAAACTCCTCATTCTAGGAATTTAGGACCTGAGAATAATGTTGCGGCTTGTGATTGGTCGCGTGGCGGTCACATGAGCGGCACGCGACCAATCAGAAGCCGTGACGTCATGGAAGGCCCTAAACGCGCTCATTTTAAGCAAAGAAGGCTGCCGGTTACCAGCGGTGATGTCCAGGGGCCTCCGGAGAGGTGAGTATATCAATATTTTTTATTTTAATTCTTTATTTTACACAGTAATATGGATCCCAGGGCCTGAAGGGGAGTTTCCTCTCCTTCAGACCCTGGGAACCATCAGGATACCTTCCGATACTTGGTGTCCCATTGACTTGTATTGGTATCGGGTATCGGTATCGGTGATATCCGATACTTTTTGGGTATCGGCCGATACTATCTGATACCGATACTTTCAAGTATCGGACGGTATCGCTCAACACTAATTATGAATGTTTTGATGCTTAAAAGTCCGACTATGACTGACACATTACTGCTACGGTCATACCTTTGTATAACCAGAGATCCAGACAAGACAGATGGATTTCTAAACACTGTGGTCAGACAAACCCAGACTGGAGAAATACTTGTATGATCCGTGCTGCAACCCGACCTAAGAGAATTGCACTGAATCCTGTCCAGACAAGATCACATGTAGTGACATAAGAAGCTGAAACAGGATTGTGGTAGGTGGAGAGTGGGGACATTAACTTTTGGGAGTAGGCTGACAGTAATCCTTTTGGGAAGGAGCTGTAGACCAGCATGTCATGTCACCCCCAACCGGTCATCTAGTCACCCCCACCACCAGAGAACCAACCATATCAGGTAGGGTTAAAACAGATACAGGAGTATTATCTGTTGTGTATCTGCTTTTTGGGCTCCCCTGGTGGTTGCTGGTGGTACTGGTGACTTGTTTGCACTTTGCTGCTTCTGTTCACCTGCTTCCATCAGTGTTTGGGAGTTTCCTATTTAGCCTTGCTCTCCAGTCATTTCCTTGCCGGTCATCATTGTAACCAGAGCCTTCGGTTGCATGTTCCTGCTACTAGTCTGCTGATCAGCTAAGTGGACTTTGTCCTTTTGTTTTGTACCTTTTGTCCAGTTTGCAGTTTTTGTAATTCTCTGTAGCTGGAAGCTCTTGCGGGCTGAAATTGCCACTCCTGTGTCATGAGTTGACACAGGAGTCTTAAAGTAAATTCAGGATGGTTTTTGAAAGGGTTTTCAGTTGACCGTAAAGTCCTCTTTTGTATCCTTCTGCTATCTAGTAAGTGGACCTCTCTTTGCTAAATCTACTTTCATACTGTGTATGTCTTTTCCTCTTAATTCACCGTTATTACATGTGGGGGGCTGCTATCATCTTTTGGGGTATTTCCCTAGAGGTAAGCCAGGTCTGTTTCTTCCTCTACCAGGCGTAGTTAGTCCTCCGGCTGGCGCGTGGCATATAGGAAGCCGTAGGTATGCTCCCTGGCTACTGTTAGTTGTGTGGTAGATTTAGCTCACGGTCAACTCGAGTTTCCATCACCCGAGAGCTCGTTCGTTACTTATATGTTTCTTACGTTCCCTTGCCATTGGGAACCATGACAATTATCCCTGGAGGCCCTCTGACTAGCTAGCTACGCTAAAACAATTGGCTGACCCTGAGAACCAACCTTTTCCATTTTACAGACAAAGACAATATGACGGACGTATAAGTGCACCTGAGCAGACCTAGAGAGTTGGTGAGCACAAAAGCAGGTGACGTACTAGGACACATAATTAAGACTTTTACAGATGTGACAAAAGTAGAGAGTGTAGAGATGTACTTTGGACGGTTACAGCTGAAATGGGCAGACATGGGGGACAGTCCCTTAAACCCACTCGATGTTAAAGTATTGGTAAATACATTCATTGACGGTATGACCAAAGGCTTACAAGATGCAGTACAGACAGCCAGACCTGAATGGAGAAATGTAGATCCAAAAGACCTCCTGAAGGTTCCTAAAGCAGTTGAACAAACTAGGACAATAAGATGGCGTGTCATGTATGCTGGAGTACAAGGAAAACAGTAGAGACGTAGTAAGGGACCTAAGGACTTAGAAACAGTGAAGTGTTGGAATTGTGGAGAAAATGGACACTCAGACCAATCTTCCACCTCCTTCACCTTCAGACTAGGAAACTGACAACCCAGTGACAAATGTGTGCCCTGTTCTTTTTCCCTCCGGACCTGGTCCTGCCTTGATGGCCACCATAACAATGCCGGGAGGGAAGGAGACAGAATTCTTGATTGACACTGGGGCAGCCGGGACTGTGGTACACAAAGACTTGATAATGCCAGACATGATTACTGACGAGACTGTGGAATACGTGAGGGTAGAGGGACAAGCGACTGAAGCCCCTATGACTAAACAAATAAGACTAGAATCACGAGACAGCCAAGAGGTGCTTACAAATTTATTGTTAGTGACAATACCCCTATGAATTTGCTGGGAGCAGAGTTGAGTGCTGTCTAGGCCACTATGCAGTACTCTCCTGATGGTATTACAGTCACAAGTCCCCTTTCATACAAACACTTGGGGAAGAGGGACGCCATGGTCTTCCACATGCACATTATACCACAGGTAAATCATGCCCTATTATAGTTACACTTAATTCCATTCATTTGCCAGTTTAGTAGTTTCCTTACACAAGATGGTATAGTTACCATGTATTTCTAGGTTGTCTTCATATGATATATAGTTTTTTAGCAATTCATTATATTGGCTCAAACCATAGTCACTGTTTATTTGTCTTTTCCACTTCTTATACCTTATCGCAAGCAACTGGTATTGATATTTGGTATTTTTCAAATCCCTTCATTTTGTATTTGGAACTGTTAGTTATGGATTTATATAGGGCTGCTACTTTCTTAGAATAAGCATGTGCTTTGCTGTGGCCTATGGCATTGTGCTCCCCCATTTTATGACTCAGCACCTTTCATAAATATATATAATTTTCTTTTGGTAACATATTTTGTGAATCAAATTTAGTTCTTAAGAGGTACTCTACCCAATCTAATATGGGTATAAATAATATTTGGACATTAGTGTGTGATTTATATAAACACTTGTGTAATATTGCAGAAATGGTGTATATGGCAAGAGTAGTGAAAGTAACACCTGACACCAGAATGTCTAAGGACAGGAAAAAGAGTCAGATACCAGACACCATTTGGGCAAGGGGAAAATCTGATGTGGGTCGGCTGCCCATTCCCCTTGTCATGATTAAATTAAAAGAAGGAACCACTCCTCTTTGGTTAAAGCAATACCCCTTGATCCTAGTCAAATCAATGGCCCTGAGCAGGGATATTAAAAGTATGTTAAGGCAGGGGTTCTGGTGCAGAGTTCTTCCCTCTGCAACACCCCTTTGTATCCCATTAAGAAGAAAAAGGACCCAAGGGTTCCCCTGACACTTACAGAATAGTTCATGACTAACGGGCTATTAATGATGTTACAGTGAGTGTGACCTCAATTGTCCCTAATACACTCACCGTATGGTCACTGATCCCAGCTACATCAAAATGTTTCACAATCACTGATTTGGCAAATGCATTCTTCACCTCCTCCACAGATTGTACTATTACAGTACGTGGATGACGCTCTGCTGCCCGGACCAGATGTCCTTGCTGTGGCTTTTTAGCAGAAAAGGGTTGCAGAGTCTCACGTGACAAACTACAGTATTACAAACAAAAGGTGACATTTTTTAGGCCACAATATTTCTAAAGGTACAAGACGCCTGATTAAAAAAAAACAAACAGGCAGTGCTGACACAACAGCATAGAGGAAAACAGAGACTGATAGCTTACTACTCAGCACAATTAGAGACCCAGTGATTAGAGGGTCTCCTACGTGTGTCCGTGCTGTAAGAGCTGCTGTATTACAGCTAGGCATGTGAGATCACACTGACTTTCTTTTTGACAATTTGTTCCCCACGTGACATTAATGACATACTCATACAAGTTCAACCAAAACACCTGTCTATGGATAGACAGATCAGACTTGAATGTGCTCTAATACTAATTCCTGAATATGTCACCCTCAAAAGACATAATGTTCTGAATCCAGCCACTCATCTGCTTGTGGATTCAGAAAAGGGGGAATTGGTGACAGCATTAGAGAAAAAAAAAACAGAAAAAAAAAACCTGTTCCTATTGCATATTCTGAGGTTTTTATTTTTGTAGATGGCTCCAGATACCACCAGGATGGGCGATTCTACACTGGACATGCAGTAGTATCCTCACATGAGGTAATCCGAGCTGAACCACTCCCTCCTCACATGTCAGTGCAGGAGGCAGAGTTGAAGGCACTCACTGAGGCGTGTAGAGCTGCTGCAGGTAAAGTCGCTAATATTGACACAGATTCAAATTGTGCATGGGGAATATCCCATGATTATTTCCCTATTTGGAGAAGCAGAACGTTTCTTACATCAGCCGGTAAGCCCATTTAAAATGCAGAGCTGGTGGAACAATTAGTGGAGGCATTGACGTTACCAGTCCAGGTTGGCATCGTCAAGGTAAAAGCACACACGGACGGTAACTCTGTGGAGGTAGAGGGCAACAGAAGGGCGGACGAGGCTGCTACAGTAGCAGCAAGGCGGCCTAGGGAGCAGTGGACAGTGGCGGAGAGTCAGCGTATTCCAGCCACACTGAGCCTAGATGTCCTGAAATCCCTCCAGCTGCCCAAACAGAGAAGGAACACGTGGAAGAGTGGGAGCTGAGCTGAACTCTAAAGGAGTTTTGGGAGAATAAGGATAAATTGTATATACCAAGGTCCCCGTTCCTAATTATGGCGCAAGCAACAGATGGCTCCACTCACACCTCAAAATGTCACATGTGTCCATGGTAGATGCCTTCTGGATCGCTCCTGGTTTCACTTACGCAGCAGCAAAGCTCGTACGGTCATGCCTCATCTGTGCAAAGCACAAACCAGGTAAAACAGTAAAAATCCCTAAGAAAGCGGCACCCAGGCCTCGCTACCCGTTTCAGAGACTGCAGACTGGCTACATACAGCTACCCAAGGTAGGAGTGTGTGGAAAAATGTCCTATTATGTGTAGATCTCTTCTCTGGTTGGATGGAAGCCTATCCGGTAAAATGTGCAAATGCTAAAGTGACTGCAGACAAACTGATGAAAGAACTGATCTGCATGTATGGTGTCCCAGAAACCATAGAGAGCGATAGGGACACACACTTCACGGGAGAAATAATGAGGGAAGTCATGCAGGCCCTGGGAGTACAGCAAGCATATCATGCACCATATAGACAACAAAGTAGTGGGAAAGTGGAAAGACTAAATGGGACACTTAAACTGAAAATTCAAAGGCCATGGCAGAGACAGGAAAGAGCGGGGTAGAGTGCTTGTCTCTTGCTCTCGTCAGTCAGACACACTCCAAATAGAAAGACAGGCTCATCTCCATTTGTAGTCCTGTTTAGTAGTTTGACAGCGACTGGTCTGTACTTCCCACAGGTGCTACAAATGCAACACAGTGCTATGACAGCCCATGTCCAGGCCTTGCAGAAAAGACTTAATGTGGTGCATAAACATGTGTTTTCATCCATTCCAGATCCTAATGCCAAGTGCAGACGTACATCAGCTGAATCCAGGTGATTGGGTGGTCATACACAGACACGTGAGAAGGAGCCTAGACCCACGGTTTGACAGCCCATATTAAAGTCCAGCTGACCACATTCACCTCAGGGAAACTTGAGGGAAAGCCCACCTGGATCCATGCCAGTCACTGCAAAAAGATCTTTTCACCAGCAGAATGACGGTTCTCCTAATCACCTTGCTGGTAGTGGTAGGATGTTTGCACCTTACAGAGACACTGGATACACTTTTAAATGTTGACAAGGACAGCAACTTATTCAACATCTTGCTTTTCTTATAAAAGACGCGGAAGGACAAAAACTGCTGGACTGTTGGATCTGTATACACAGCCCAGTATTTGTAAGGACTATGCTGTACTTAGCCTTTACCCCTGGAGCCAAGGAAGGTATTAACACCACACAGCATACCCAATGAGACTTGGACCCAGATTTTCTTGGTTCATTAAGGTTCTTAATAAGACTAATACAATATAGAGACTCCTTTTTAAATCCAGCCGATTGGCTTAGCGGCCTAGAGGGATGGATTATTTTTTACTTTACTTGACAGACTTGTATGCAAATTTTGTTGCTTTGCTTATTGTTTTATGTAGCCGTAAAAGCGCTAATATATGTATTACCTAAGGCTGAACCTTCTGTAGTGTATCATAGGCCCCGTATGGCCACTGCTGATGGGGGAGGTGAGTGTCCACACTGAGGGTGGATGGGCGAAGCAGGTAGAAAGCCCCCTTGTGGGTACTAGACCCATGAGACAGTAGCTCCTTTGTGGACATCAGCTGACCCTGCAGCAAAGGTTATACCATTTACAAAAGGGGGAAATTGACATAGAAGGGTTAATAGTTTGCCTTTAAGTGCCTTTAATTGTTAGAATTACTAGAATCTGTTGATGCAGTAGTCTGATGGTCTCCTTTCAAGGAGACTATACTTCTTATCATGTATGTTCTCAATAGTCAGCCACAACATGTTCTGGGTTGTGGTAAATAAAGTATGACCCTGGGTGATGGTGGGGGCTACATGACTTACATTGAAATGCTTTTGTTGTAAATGGTATAAAATATTGCCTTTTGCTGCATTACATCAGATAAAAGTGAATATCACACAGAATAACGTGTGTGATTCTTTTGTCTCCAAGCGCTTGTCAATTAAGGGCGTAATTCCACAATTTGGTCTCACTGGTGATCTGTCATCTGAAATTGGGTCAGAACGAAAACAGCTACGACACCAGCAATTTCTAATTTTTACAACACCATTTTTTTTAGGGACCACATCTCATTTGAAGTCATTTTGAGGGGTATATATGATAGAAAATAACCAAGTGTGACACCATTCTAAAAACTGCACCCCTCAAGGTGCTCAAAACCACATTCAAGAAGTGTATTAACCCTTCAGGTTTTCACATGAATTTTTGGAATGTTTACATGTTTAGTACATTGTACTAAAAAGTAACTTCAATTCGCAGAAAGACAGGAGAGTCTGGGAATATAAACTGATGACGACCTTTGACACTCTAAATGCAGGAATGAATGTGTCACACGGATTTATGTCGTTTTACATCAACTAACTACAACTAAGGAACTTGCCCATCAGACCATGTGGGGGTCATCACAACAGACCCTAATCACAGGACAATAAAATATTCCTTATCTAAGAATTGGCCCAATATTTATGGACGTAACTGTTTATCACCCATGGTAATTCTGCTTCATGTCACCTGGCTTATCCATGGTTTTTTTCCCCTCTCCCCTTTTTTTTTTTTTTTCCTATACTATGTTGTGCATAAATATGTGATTCTTCAGAATTTCTTTTAGTCTTTGCCTGATGAAGAGACGTATGTAGTCTCGAAAGCTTGCAATTTGTTACCATCTTTTCAGTTAGCCATTAAAAGGTATCAACCACTGAGGACTCTCAATTCTAAATATTTTTCTACATAAAAATGAACATTTAACTTTTTTTTCACACAAAATTTATTCAGCTCCAATTCGATTTACTTTACCAAGGGTAACAGGAGAAAATGGACCCCAAAAGTTGTTGGACAATTTGTCATGAGTACGCCGATACCCCATATGTGGGGTTAACCACTGTTTGGGCACATGGCAGAGCTCGGAAGGGAAAGAGCGCTATTTGACTTTTCAATTCAAAATTGACTGGAATTGAGATGGGACGCCATTGTTGCCTTTGGAGAGCCCCTAATGTGCCTAAACATGGAAACCCCCCACAAGTGACACCATTTTGGAAAGTAGACCCCCTAAGGAACTTATCTAAATGTGTGATGAGCACTTTGACCCACCAAGTGCTTCACAGAAGTTTATAATGCAGAGCCGTAAAAATAAAAAATCATATTTTTTCACAAAAATTATCTTTTCACCCCCAATTTTTTATTTTTCCAAGGGTAACAGGAGAAATTGGACCCCAAAAGTTGTTGTCCAATTTGTCCTGAGTACGCTGATATCCCATATGTTGGAGTAAACCCCTGTTTGGGTGCACGGGAGAGCTCGGAAGGGAAGGAGCACTGTTTTACTGTTTCAACACAGAATTGGCTGGAATTGAGATCGGACACTATGTCGCATTTGGAGAGCCCCTGATGTGCCTAAACAGTGGAATCCCCCAATTCTAACTGAAACCCTAACACTAGCCCCAACTCTAACCCTAGCCCCAACCCTAACCCTAACCCTAGCCCCAACCCTAGCCCTAACCCTAGCCCTAACACTACCCTAGCCCTAACCCAAGCCCTAACCCTAGCCCTAACCCTAACTCTAGTCCTAACCCTAACCTAATTTTTATGATTGACAGCCGTCACAGACTAAAAGATGCTTTTTATTGCAAAAAATAGTTTTTGAGTCTCCACATTTTGAAAGCTATAATTTTTCCATATTTCGGTCCACAGAGTCACATGAGGTCTTGTTTTTTGCGGGATGAGTTGATGTTTTTACTGGTAACATTTTCGGGCATGTGACATTTTTTGATTGCTTTTTATTCCGATTTTTGTGAGGCAGAATGACCCAAAACCAGCTATTCATGAATTTCTTTTGGGAGGGGCGTTTATACCATTCCATGTTTGGTAAAATTGATAAAGCAGTTTTATTGTTCGGGTCAGTACGATTACAGGGATACCTCATTTATATAATTTTTTTATGTTTTGGCACTTTTATACAATAAAAACTATTTTATAGAAAAAATAATTATTTTTGCATCGCTTTATTCAATGGACTATAACTTTTTTATTTTTTCTCTGATTATGCTGTATGGCACCTTATTTTTTGCGGGACAAGATGACGCTTTCAGTGTTACCATGATTATTTATATCCGTCTTTTTGATCGCGTGTTATTCCACTTTTTGTTCAGCAGTATGGTAATAAAACGTTGTTTTTAACCTCTTTTTTTTTTTTTTTTTACAGCGTTCACTGAAGGGGTTAACTAAAGGGACAGTTTTATATGTGGGGTCTTTACAGATGCGGTGATACTAAATGTGTGTACTTTTATTGTTTTTTTTAATATTTAGATAAAGAAATGTATTTATGGGAACAATATATATATATATATATATATATATATATATATATATATATTTATTTTTTTTTCTTTATTTATGAATTATTATTTTTTTTTTTACACATGTGAATATTTTTTTTTTTACTTTACAACATTGCCCCTGGGGGGCATCATGTTATAGGGTCAGATCGCTGATCTGACACTTTGCAGAGCACTGTGTCTGATCAGCGATCTGACATGCAGAGCTGCAGGCTTACCAGCGCTAGCTCTGAGCAGGCGCTGGTAAGCCACGTCCCTGCAGGACCCGGATGCAGCCCCGCTGCCATTTTGGATCCGGGGTCGGCAGGGAGAAGAAGGTAGGAGACCCTCAGAGCAACGAGATCACATCGCGTTGCTCCGAGGGTCTCAGGGAAGCACGCAGGGAGCCCCCTCCCTGCACGATGCTTCCTTATGCCGCTGGAACACTGCGATCATGTTTGATCGCAGTGTGCCGGGGGTTATTGTGCCAGGGGCGGTCCGTAACCGGTCATGGCACATAGTGCCGGATGTCAGCTGCGACAGTCAGCTGACACCCGGCCGCGCTCATCGCATATGACGTACTATCCCATCACTGGGAATTAAGTCCCAGGTCACCTCAACAGGATAGTACGTCATATGTGATTAAGGGGTTAAACATCATCCATTAGGAATATCAGAGAAGCAACACCAAGACAGAGAACCCCTGGGAGATTACCTACACTGCATGGGCGTCCCCAATTATGCAGGTATCAGCACACTGTACATGTACAGGTACCCCAGTTTTGGCATCTGTCTTAGTCATCTTTCTTTGGTTTTATATAGTGATTTACACTATGTATTAACTCTAGTTTCACCCACACCTTCAAGTGGCCACTTTTCAAGGTTGGATGAAACTGAGATGTCATGGACTCATCAGATGAGGGGCCATAAACCCCTAGAAAATAAAAGCCACAAGGATTTAGATCAAACCACCACTGGCATAGTTTCAGTAAACCTTTATATTTTACAATGCCAATCAGCAAACATATAGAGTCTTAGAACTGTTTGTGAAGTAAATAAACAAACATTTATCAAAATTATGTTACTATGAGCATTGTCTGTCACATCTGTAAATGTTTTACAAGAAATGCAGCTATGTGATTGAATGCTTTCTGTATACATTATTTAAATCTTGGTTACAAATCGCCATTTGTATATTTGACATTTCTACATTTGAGGCAGCCAAAGTTATGGCTCTCAATGAATGAAACTAATGTAGTCGCCAAACTAACAGCATGGATTTTGTATTAGTGGTACCTGTCTGGAAAATGTGTCAGACTGTGTTACTTCGTGTCATATGCTTTAATAAAAAATTATAAGATTTAAGAAAAGAGGAGTGCACCGTCCATAACTATCAACACACACGTGGCACAAGCTTCTTCATCTACACCCATACATATTACCAATAATATCCAAACGTCACAGTCGCAAATTATTTGTGCTAGTGTAATGAACAGTGTTAAAGTAATGGCACTAAGCGTAGATAACCACGACCCTGGGAAACACCAGATTTCCTCATTACAAGATATGGATGATGATGGTATTGATGACGACTTAGAAATTAATTTACCACATACACACCAAGCAGATGAAGATCACAGCTGCAAAAAAAGGCTGTGAATGTCTGAAAAATCATTTTCTCTTTGGCAAACTTTCCCTCTTACTAAAGTGGTACCGAATGATGCATACACAGCTCTCATGACTATTTAGCGTGAGATGGTTGAAAGATGATGCATTCTGCGTTATCCATGTCCACTTTTTGAAAGCAAGCATAAAAGAAGGATCAAATAGCGGCAAGACGTGTGATTTGGGTCAGTAAGGTACAGATAGGTAGATCTGCATGTCATCGGCGTACTGAGGATATTGCAAACCGTGCCATTACATCTGCTGTCCCAGGCCGAAGGTGTAGATGGAGAAGAGTAGGGGTCCTAGAACTGAGCCTTGGGGAACAATGAAAAACCGTGGTCGAGGTGAGGAAGTGGTTTGGGAGAGGGAGACACTGAATGTCCCCGTAACACCCAGGTTGTTTTTTAAAGACTCTGCCGATAACCCCCAGAAGGCCATTTGCACCAACAGCCATGTTTGGTTACCATCACAAGATACTCGTTACCCAGCTGCCACAATTTTTCCCCGTCATGACATTCAACAAGCAAGCACATATCCCACAACATTACCCAGGCCCTCTACAATGCTGTTACAGGGAAAGTGCACCTAAACACGGACACTTGGACAAGTGCATGTGGGCAGTGATAGTTCATCTCACTGACGGCACACCGGTTAGCGGAGATGAAGCCATGAACCAGTCTGACATTGGGAGACCATGTTGCAGATGTATGGAGACAGGTTGTGGAAGGCTTTGTCTGTCATAGTTAGGGTTTTGAACTGGAGCCTCTGGGCAATTGGAAGGCAGTGAAGGGCCTGGCAGAGAGGATAGGTTGGGGAATAACTGATGGACAGTTCGTTAACTCGGGCATCAGAGTTTAGGATAGATTGGAGTGGTTCAAGAGTGCTAGAGGGGAGGCCAGAGAGTAGAAGGTTGCAATAGTGTAGGCGGGAGATCATAAAGGCATGCGCAAACATTTTTGCAGTTTCTTGGAATGTACGGATCCTGGAAATGTTTTTGAGTTGTAGTGGCCAAGGGCTTGGATATGTATCTTGAAAGAGAGGGCAGAGTCGAGGATCATCCCGAGGCCCCAAACATGTGGGACTATTAGTACCGGTATTACACAGGCACGTGTCCCACAACATTACTCGTGCCCTCCACAATGATGTTATTGGGAAAGTCCACCTAACAACAGACACGTGGACAAGTGCTTGTGGGCAGGGACGGTACATCTCACTAAAGGCACACTGGGTTAACATAGCCCCGAGTATTGCTGGCCCTACATCAATCTGGGTTGCCACCACAGTCGACAGCTCCTGCACCTCCTCCTTCGCATCCTCTTCGGCCTCCATTGCCAAAATTAACACATCAGTCACAAGCTGGAAGCACTGCAGCACTGCCTCAGGCAATCGGCAACAGGCTGTGCTGAACCTAATATGATTAGGTGACAAACCGCACAATGATGAAGAGTTATGAACAGCCCTGAAAGAGCAGGCAGATCTGTGGCTGACACCACGGAACCTACACCCAAGCATGGTCGTGTGTGACAATGTCTGGAACCTGGTGGCTGCTCTGTGTCGAGGCAAACGCACACACGTGCCATGCCTGGCCCATGTGATTAACCTCATTGTTCAATGTTTCCTGAAAAGCGACACAGAGGTGCCAGATCGGAAAGAAAAAGTACGAGGCTCTGAATACCCATTTTAGAAAGTCAGCTACAGCTTCATCCGCCCTTGCCGTGATTCCGCAGTGCTTGCAGCTTTTGGCTCACCGATAGGTGTGTGATGTCCTCCCCATGCATTGGAACTCTACACTGCATATTTTGGAAAGGATTTGTGAGCAGAAAAGGGCAGTTGTTGACTACCAACATCAATAAGGCTGTTGGTATTCAGATCTGACTTCACACATAAGATCTCAGGAGTGGACATGGATGTCAGACATATGTACCATTCTCCAAAACTTTGAGGAATTCACCAAGATGGTGAGTGGCAGACGCCATAATTAACATCCCCATCCTGCTTCTCTGTGTTCTAATATAAATATTTATACTTCTTTATATAGCATCAACATATTTACAGTTTGAAACAGAACAGGAAACACAACAGTCCTAAGTAGGGTTGAGCGACTTACTTTTTTAGGGTCGAGTCGGGTTTCGCGGAACTCGACTATCTCAAAAGTTGGGTCGAGTGAAATCGGCCGATTATCTCGTAAAGTCGGGATCGGCCGAAACACGAAACCCAATGCAAGTCAATGGGGCAGCATAGTCGGCAGTCAGTGGGGGCCAGGAAAACACCTAGAGTGCCCATTTTAAGGCAAAAACATCCATTCTTGTTAATGAAGCTTGTCAATCTTAATTTCCCTTATAATAATAGTTAGGCATTGGAAATTGGGGGTCATTTGGCTAAAGTTGTTGGGGGTAGGGCTGGTTCAAGTATTTTGTGGGCCCAGGATATCTGGACCACGTCATGGCAGTGGCGCAGGGAGAGGTAAGTATTTCAACTTTGCAAGTGCTGTGATCCTGAGCAAGCAGGGGGGGCCCACTCTTTGGCATTGGCACTGGCACAGGGCCCCTCAAAGTACGGCAGTGTGTTTGCACAGCGGGGGCGCCTCCCACCGGCAGCGACACTTTTGCGTACTATGAGGGGCCCTGTGCCAGTGACGTCGCCAACGAGTATTCCCCCCCACCTGATGAAGGAACCAGCACTTTCATCTGCACCTTCCTCCGTGTAAGGTGGTATAGTATGCGGGAAGGGGAACCTGACTTTCAGCAGGGACACATTCTGGCTGTGTAGCATGCAAGGGGAATGTAGTGGTCTGGGTCAATGTACCAGCAGACTTATGTAGCACTGGCTGGGCAATGGGCACGATGAGGAGGAAACACAGATATAGGCCCAAACAATAAAGTTGGCTAAATGCAGTTCAAAAGTTTTAACAGGACTAACCAGGCGGCATTGCTTTGTTCAGTGGAGGACAACTGTAATGAGAGGCTGACACAGTGAGTAGGCCCAAATAAGTAAGTAGGCTAAATGCAGTTCAAAATTGGTAACAGTAGTAAACAGGCGGCACTGCTTTGTTCAGTGGAGGCGAACAGCAAGGAGCGGCAGACACCGTTAGTAGGCCCCAACCAAACTAGTAGGCCTAATGCTGTGTTATCTAAACAACTACTTAATGAGAGCCTGAAGGTTGAAGCTCAGAAAAGGAAACCTGGAGTAGAACACCCAGGAGGAGGAGAACACCCAGGAGGAGGAGAACACCCAGGAGCGGCAGACACCGTTAGTAGGCCCCAACCAAACTAGTAGGCCTAATGCAGTGTTATCTAAACAACTACTTAATGAGAGCCTGAAGGTTGAAGCTCAGACAAGGAAAACTGGAGGAGAACACCCAGGAGGAGGATAACACCCAGTAGGAGGAGAACACCCAGGAGGAGGAGAACACCCAGGAGGAGGAGAACACCCAGGAGCGGCAGACACCGTTAGTAGGCCCCAACCAAACTAGTAGCCCAAATGCAGTTTCCTATTTTTAAAAATAGCCCGAAAGCCTGAAGATTGAAGCTAGTCGTGTAGGAGAACAGCAAGCAGCGGCAGACACCGCTAGTAGACCCCAACCAAACTAGTAGCCCAAATGCAGTTTCCTATTTTTAAAAATAGCCCGAAAGCCTGAAGATTGAAGCTAGTCGTGTAGGAGAACAGCAAGCAGCGGCACACACCGCTAGTAGGCCCCAACCAAACTAGTAGCCCAAATGCAGTTTCCTATTTTTAAAAATAGCCCGAAAGCCTGAAGATTGAAGCTAGTCGTGTAGGAGAACAGCAAGCAGCGGCAGACACCGCTAGTAGGCCCCAACCAAACTAGTAGCCCAAATGCAGTTTCCTATTTATAAAAATAGCCTGAAAGCCTGAAGATTGAAGCTAGTCGTGTAGGAGAACAGCAAGCAGCGGCAGACACCGCTAGTAGGCCCCAACCAAACTAGTAGCCCAAATGCAGTTTCCTATTTATAAAAATAGCCTGAAAGCCTGAAGATTGAAGCTAATCGTGTAGGAGAACAGCAAGCAGCGGCACACACCGCTAGTAGGCCCCAACCAAACTAGTAGCCCAAATGCAGTTTCCTATTTTTAAAAATAGCCCGAAAGCCTGAAGATTGAAGCTGGTCGTGTAGGAGAACAGCAAGCAGCGGCAGACACCGCTAGTAGGCCCCAACCAAACTAGTAGCCCAAATGCAGTTTCCTATTTTTTTAAAAAGCCCGAAAACCTGAATTGAGGACAATTTGAATTAGGGACTGCAGACAGACTTAGTAGGCTGTCCCCTGTGGACCATGCATCCACCACATTAACCCATTGCGCCGTAATGGACACGTAACCTTCCGTGGCCATGCCTACAGGTCCATGCGTCTGTTGTCAGGTGCACCTTGGTACTCACAGATTGCCAGAGTGCATGGACAATGCGGTCTTTTACATGCTGGTGGAGGGTTGGGATGGCTTTTCTCGCAAAAGAAGTGTCGACTGGGTAGCTCATAGCGTGGTACAGCGTAGTCCATCATGGCTTTATTAATATTAAATAAAATAAAAAAAATAGGCTCTATGAACTTTAAAATAGGTTCCAGGGGTACACGGGCAGCATTGGTGTGGTCAGTGGAGGACTATTGGAAGGAGGGACCGCAGACAGACTTACTAGGCCTAAAATAAAAAAGCAGGCTCTAAGCAGTTTTAAATAGGTTACATGGGTACACAGGCAGCATTGGTGTGGTCAGCGGAGGACGATTGCAAGGAGGGACCGCAGACAGACTTAGTAGGCCTAAAATAAATAAAAATAGGCTCAAGGCACTAAGAGTTATCTCGCAGGGGTACACAGGCAGCATTGGTGTGGTCAGCGGAGGACAATTGGAAGGAGTGGTGCAGACTTACTAGGCCTAAAATAAAAAAGCAGGCTCTATGCAGTTTTAAATAGGTTACATGGGTACACAGGCAGCATTGGTGTGGTCAGTGGAGGACGATTGCAAGGAGGGACCGCAGACAGACTTACTAGGCCTAAAATAAAAAAGCAGGCTCTATACAGTTTTAAATAGGTTACATGGGTACACAGGCAGTATTGGTGTGGTCAGCGGAGGACGATTGCAAGGAGGGACCGCAGACAGACTTACTAGGCCTAAAATAAATAAAAATAGGCTCAAGGCACTTAGTGTTATCTCGCAGGGGTACACAGGCAGCATTGGTGTGGTCAGCGGAGGACGATTGCAAGGAGGGACCGCAGACAGACTTACTAGGCCTAAAATAAAAAAGCAGGCTCTTTGCAGTTTTAAATAGGTTAGATGGGTACACAGGCAGCATTGGTGTGGTCAGCAGAGGACAATTGCAAGGAGGGACCGCAGACAGACTTAGTAGGCCCAAAATAAAAAACATTAGGCTCAATGCAGTTTGAATTATCTTGCAGGGGTACACAGGCAGCATTGGTGTGGTCAGTGGAGGACGATTGCAAGGAGTGTCTGACACAGTTAGTACTCCCAAAAAATAAATAGATGTTAATGTCTCGCAAAACAACAAAACAAAAAAACAAAAGTGTGGCATACTTAGGTACAGGGGTGGGCTCCTCTGCTGAGTTTCAGACATAGTAATTTGGCACTAAGTATTTACTGGTGTCAATATAGGACACTGACCCTGACTATTTTAACTAGCATCATACATGTCAACAAATTGGTATTGTCAGTGCCAGGCATTGAAGGATGTCAGCGCATAGACTAAACATTGTTGGAGCTGTGAGAGATCATTTTGCACGTGGTAGAGCACAGTTTGAGCTGGGGGGGGGAATTCTCTTGTGGCCGGCGGTACAGGCCCAGGGCCCCTCATGTTACAACGGTGTGTCTGACGTTGGTTGCGCGCCACCACCGCCAGAGACACTTTATTGTACTATGAGGGACCCAGTGGCAGTGCCGTCGACCAAAAGCGGGCACACCCAACTCTTCAGACAAATGGCACTCTAACGGGTGCTTGCACCAAGTGGCGAGACCACGGCCCCGTGGGGGGAATTTTCCAATTGAGAGAGGTGTAAACATGTCGTATGCTGGACAAACAGCTGCTGCAAATTAAGAGATTGGAACACTCAGTAAGACCAGTCCACAAGCAAGACCTTTTTATAGGAAAGCTAGGTGTCAGCCGGGAAAGGTGGGGCAAAATAATTTGAAATCCAGGAGTGGTTCATTTTAATGAAGGTTAGATCATCAACATTTTGGGTAGCCAGACAAGTCCTTTTTTCGGTTAATATTGAACCAGCAGCACTGAATACTCGTTCTGATAGCACACTAGCTGCTGGACAAGCAAGCTCCTGAAATGCATATTCTGCCAATTCAGGCCAGTTGTCTAATATGGATGCCCAGTAATCAAATGGGAATGACGGTTGAGGGAGAACATCAATAAGGGATGAAAAATAGTAACTATACTGGACAAATGTTGTCTCCTGTCACTTTGAATAGATGCTGCAGTACCTGTCCTGTCTGCGGTCATTGCGAAATCACTCCACAACCTGGTCAGAAAACCCCTCTGTCCAACGCCACTTCTGATTTGTGCACCTCTAACACCTCTGCCCTGTAGCCCTCTGCAGCTCGTGTGAGAACCATCACCGGCCCTGTGTGCTGGGAATGCCTGAATCAAATGGTCTACAAGAGTTGCTTGTTTGGTTGCTAATATTTGTTCGAGGTTCTCATGTGGCATAATATTTAGCAATTTGCCTCTATAGCGAGGATCAAGGAGGCAGGCCAACCAGTAATCGTCATCGGTCATCATTTTAATAATGTGTGGGTCCCTTTTGAGGATACGTTAGGCATAATCCACCATGTGGGCCAAAGTTCCAGTTGTCAAATCTGCGGTTGTGCTGGTTTGAGGGGCAGTTACAGGCAAATCGGCGTCACTTGTCTCCCTCAAAAAACCTGAACCCGGCCTTGCCACGCCACCAATTTCCATTGGCCCCGGAGAAGCTTCCTCATTTAAAAAATACTCATCCCCATCCTCCTCCTCGTCCTCCTCCTCTTCGCCCGCTACCTCGTCCTGTAGACTGCCCTGACCAGACAATGGCTGACTGTCATCAAGGCTTTCCTCTTCCTCGGCTGCAGACGCCTGCTCCTTTATGTGCGTCAAACTTTGCATCAGCAGACGCATTAGGGGGATGCTCATGCTTATGACGTTGTCTGCACTAACCAGCTGTGTGCATTCCTCAAAACACTGAAGGACTTGACACAGGTCTTGTACCTTCGACCACTGCACACCTGACAACTCCATGTCTACCATCCAACTGCCTGCCCGTGTATGTGTATCCACCCACAAATACATAACAGCACGCCTCTGTTCGCACAGTCTCTGAAGCATGTGCAGTGTTGAGTTCCATCTTGTTGCAACATCGATGAATAAGCGATGCTGGGGAAGGTTCAAAGACCGCTGATAGTTCTGCATACGGCTGGAGTGTACGGGCGAACGGCGGATATGCGAGCAAAGTCTGCACACTTTGAGGAGCAGGTCAGGTAACCCCGGATAACTTTTTAGGAAGCACTGCACCACCAGGTTTAAGGTGTGAGCCAGGCAAGGAATGTGTTTCAGTTGGGAAAGGGCTATGGCAGCCATGAAATTCCTTCCGTTATCACTCACTACCTTGCCTGCCTCAAGATGTACAGTGCCCAGCCATGACTGAGTTTCTTTCTGCATGAACTCGGACAGAACTTCCGCGGTGTGTCTGTTGTCGCCCAAACACTTCATTGCCAATACAGCCTGCTGACGCTTGCCACTAGCTGTCCCATAATGGGACACCTGGTGTGCAACAGTGGCAGCTGCGGATGGAGTGGTTGTGCGACTGCGGTCTGTGGACGATCTCTCGCTTCTGCAGGAGGACGAGGAGGAGGAGGAGGGGGGGCGAACGCCTACAGCCAACTGTTTCCTAGACCGTGGGCTAGGCAGAACTGTCCCAATATTGCTGTCCCCTGTGGACCCTGCATCCACCACATTCACCCAGTGTGCCGTGATGGACACGTAACGTCCCTGGCCATGCCTACTGGTCCATGCATCTGTTGTCAGGTGCACCTTTGTAGTCACAGATTGCCTGAGTGCATGGACGATGCGCTCTTTAACATGGTGGTGGAGGGCTGGGATGGCTTTTCTCGAAAAGAAGTGTCGACTGGGTAGCTCGTAGCGTGGTACAACGTAGTCCATCAGGGCTTTGAAAGCTTTGCTTTCAACTAACCGGTAGGGCATCATCTCTAACGAGATTAGTCTAGCAATGTGGGCATTCAAACCCTGTGTACGCGGATGCGAGGATGAGTACTTCCTTTTTCTAACGAGAGTGTCATGTAGGGTGAGCTGGACTGGAGAGCTGGAGATCGTGGAACTAGCGGGGGTGCCGGTGGACATGGCAGACAGAGAGGGTTGGAGACGGTATTTCTGCCGGTGCCCTACATGCAGTGTTTCCAACTACGAACCTGGTGATTCCCTGACTGCTTTGGCCTAGCGACGAAACCTGCACAGATACTGCAGGTGGTGCGGGAAATGGTGGGCTTACAGTGACGGAAGGGATGTAGCATTGCTGACTAGCTTCATTTGCCCAGGGTGCTACAACCTTAAGGGACGTTTGGTAGTTAGTCCAGGCTTGCAAATGCATGGTGGTTAAATGTCTATGCATGCAACTTGTATTTAGACTTTTTAGATTATGACCTCTGCTTAAGGTAGTTGAACATTTTTGACAGATTTCTTTGCGCTGATCATTTGGATGTTGTTTAAAAAAATGCCAGACTGCACTCTTTCTACTATGGGATACCTTTTCAGGCATTGCAGACTGAGCTTCTTTAACTGGATGGCCACGCTGTCCTACAACTGGTTTTGCCTTTGCCAGGCGTTTTTGGCCAGATACGGGCCCGGCAGATGGAACCTGTTGCGATGTTGATGCCTGCTGCGTCTCCTCCTCCTCCGCATCAGAACTACTGCCTCCTGCACCCTGTTCCCCCAATGGCTGCCAATCGGGGTCAACAACTGGGTCATCTATGACCTCCTGTTCTATCTCGTGTGCAACTTCGTCTGCGTCACCGTGTAAGCCGGTGGTTTAGCGTTCGTGACGGGGCACCATAGTCTCAGCTGGGTTTGATTCTGGCTCAGTACACTGCGAGGGCAATGTTCTGGTCTGAGTCAAAGGAACAGCATAGTAATCTGGCTGTGGCTGTGCATCTGTGCACTCCATGTCCGATTCAACTTCTAATGGGCATGGCCTGTTAACTGTTTCACTGTCTAACCCAGGAACGGTATGTGTAAAGAGCTCCATGGAGTAACCTGTTGTGTCGACTGACGCATCCTTCTCTGTTGTTCTTGCTGAAGAAGACAAGGAAGTGACTTCTCCCTGACCGTGAACATCCACTAAGGACGCGCTGCTTTTACATTTACCAGTTCCAGAAGAGGAGGCAAAAGAGCTAGAGGCTGAGTCAGCAAGGAAAGCCAAAACTTTTTCTTGCTGCTCCGGCTTTAAAAGCGGTTTTCCTACTCCCAGAAAAGGGAGCGTTCGAGGCCTTGTGTAGCCAGACGACGAACCTGGCTCAACAACTCAAGACTTAGGTGCTGTATTGCTTTTACCACGACCACCTGATGCTCCACCACCACTACCATCATTACCAGCTGACAATGACCGCCCACGGCCTCTTCCACCAGACTTCCTCATTGTTTGCAAAACGTAATCAAAGTAATGGTATTTGTTACTGTAAAACAACTTATAAGGTGAACTCAAACTTCTGTAGGATTTATATATACCTTTATAGGTGGCTGACACTGAAAGAAAAATCAGGCCCAATGTTACACACTAAGTTTTCTGTGCCCCAATAATTTGAGACAGATGGCACACACAGGACCGGCACTCAAGCTGAAATGCCAATCTTAATCTCCCACTGTTTTTTTTTATTCAGGGAGAATTTAAAAAAAAAAAAAATTCCCAGTATGACACACTAGGTTTTATGTGCCCCAATAATTTGAGACAGATGGCACACACAGGACCGGCACTGAAGCAGAAATGCCAATCTTAATCTCCCACTATTTTTTTTGTTTTCAGGGAGAATTAAAAAAAAAAAAATTCCCAGTATGACACACTAGGTTTTATGTGCCCCAATAATTTGAGACAGATGGCACACACAGGACCGGCACTCAAGCAGAAATGCCAATCTTAATCTATCACAATTTTTTTTTTTCAGGGAGAATTTAAAAAAAAAATAAAAATCCCAGTATGACACACTAGGTTTTATGTGCCCCAATAATTTGAGACAGATGGCACACACAGGACCGGCACTCAAGCTGAAATGCCAATCTTAATCTCCCACTATTTTTTTTGTTTTCAGAAAGAATTTAAAAAAAAAAAAAATTCCCAGTATGACACACTAGGTTTTATGTGCCCCAATAATTTGAGACAGATGGCACACACAGGACCGGCACTCAAGCTGAAATGCCAATCTTAATCTCCCACTATTTTTTTTGTTTTCATGGAGAATTTAAAAAAAAAAATTCCCAATATGACACACTAGGTTTTATGTGCCCCAATAATTTGAGACAGATGGCACACACAGGACCGGCACTCAAGCAGAAATGCCAATCTTAATCTCCCACTATTTTTTTTTTCCGGGAGAATTTAAAAAAAAAAAAAAAATCCCAGTATGACACACTAGGTTTTATGTGCCCCAATAATTTGAGACAGATGGCACACACAGGACCGGCACTCAAGCTGAAATGCCAATCTTAATCTCCCACTATTTTTTTTGTTTTCAGAAAGAATTTAAAAAAAAAAAAAATTCCCAGTATGACACACTAGGTTTTATGTGCCCCAATAATTTGAGACAGATGGCACACACAGGACCGGCACTCAAGCTGAAATGCCAATCTTAATCTCCCACTATTTTTTTTGTTTTCATGGAGAATTTAAAAAAAAAAATTCCCAATATGACACACTAGGTTTTATGTGCCCCAATAATTTGAGACAGATGGCACACACAGGACCGGCACTCAAGCAGAAATGCCAATCTTAATCTCCCACTATTTTTTTTTTCCGGGAGAATTTAAAAAAAAAAATATCCCAGTATGACACACTAGGTTTTATGTGCCCCAATAATTTGAGACAGATGGCACACACAGGACCGGCACTCAAGCAGAAATGCCAATCTTAATCTCCCACTATTTTTTTTTATTCAGGGAGAATTTAAAAAAAAAAAAATTCCCAGTATGACACACTAGGTTTTATGTGCCCCAATAATTTGAGACAGATGGCACACACAGGACCGGCACTCAAGCAGAAATGCCAATCTTAATCTCCCACTATTTTTTTTTTCAGGGAGAATTTAAAAAAAAAAAAAAAAAAAAAAAAAGGACTGTCCTACAATTACTATCTGCCTGCAGTAATCTCAGCAAGGTATGGCAGGCAGCAATAACAAGGAGTGGACAGCTGCACAAAAAAAAACAAAAGTGTGGACAAACAAACAAGATAGCTGTGCAGAAAGGAAGGAACAACAGGATTTGTGCTTTGAAAAAAGCAGTTGGTTTGCACAGCGGAGTACACACAGCAACACAGCTATCAGGGAGCCTTCTAGGGCAGCCCAATGAGCTACAGCGCTGAGAGAAAAAAAAATGTAGCTTCCACTGTCCCTGCAAACAAAAGGTGGTGTTGGACAGTGGAAATCGCTACAGCACAAGCGGTTTGGGGGTGAATGTACCCTGCCTAACGTTATCCCTGCTTCTGACGAAGCGGCAGCAACCTCTCCCTATGCTCAGATCAGCAGCAGTAAGATGGCAGTCGGCGGGAACGCCCCTTTATAGCCCCTGTGATGCCGCAGAAAGCAAGCCAATCACTGCAATGCCCTTCTCTAAGATGGTGGGGACTGAGATCTATGTCATCACGCAGCCCACACTCTGCGTCCACCTTCATTGGCTGAGAAATGGCACTTTTAGCGTCATTGAAACGCGACTTTGGCGCAAAAGTCGCGTACCGCGTGGCCGACCCCACACAGGGATCGGGTCGGGTTTCATGAAACCCGACTTTTCAAAAAGTCGGCGACTTATGAAAATGACCGATCCGTTTCGCTCAACCCTAGTCCTAAGTAACAACGATAACAATAATACAATAATTAAACAGAAATAAAACAACCCTGCTCGTGACAGCTTACAATCTACACTAAGTAACAATGAGAACAATATTAAACCCAAAACAAAACATCCTGCTCGTGACAACTTACTATCTACAATGAGGTGGGGAAGATAAAAACTACAGGGGAATGTATTTACAAGGATGTATTTACAATGAGATTACTGAGGTTTGTCGAAAGCTGTGGAGGCCGGAGGACAAGGTGGAGGAGAGCATGGTCCGTTGTCCTCTTGGTGATGACACAGAAGTATCGACTGTTAGCCTTTCCCGTCACCCTCGCGTTATCAAAATTTTGGGTGAAAAGGAATACTGATTGGGAGCACTTCCAGACCCATGCTACGAGGACAACTTAATTACTCTTATTCCACAGGCAGACAGGTGTAGTACAATGTTGGAGGACCATAGGACCCTTCTTGATGCTGAATAATTAAAACAATTCCCATCTGAAAAAGCTGGCAGAAGAGGTCACAGTTCGTTGGCCAAGCAACTAGTACAGGTGAGAGAGACACAACTCCAATCCATCGCCGTGGCCCTGAGGCGTGGAGGACTCTCACAAGGAGTGCTTTGTTTTGGAAAATGCTGAGGGAGTACCTTGCTGACCGTACCAACGTCCTCTGTCATTCCTCTGTGGCCTTTAATTATTGTTTTGAAAAGCTGAACACGGATCATGAACTGTCTCTCTACTGCGAACGTGCGCTGTACTCACGCTCATGGAGCGCACGGTGCCTCGCTTTCTGGCGGTCACTGTGAACGTGGCTCCTCGCTTTCTGGCAGTAACGCTTTTATTGGCGGGAGCACAAGCATTCGTAATACAGAGACAGAGTACAACACCGCAAAAGCATTCACACTCCATTCTTCAGACTTTCTATGTGCGCAGTGACTGCCTCTAGGCAGAAGATGATGATGGTGGTAGTTGGAATTGGAGCATTTAACACAGTCACGAAGCAGCCCTAACAACTTGAAAGAGAAGTATTTTTAACGAGATACCACACTGTTCGATATGTGACCTGTATTCGTTAATTTTGTAAACTAAAATAGTGTACCGAACTAGGGTAACAGACATCAAATACAGCTGAATGTAGGCCTGAATTTCCACATTTTGTAGGCGACAAATACATCAGACGTCTGACAGCGATAACATACTGGCAAATATGTGTCTCTTTTTTATTTTGGAAGCTAAATAGTGCTGAATAGAATTAGATTATCAAACAGCAAAAAAATGGGGCACACCGGCCTACAACGCCCAAACTTGGAGCAGAGATATATGACGGCTGTAACAGAAATACCACACTGGCAAATCTGTGGCCTTTGAATTTTTTGGGAGGCTAAATAGCGCTGTATTGAATTTGAGTATCACACAACCACAAAATAAGTACAACGGCCTCCAATGCCAAAACTTGGAGCAGAGATATATGACGGCTGTAAGGCCGGCCTCACACTCAGCGTATAAAAATACAATCCGTTTATTACGGCCGTAATACTCAGAAAAGTCCCCAAAATAGTGGTCCGTATGTCATCCGTAGGCAGGGTGTGTCAGCGTATTTTGCGCATGGCATCCTCCGTATGTAATCCGTATGGCATCCGTACTGCGATATTTTCTCGCAGGCTTGCAAAACCAACATCTAATGGATTTATGTGCTAAATGTTCGGTAAAACATATATACAGTATATATATATATATATATATATATATATATATATATATATATATATATATCATTGAGACACATATATATATATTCTGTATTTATATTTAATTCAGCGCGATATATGTGAAAAGCCGGTAATTCAATTGCTGGCTTTTCATTTCTCCTTCACAAACCTGACAGGATATGAGACATGGTTTACATACAGTAAACCATCTCATATCCCCCTTTTTTTTGCATATTCCACACTACTAATGTTAGTAGTGTGTATGTGCAAAATTTGGGCGCTGTAGCTGCTAAAACAAAGGGTTAAATGGCGGAAAAAATTGTCGTGGGCTCCCGCGCAATTTTCTCCGCCAGAGTGGTAAAGCCAGTGACTGAGGGCATATATTAATAGCCTAGAGAGGGTCCATGGTTATTGGCCCCCCCATGGCTACAAACGTCTGCCCCCAGCCACCCCAAAAAAAGGCACATCAGGAAGATGCGCCAATTCTGGCACTTGGCCACTCTCTTCCCACTCCCGTGTAGCGGTGGGATATGGGGTAATGAAGGGTTAATGCCACCTTGCTATTGTAAGGTGACATTAAGCCAGATTAATAATGGAGAGGCATCAGTTATGACACCTATCCATTATTAATCCAATAAAAAATTTTATAGGGTGAATAGCGCTGTATAGAATTTGAGTATCACACAGCCACAAAATAAGTACACCGGCCTCCAATGCCAAAACTTGGAGCAGAGATATATGACGGCTGTAATAGAAATACCACACTGGCAAATCTTTCAATTTTTGGGGGCACAATAGTACTGTATAGAATTTGCCTATCAGACAGCCAAAAAAAAAACCCAAAAACAGCCTCCAATCACTAAACTTGGAGCACGCAGATATATGAGGCCTTTTCCGGTGAATTTCAAACACCAAAAAAAAAAAAAGGGGGGCACAAGGGTAGCACACACAACTATGCTACTTATGCCCGACAAACTATAGTTTTTACACAGGCCTCGGTCTGACAGAACAGACTGAATATTTTTTTTTTGGGGGGGGATATTTTTGGGGAAAAAAAAGGTATATGGACAGTAAATAAGCTGCAGCAGCAGGCAGTTATGGAGCTTTGAAAAGTATGCAGTGCGACCAATGGACACACATACAGTGCCTGCAGGCCTTGCACTGATGTGGATATGCTGTGCCCTGCCTGCCTAGCGCTGCAATATTGGGACCCATGAATTAGCCCTGAAAAGGACTGTTGGTTTCTCAGGAGTTGTGGATGTAAGAGTTGCAAACCTACACTACCTTTAAAAACCAGCTCTCCCTACTGTTACTGAAACAGGAACAGACTGCGGCAAGCAGGGTGGAACCAGGTTTCATACTTGGGATGATGCTGTGCAGCCCAGCCAATCATTGCACGACCACAACAAAGATGGCTGCGGCGTTTCATGGCCTGGCAGACAATCCCTGCACCGTTATTGGGTCTCTAAAGTCCACCAAAACTGCTGGGTGGAGACTGCAATTACCGTGGAATAATCCCGAAATGCTCGCTGCTCGCCGAGTACCCCGATACTCGGGCGAGTAACGAGCAGTGGCGAGCACGTTCGCTCATCACTAGTGTTTATCCTTATCTCACATTTTGTTTCCCCTTCCTATAACTTCCATTTCCACTCTGTTGTTTTATGAATGTATTTGTATGATTGTAGTTTTCTTTTATCCCTATCCGTTTACCCCTGTCTGTCTGGTTAGTGTTTTCCTACAGGCTTTGGCCCCTCACCTCTCTGGGTGAGGGAGGGATCAGATAAGGGTTAAGTTAGTAGCATAGCTAGGTATGAGACCTCGGCGTCTCCACCATCCGGGAGACAGGGATAGACTAGAGCATCCCTAGTTCGAGAGGTTGGGTAAATGCCCACAGTCCCTTTTCACTACGTGATATTATCACTGGCCAAACCATTTTTGGATCCATTATGTATCCTCTGACTGCTCTGGCAGGGCAGCTACAACATTTCAGCCTAGGGGTGGCAGACTTGCCCTCCATTGCTTTACAGCGCTCATCGAATCCAGGTTTAGGCCCCATGGCTCCCGGGCAACCCGCTTTTCCGCATAGGTTTTCTGGAGGATGGGATAACTTTTTGGTTTTCAGATAGGCTTGCAAACTTTATCTTAGATTATGTCCTCATTCCTTGGGTACCGAAGAGCAAGGGGTAGGTTTGAAATCTCTTGTCTCCAGGGTGACCTTCAAACTTGGGCATTATCTCTCCCATCTGATTCCAAGTCACTACAGACAGTCATTGAATTTTTTCTTGCCCTGGCTCTTATCTATGACGACCCTGACTGCGTTTCTCTTTCTGAATATAAACTACATCAGCTGCAGCAGGGATACCGGAGGAATATTGCTCCGAATTCCACAGTTGGTCTAAGTATACTAGGTGGAATGACCTAGCGCTCCGTAATCAGTTCTGTCAGAGGCTTTCTGGGAGGGTAAAGAATGCCTCTGTATGAGACTTCGGTTTCCCTGTAGGTGGCCATGTCTCTAGCTATCCGAGTGGACCGCCGTCTATGTCAGAGACATAAAGAGAGTCCTCAATTTTCAGGGGTCAATGGAACCTAGAGCAGAGTCTACCTAACCCATGCAGTTTGGGGGGTGACACGTTTTACCGGTCCTACTGCAGTTCAGCGCAAAGAGGGAGTGTGTCTTTTCTGTGGTGAAGGGTCCTTTTGTTGGTACTTGTACATCTATATGTAACTGCAAAAATCGGCTGGAAAAAGTAGGAGCCCGGGTTACGTGGAGGTTAGCAAAGCGGGAATACATATTTATTCTGTGGGTAGATCACAATTCTTTTTATGGGCCAAGATCCATTTTGGCAAAAGTAAGGTGGTTATTTTAGCCTTTTTGGACAGTGGGGCAGGGTTTAATCAGATTGACGCCCATGAAAGAAAGCGTGAAATTACATGGGATTCCATCTGATAGTGTTTCCTACCGGGGGCTCAATTTATTTCCAAGTTTTGGAAAGCATTTTGTGCTCGCTTAGAGATTCATCTTTCATTTTCATCAGCCTTTCATCCACAGTCTAATGGCCAAACAGAAAGAGTGAACCACACTCTTGAAACATATCTCAGGTGCTTTGTGACCGAGAATCAGGAGGATTGGATAGCTTATTTACCTCTAGTTCCTTTTGTGAGTTTGCTGTGAATAACAATTATCATGAATCTACTAGCATGTCCCCATTTTTTGGGGTATACGGTTTTCATCCACAATTCTTTCAACAGGAATCATTCTTCAGGAGTACTTAAGGAGGAACAGTTTTCTTTGTCCATTATGTCAGTGTGGCAAGGCATTCTTAAAGGGAACCTGTCACCCCGTTTTTTCAGTATGAGATAAAAATACCATTAAATAGGGCCTGAGCTGTGCTGGACAATAGTGTATTTTGTGTACCCTGATTTCCCACCTATGCTGCCGAAATACCTTACCCAAGTCGCCGTTTTCTCCTGTCAATCAAGGTGGTCTGGTAAAATGGGCGTGGTGAAATCGCTTCTTCTCCCCAGATCTTGCTTATCTTTCCGTTGGTGGCGTAGTGGTTTGCGCATGCCCAACAGCGGAATGCACTGCGCAGCTGAAGAAAAAGAGCGCGATCTGCGCTATTCACCGCTTTATCGCTGGCGGCGTCCATCTTCCTGAGGCCGCGTGTGCACAGATGGAGCGCTCTGCTGCCCGGGGCTTCAGGAAAATGGCCGCAGGATGCCGCGCGTGGCTATTTTCCTGAAGCCGATATGCGAACTCGGCTTCAGGAACATGGCCAAGGAGACACTCAATATATCTTAGCCCAGTATAAAGTCCTATGTAAATATGCTCATTAGTTATATCCTATAGCAACAATGATAACCGGCACTATATAAAGTGCTCTGTATTGTGCAAAGGAATGCATATTATAAATGGACCAACGAGGCACTCCATATATCTTAGCCCAGTATAAGGTGCAAAGTCCTGTGCAAGTATGCTCATTAGTTGTATCCTATGGCAGCAATGATGGCAATAATAACCGGCACTAAACAAAGTGCTCTATGCTGTGCAAAGGGATGCATATTATGAATGGATCAACGAGACAAAAAGGAACTGAGATGTAAAGTGCAGTGCAGCTAAGAAAGGACCTGTACCCCAACCTGTGAATATTGTTACTTACATGTAAGCGACCATCAGAGTGCCTCGTTGGTCCATTTATAATATGCATTCCTTTGCACAATACAGAGCACTTTATATAGTGCCGGTTATCATTGTTGCTATAGGATATAACTAATGAGCATATTTACATAGGACTTTATACTGGGCTAAGATATATTGAGTGTCTCCTTGGTCCATTTATAGATTGCATTTCCTTGCACAGCATAGAGCACTTTATATAGTGCCGGTTACTATTGCTGCTATAGGATATAATCAATGAGCATATTTGCACAGGATTTTGCACTTGATACTGGGCTAAAAGTGAGTTTTCTGTGGACAGTAAAGGTGTTTTGCTTTGCCCTAAATGAAATGAAAGTAATATATTCTGGAGGTACATTGTATGTAAATGGGCAATAGACGACTTATTTGTATATCCTCTTAACCTGTATACTCCTTTTGACCATTGGATTTTTTGTAAACATGTGACCATCAGTTATTTCGTATTTTTTGAAATTTCCTTGTCTTGTTTTATGTGAAATTTTATATTTTTTGTGTCAATAAAGATATCTATTTTATTTATTTATGTCTTAGCCTCGGTATTTCACTAGTTATTTTTCTGGTGATTAGGAATTGATGATATTGATTGGAGGTGGCTGTTCTACCATTGGAACCTCTTTTTTGGTAATGTATAAAATTGTAGCAGTAAGAGTATAGAAATGTATTGAGAAATACATTTTTTTTAAGACATCCTCAACAATGCAACAATGATTTCTAAAACAACTACAACCACAAAATACTAGAAGCATTCTGTATTTTTTATCTAGTAAAAGTGAACACTTACCTAAATTGTACCAGACATCCATTTCTCCACTGAGGGTTCTCACATCAACAATAGTTTGCCCAAGGAAGTCATCTGATTCTTTCTTAAAGTGCTGTTTCACCCTGGATTTTATGTCATCATCTTCATCCCAAACCCTTACTTTGATCCGGTCTGTAGAATTGTGGCATTCACTGTGAATAAAATAGTGGGAAACAAAATGTATTAATCATGAAAATGTTTGTGTTAACTTTACTTATTTGCATTTGAGAAATGTAATGTAAAAGCCAACACTAATCTTACATTGTAAGCTTAAAGATTTTAACACTGAATATGAAGGATTGTTAATGCAACTGCTTACTTGTATAAATTCAGCTGTATCACCAAGTTAGAAGTTTTTGGGATTCAATTGGTGCCAGCAAGAGCAAAGAAATGCACAAGCATGTGAGTTTGAAGACTCTCCAAGGAAACCTGAAATGTTTGTTCATTTAAGGGTATGTGTCCACGTTCAGTTTTGCTTCAGGCTTTGGTCAGGATTTCATGCAAGTAAAATCCTGACCAAAACTGCACCTGAGGTCACTGGCAGGTCACCTGCGGTGTGCCTGCGTGCTTTGCTCATTGTAGCAACATGCTGCATTTTCGCGGCAAAAATGCATGCGTTTTTTAACTCACAGTGGAGTCGGGATTTCATGAAATCCCCTCCACTATGCTTTAACATCTGGACGCTGCATTTTTGACGCTGCGGAAAACGCAGCATCAAAAACGCAGCATTTCCTGAACGTGGACACATACCCTTATACTCATTCTTACATGATAGAAAATAATGGAAAACATATCTGCATTTTCTGTAAAGAAACATTTTGCAACCAACCAGTTTAATCACACCCCTCCACCAGACTTTGGCTAGGGTCACACGATCGTTTTCTCTTCATCTGAGAAAAACAGTCCAGTTATGCTAATCAGACTCTGATTAAAAATTTTTCTAAGTTTTATCCGAGTGTGATCCAATTTTCTCATAGATGGAGAGAGAAAAAAAAAAGTTTTTCAACCTCCTACATTATATCACTCTGCGAAAATCAAGTGTGGTCCAATTTTTTTTTTTTTCGCAGACTCATATGTTTCAATGAGTGAGTGCCATCGGATTCTCGGAGGCAAATCAGGCATGCTGAATATGTGAATAGACCCATAGGACATTGGGTATGAGTGCTATCCATCAAATTAGGGTATTTTATATATACAATCTTAATAGAATAAGATTAAGTTCAGTAATGGGCTTACTATTATAAGTAGTCTACGTACAGAACCTATTCTACATTATGTTAAATCTTGTCGCTTTTACTCATTATTTCTCTAGATTATTTCAATTATATACCTTATCACTACCTTTTTTAATACATTACTCTCTAAAGTAATTTAGTTAATTTTGAGATGTTACCTGTAGTATATATGTTGCTAGAAATGTAATAGTTTTATTGTGCATTATGCAGTAAATACAAATAAAGCTGCATACATTAAATGCACAACACTGAATACAAGGACATCGGACACATAAATCCAGGAGCTAGTGTTTACATTTAATAATGTGTATCGTAATACACTGAAATGCTGTATTGAGAGCTGACAGAACCACAAGACAGCAGATGGATAGCTTAAACCAAAGCTGATTTATAAGCTCTGAGATGCTTCTGAAAGCTCTTTTACCCATTCATTGCTGATGTGGCCTGTAAAGTAGAGCATCATACAGAAGCCTTTGTTTTACAGGAGAGAGAACACTTTTTTTTAAGCAGACGCCATTCAAAGGGACAGTCTGGCTCTTTTGTATTCTATTTTTATGAGCAGTCAATGATCCAGTTGTGGCACAAACAAATTTCTGAATAGATTCATAGAACTGTTCTGATATCTGGACAGAAAACATCAAAGTTAACTAGACGATATTGGAAAAAACTTGAAAGGACCCATATACGTGATCTCCATCTTGGAATGATTGAGATTGCTCTTTTTTCTGGCAAGAATAGTATAAATTATAGCATAATTAAAAATACATACTGTAAACAAAAATAAAAGGATACCTGATCAATATCTGATGGACCTAAGTCAATGAGCTTTGTTGAGATCTATGAACTCTGCTAAGGTGCATTTGAGTAACAAAAACATCACAGGTTATACAACCAAAGAGCAAATTCTATGCCTCAAATTTTCATTCTTTGTGCCCAAAAGCAATGGACAGATTGGGTATTGTTAGCATCCACATGGTTCTACATGTTGCTTTAATGCAGACAGATATTTAGCTAACCTACCTACTATATGCTATCTGTGCTCTTGTTGCGTAGTATATAGTGTAAATATATATAGTAACTCTCCTTTCTCTTGTTAAGGTGTCAAGAAGTTTAAAGGTACCTTCACATGGAGCGACGCTGCAGCGATAGCGACAACGATGCCGATCGCTGCAGCGTCGCTGTTTGGTCGCTGGAGAGCTGTCACACAGACCGCTCTCCAGCGACCAACGATGCCGAGGTCCCCGGGTAACCAGGGTAAACATCGGGTTGCTAAGCGCAGGGCCGCGCTTAGTAACTCGATGTTTACCCTGGTTACCAGCGTAAAATGTAAAAAAAACAAACACTACATACTTAAATGCGTCCCCCGGCGTCCGCTTCCTGCACTGTGTGAGCGCCGGCAGTAGCAGGGCACAGCGGTGACGTCACCGCTGTGCTGTGCTTTCACTTTCACTTTGCGGCGCTCAGTCAGTGTGGGAAGCGGACGCCGGGGGACGCATGTAAGTTTGTACTTTTTGTTTTTTTTACATTTTACGCTGGTAACCAGGGTAAACATCGGGTTACTAAGCGAGACCCTGCGCTTAGTAACCCGATGTTTACCCTGGTTACCAGTGTAAAATATCGCTGGTATCGTTGCTTTTGCTGTCAAACACAACGATACACGGCGATCGGACGACCAAATAAAGTTCTGAACTTTATTCAGCGACCAGCGACATCACAGCAGGATCCAGATCGCTGCTGCGTGTCAAACACAACGATACCGCTAGCCAGGACGCTGCAACGTCACAGATCGCTAGCGATATCATTACAAAGTCATTTCGTGTGAAGGTACCTTAAGTGTTAAACATGCTGCTGGAGAATAGAGCACAATAGGGTCTTATCTGAGATACAATTGATTAGATAGATCAGATTCTACTCACCAATTTGAATCAAAGGAAAGGCTCATAGATATATCCTGCTGCAGCAGATCCACGCGTGGCCAACAGAGGTAAAAAAGGGGGGTAAAACGTGGATATAAACTGCACTGCTGAATGATTCGAGGTCCAAATATGTAGCCATTAGATCGTGGATTTATTCAATGCGTTTCAAGACTACTTTAGGCTAAGTTCACATTTGCGTTGTGCGCCGCAGCGTCGGCGCCGCAACGCACAACGCAAACAAAAATGCAGCAAAACGCATGCACAACGCTGCGTTTTGCGCCGCATGCGTCCTTTTTTTCATTGATTTTGGACGCAGCAAAAATGCAAATTGTTGCGTCCTCTGCGCCCGGACGCGGGCGCCGCAGGGACGCATGCGGCGCAAAACGCAAGTGCGACGCATGTCCATGCGCCCCCATGTTAAATATAGGGGCACATGACGCATGCGGCGACGCTGCGGCGCAGACCGCAAATGTGAACGTAGACTTATCAAGTCAAAAATCATGGCACTCCCCTCCTGGAACAGTGGGCTCGATCTCCACCCCACCGAACCCTGCCCTTTCCTCCTGATTACATCCACTACACATCTCCTTCCTTAGGTCAGGGGCTGTGCATTACAAAACATCCTCTCAGGCCAAATCAGCTTTTCCTGTGGTCAGCTATGGAGCAGGAAATGCCCCATGTGCTGTTGGTGGAGGAGGATCCACAGCACCTGAAAGGCCTGGTTGCAGTCCTATGTATGAGCTTCTTGTGTGTAGGCATCCTTTTGGACATTGCCATCAGACAATTCTTTAGCACTCAACAGGCTTTGCAGCAGGACCGAGCCCACTGTTCCAGGAGGGGAGTGCCATGATTTTTGATTTGATGAAGAAGTCTTGTACTTTGAAAAACGTTGAATAAATCCACGATCTAATGGCTACATATTTGGACCTTGAATTATTCAGCAGCGCAGTTTAAATCCACGTTTTACCCCCGACGTTTAAGTCTTCTCATACTAGTGTGTCAGGACAGGTATGTCACTCTCCACAAGGAGAAACCTTACCCCTCAGATCCCAGTATTAGCCTCTCATTTAGCCAAATCAGATTCCATACTTTGCACTGTCGAGGGGGCAATAACCAGAAACACTGTGTGGGCAAATTGAAACTCTGATTTGGCTTTTATCCTATGTCATATTGCAAGGCTTATTAAAGGGTCAATATTGTCTTGTAGGATTGCTACTTCTAATAGGTGGCACGAAAGATCAAGTTATCTTCCAATTTGCATATTTAATTTCCCAGAGGGGCATGCAAGGTGTTTGAGTCTCCTCATACTAGTGTGGCAGACTTGGCATGTCACTCTCCACATGGAGAAACATTACCCTTTATGTCCCTAACTTTTGGAGGAGTCTCTTAAACTTACACCTAATCTTATTCTAGGCAGAGCTCACATCTACTTGGGATTCTGCCATTGTGAATTCAATCATATTTGACTTAAAAAAATAATGCAGCATGCAGTGTTATTTTCTGGAGAATGACAGAGCAGTATGCAAGGAAGCTCGAGCACTTGCCATGTCTCATCCCGCACAGCTTATAACTCTTAAAACTTTAGGCATTGGGTGTTAGTGGCACTCTTTTCTCAAGTCTCACTTTTAATAATCTTTTAAACTTATTTAAGTATTTTTTCTCAATTGATAATGTATCCTGATTTTTACTAAAATGAATGTCAAGAATGCACTATGTAAATTCCAGCACCCTACCTGCAAAGTAAAAAGCACCACAAAAGAAAGGTACATATATTTGTAGATGCTAATATTAAGTAATTTAACAACATAAGTAAAAAAACACAAAAGTGCGGAAGCCAACAGTGAGTGCTAAGTTTTATATGCAGGAAAAGAATATTTAAATAAATTTACATTACATTACTGTCATATTACCTGTACATTAAAAGTGAGGTGCTTTGTACACATTTTGATTAAACTGAGACTATATGCAAAGACAAGGTGACTTTATATGCCTGGTCATTGCAAATAGACTTACACATTTTAATCAAAATTTGCACAAACTTTTTAGTATTGCAATGATGGCAGTAATGCAATGTAAAATGATTTAACTATTTAATATTTGTATTAATCTTTATGCCCAGCTGACAAAGATTTAGCCATAAATTACATTTTTTTTATCTGTTGGGAACATGAAACACAAAATTATTAAGTTACATATTTTATATTGTAAGGCTACTTCACTTTTATTACAATAGATGTTATTGGTAGAAGGTAGCTAATAGGGCTTTGTGGTCAATACATTTGACCAGCCTTTCCTGAATACTCATAGAAAGTGAATAATTTCCAAAATCTGGTTAATTGGTAAAGCTGATGAGGTTCATATCAATCAGATGTAAGATATTGCATACAGTTTTAATATACTAGGGTAGATTCAAACACAGTGGATTTGTCATAGCAGAAATCTGTGACATAATATGGGGCAAGACATGTACAATGTCTTTGAAAATGTGTAGCATAATTGGTGCAGCATGACAGTTATCTCATGTGATTGGTAGCAAGTAGCAATGAGCAAATCCAAGCTGTTAAATTCATAGTTCATACCAGACATCCAGTGACTGGTGCTTAACTCCAAACATGGACTTCTCCTGGAAATCCATTATTTTTTCAGTTCGGGAGAGAGAATGATTTTCCAGCTCCAAAACTTCAGATCCTCTTTGATTTCTATGGGGTTCAGGTCCAGGCCAAGTCCGGGTACAGTTCTGGTACTTGAACCGAACTATGGACTAATGTTCGGTCGAACGCGAACCTCATATGGGTCATATGGGTGGAGTCCTTCTTTCGAATAGTAAAGCTGGCTGGGCCCACTCCTGGCTTGACCAATGTCGCACAGGCTGGACAAGTCAACACAAGCCACCGCCCATCGCATCTGGTGTATGTGCAATAAAGGGAGGAGTCACCTGTGCACTGCAGTTTGGCATAAAGACATTACTCAGTTGTTTAATTTACAACATGTTCAATTAGATATGAATATAACTTACCTTTCTAGTGTAAAATGTTTAGATTATATCTAACTGCCTACGGTATTTTGCATACAATGGGCATATATTCACAGCTGATAATAATAATAATAATAATAATGAATTGTATTTATATAGCTCCAACATATTCCACTGTACCTACAGCTCAATGACTAAATGACCTACATTGCGGACAGCAGTCTACCTTCACTAACAGGCTTTTTGTGTGTTGCTGAAGGAACTTATTGTAGCTAAATCTTACTTTATTCTATAAATTTAAACAACACTTCTCATAGCTATGAACCCAGCAAACCCAAACTGATGCCAACTTGCTAAAATGTCTGAGAACAACCTTCATTTAGTCCTGTTCATTTACATTTAGAGCATTCTTTATAATACCAAAAATCATAATAAATTGTAATGGTGCATTCTCATGGCTAGAATAGCCACAAATGTTTATTAAAAAGAAAACATGCTTGGGGTAAAATGCAAACTCATAAATATGAACAGATTTTTCAAAAATATTTTGGCTCCTGATGCTTTTTTATTGCTTATCTGACAGATTATAAGATGGGTTTGCCAGGAACCAGAAAAAAAATGTAATAAGCTAATAGACACGAACAGCCAGGAAATTCATGCTGCCAGAAGAATGGGAAGCATGAGAAAGAGACACACTCCCTGTCTATATTCTATACATAATTTAAGACTGAGCCAGAAACATGGAAGACTAGTTATCTGGGCTAGTCAGACTAGACATATGGGCTGCTCCCCTTTGGTTTCTCCCTGACAGTCTTGGCTTGTTATATATTTGAGTATGGCTAGCTGGGAAGAAGCCACTCAGATGACTAGTCTCCTCTTTAATAGCCTATTTTTAAACTACATTTTCTCCAAATGTTGCATTGTTCTAGAGTAAAACATACAGTAGATGTCCCTGTTTCATGCTGCCTGGGGTTCCCTACAAATATTGGAATGACAGAACATCATGGCAGGTATCCCATGCTTACAGAGCAAAGCTGCTTCACTTGTGACAGGATCACTCGCACAGTGTATGAGGAGAGATATGTGTCACTGCACGTAATGGTGTCAGTGATGTGAAGCCAGGGTATTTTCCTCAAGCACACTACGTGTTGAGAGGATGAAATTAAAGTTGTAGACATGGGCTTGTATTATGTGGGCATCCATAGAGTGGGTGGAAGGGTGCCCACCATATCTCCACCTGTAGAGTCGACACCGCGAGGTGTACTGACAGGATCTGAGATGATGTCACGGTCATGTAATTATCAAATGGTCTTGGTTACTAAATAGCTTGACTTGAGAGTCAGTGTGTTTTGTGGATTGAGAGAGCAAGTCCCCAAATGGTGGCTCCAGATGAAGCCGAATACACCTGGTGGTCTGAGCAGGTGAATCCCTCAGACAAATGGACTTTGTCACATGTTATCATTTTTTGTTGTACTGTTATGCCAGAAAGTTCTGCTTATTTTGCTGAACCCTGCTATGGTCTATGCTGTCTATAATAAACCAGCAAGTGATTTACTACGAGAAACATTCCTGTGTCTACCTTGAGAAGCTGAGTGTGTCAACCACTCACACACTTAAATAGGTCAAGCCAGCGCAACCTATCTGTGGTGGCATTCAGCGCAAGTACCTTAAAAACCTATACACAAAAAGGCTGTTGGTCTAAGTAGAGGACTGTTAGTGCTGCAGCTCAGTTGGACATTGATCTGTATGTGCTGTGGAATGTGTCAGTGGTGTATGAATAACATTCTTAACCCCTTTACCCCCAAGGGTGGTTTGCACGTTAATGACCAGGCCAATTTTTACAATTTTGACCACTGTCCCTTTATGAGGTTATAACTCTGGAACGCTTCAACGGATCTTGGCGATTCTGACACTATTTTCTCGTGAGATATTGTACTTCATGGCAGTGGTAAAATTTATTCGATATAAATTGCTTTTATTTGTGAAAAAATGGAAATTTGGTGAAAATTTTGAAAATTTCGCAATTTTCCAACTTTGAATTTTTATGCCCTTAAATCACAGAGATATGTCACGCAAAATACTTAATAAGTAACATTTCCCACATCTCTACTTTACATCAGCACAATTTTGGAACCAAAAGTTTTTTTGTTAGGGAGTTATAAGGGTTAAAATTTGACCAAAAATTTCTCATTTTTACATCATCATTTTTTTTTTAGGGACCACATCTCATTTGAAGTCATTTTGAGGGGTCTATATGATAGAAAATACCCAAGTGTGACACCATTCTGAAAACTGCACCCCACATGGTGCTCAAAACCACATTTATTAACCCTTCAGGTGTTTCACAGGAATTTTTGGAATGTTTAAATAAAAATGAACATTTAACTTTTTTCACACAAAATTTATTTCAGCTCCAATTTGTTTTATTTTACTAAGGGTAACAGGAGAAAATGGACACCAAAACTTGTTGTACAATTTGTCCTGAGTACGCTGATACCCCATATGTGGGGGTAAACCACTGTTTGGGCGCATGGCAGAGCTCGGAAGGAAAGGAGCGCCATTTGACTTTTCAATGCAAAATTGACTGGAATTGAGATGGAACACCATTTCGCGTTTGGAGAGCCCCTGATGTGCCTAAATATTGAAACCCCCCACAAGTGACACCATTTTGGAAAGTAGACCCCCTAAGGAACTTATCTAGATGTGTTTTGAGAGCTTAGAACCCCCAAGTGTTTCACTACAGTTTATAACAAAGAGCCGTGAAAGTAAAAATTCTTTTTTTTTCACAAAAATGGTTTTTTAGTCCCCAGTTTTGTATTTTCACAAGGGTAACAGGATAAATTAGACCCTAATAGTTGTTGACCAATTTGTCCTGAGTACACTGATACCCCATATGTGGGGGGAACCACTGTTTGGGTGCATGGCAGAGCTCGGAAGGGAAGGAGCGCCATTTGGAATGCAGACTTAGATGGATTGGTCTGCAGGCGTCACGTTGCATTTGCAGAGCCCCTGATGTACCCAGTAGAAACCCCCCACAAGTGACCCCATATTGGAAACTAGACCTCCCAAGGAACTTATCTAGATGTGTTGTGAGAACTTTGAACCCCCAAGTGTTTCACTACAGTTTACAACGCAGAGCCATGAAAATAAAAAATCTTTTTTTCCCACAAAAATGATTTTGAGCCCCCCAAATTTTTATTTTCCCAAGGATAACAAGAGAACTTTGACCCCAAAACTTGTTGTCCAATTTGTCCCGAGTACGCGGATACCCCAAATGTTGGGGTAAACCCCTGTTTGGGCGCACAGGAGTGCTCGGAAGGGAAGGAGCACTGTTTTACTTTTTCAACGCAGAATTGGCTGGAATTGAGATCGGACGCCATGTCGCGTTTGGAGAGCCCCTGATGTGCCTGAACAGTGGAAACTCCCCAATTCTACCTGAAACCCTAATCTAAACACACCCCTAACCCTAATCCCAACGGTAACCCTAAGCACACCCCTAACCCTGACACACCCCTAACTCTAATCTCCACCATAAATGTAATCCAAACCCTAACCCTAACTTTAGCCCAAACCCTAACTTTAGCCTCAACCCTAACCCTAACTTTATCCCCAACCCTAACTTTAGCTCCAACCCTAGCCCCAACCCTAGCCCTAACCCTAGCCCTAACCCTAACCCTAACCCTAACCCTAACCATAGCCCTAACCCTAGCACTAACCCTAACCCTAATGGGAAAATCGAAATAAATACATTTCTTTTATTTTATTATTTTTCCCTAACTAAGGGGGTGATGAAGGGGGGATTGATTTACTTTTATAGCGTTTTTATATCAGATTTTTATGATTGGCAGCTGTCATACACTAAAAGACGCTTTTTATAGCAAAAAAGTTTTTGCGTCTCCACATGAGACCTATAATTTTTCCATATTTTGGTCCACAGAGTCATGTGAGATCTTGTTTTTTGCGGGACGAGTTGACGTTTTTATTGGTAACATTTTCGGACATGTGACAGTCTTTGATCACTTTTTATTCCGATTTTTGTGAGGCAGAATGACCAAAAACCAGCTATTCATGAATTTCTTTTGGGGGAGGCGTTTATACCATTCCACGTTTGGTAAAATTGATAAAGCAGTTTTATTCTTCGGGTCAGTACGACTACAGTGATATCTCACTTATATCATTTTTTATGTTTTGCCACTTTTATACGATAAAAGCTATTTTATAGAAAAAATAATTATTTTGGCATCGCCTTATTCTGAGGACTATAACTTTTTTATTTTTTTGCTTATGATGCTGTTTGGCAGCTTGTTTTTTGCGGGACAAGATTACTTTTTTCTTTATTTAGGAATTTTTTTTTATTTTTTTTTTACACATGTGGAAATTTTTTTTTTTACTTTTTACTTTGTCCCAGGGGAGGACATCACAGATCGCTGATCTGACAGTTTGTACAGCACTCTGTCACATCAGCGATCTGACATACAGCCGTACAGGCTTACCAGCACCTGCTGTGGACCCGGATGCAGCCCCGCGGCCATTTTGAATCCGGGGACTGCAGGGAGGAGATGCTCAGTACAAGGTGAGTACATCGCCTTGTATCGATCGTCTCAGGGAAGCACACAGGGTGCCCCCTCCCTGCGCGATGCTTCCCTGTACCGCCGGTACACTGCGGTCATGTTTGATCACAGTGTGCCGGGGGTTAATGTGCTGGGGGTGGTCCATGACCGCTCCTGACACATAGTGCCGGATGTCAGCTGCAATAGTCAGCTGACACCCGGCCGCGATCGGCCGCGCTCCCCCCGTGAGTGCGGCCGATCGCATATGATGTACTTTCCCGTCGGTGGTCATACGGGCCCACCCCACCTCAACGGGATAGTACGTCAGATGTCAGAAAGGGGTTAATATGATTTATTTATCATAAGTATCAGCTGTGATTATTTGCATTGATTATTTTCAATAAAGGCAATTATATGCCATCTAAACATGTTACGCTTTAGAGGAATATGATATTCATATCTCATTGAACATACTATATATTAAAACATAGACTAGTGTCTTTATGCCAAACTGCAAATAAAGCCAAGGAAAGAACACCTCACTCCACTTTGTATGCACCAGATACATAGCATAGACCAGTGACACTAGTGACTGGCATCTTTAGACTAAACTGTGCCAAAGGCCTTTCCTTTCTTTTCATGAAATAGTGTTATGAAAGCAGCAAGTGGATCAGATTGTCACCTGGGGTGTAAAACCAAAGGAACCCTTAGCTTCACCTTGCTGCTTAGATTGTAATACATGTCATGTACCAGTAACTGAAAAGGAGGGTGTATTTAAAGGGAAACAAACACATATGTTGTTTAATACCGAGCCTAACCAGCTCACCTTAGTGTTTAACATCTAGACTAGGGTTGAGCGAAACGGATCGTTCATTTTCATAAGTTGCCGACTTTTGGCAAAGTCGGCGTCTCATGAAACCGAGCCGATCCCTGTGTGGGGTCTGCCATGCGGTACGCGACTTTCGCGCCAAAGTCGCATTTCAATGACGCTAAAAGCGCCATTTCTCAGCCAATGAAGGTGGACGCAGAGTGTGGGCAGCGTGATGACATAGTTCTCAGTCCCCACCATCTTAGAGAAGGGCATTGCAGTGATTGGCTTGCTTTCTGCGGCGTCACAGGGGCTATAAAGGGGCGTTCCCGCCGACCGCCATCTTACTGCTGCTGATCTGAGCGTAGGGAGAGGTTGCTGCAGCTTCTTCGGAAGCAGGGATAGTGATAGGCAGGGTACATAAAGCTACAAACCGCTTGTGCTGTAGCGATTTCCACTGTCCAACACCACCTTTTGATTGCAGGGACAGTGGAAGCTACATTTTTTTTTCCTCAGCGCTGTCGCTCATTGGGCTGCCTTAGAAGGCTCCCTGACCCTGATAGCTGCGTTGCTGTGCCTGTGTGTACGCCGCTGTGCAAACCAACTGCTTTTTTCAAAGCACAAATCCTGTTTTTCCTTCCTTTCTGCACAGCTATCTTGTGTGTTTGTCCACACTTTTGTGTGCAGCAGTCCTTTTTATAGCTGCCTGCCATACTTTTCTGAGATAACTGCAGGGAGATAAATATTGGCAAGTCTGCCTCCGTGCCATTGCTGTGTGTGGCATCTGTCTGTCATTGTGTGCCACCGAAAACACTGTGTAATACTTGGCCATTTTTTTTTGGGGGGGGGTACATTCTCCCTTTTCCCAAAAAAAAATTAGTGGGAGATAAATATTGGCAAGTCTGCCTCCGTGCCATTGCTGTGTGTGGCATCTGTCTCTCATTGTGTGGCACCGAAAACACTGTGTAATACTTGGCCATTTTTTTTTTTTTTTTTTTTTTTGGTACATTCTCCCTTTTCCAAAAAAAAAATTAGTGGGAGATAAATATTGGCAAGTCTGCCTCCGTGCCATTGCTGTGTGTGGTATCTGTCTCTCATTGTGTGCCACCGAAAACACTGTGTAATACTTGGCCATTTTTTTTTTTTTTTGCTAAATTCTCCCTTTTCCAAAAAAAATAAATTAGTGGGAGATAAATATTGGCAAGTCTGCCTCCGTGCCATTGCTGTGTGTGGCATCTGTCTGTCATTGTGTGGCACCGAAAACACTGTGTAATACTTGGCCATTTTTTTCTTTTTTTGGGTACATTCTCCCTTTTCAAAAAAAAAAATTAGTGGGAGATAAATATTGGCAAGTCTGCCTCCGTGCCATTGCTGTGTGTGGAATCTGTCTCTCATTGTGTGGCACCGAAAACACTGTGTAACACTTGGCCATTTTTTTTTTGGGGGGGGTACATTCTCCCTTTTCCAAAAAAAAATTAGTGGGAGATAAATATTGGCAAGTCTGCCTCCCTGCCATTGCTGTGTGTGGTATCTGTCTCTCATTGTGTGCCACCGAAAACACTGTGTAATACTTGGCCATTTTTTTTTTTTTTTGCTAAATTCTCCCTTTTCCAAAAAAAAAAATTAGTGGGAGATAAATATTGGCAAGTCTGCCTCCGTGCCATTGCTGTGTGTGGCATCTGTCTGTCATTGTGTGGCACCGAAAACACTGTGTAATACTTGGCCATTTTTTTCTTTTTTTGGGTACATTCTCCCTTTTCCAAAAAAAAATTAGTGGGAGATAAATATTGGCAAGTCTGCCTCCGTGCCATTGCTGTGTGTGGCATCTGTCTGTCATTGTGTGGCACCGAAAACACTGTGTAATACTTGGCCATTTTTTTTTTGGGGGGGGGTACATTCTCCCTTTTCCAAAAAAAAAATTAGTGGGAGATAAATATTGGCAAGTCTGCCTCCGTGCCATTGCTGTGTGTGGTATCTGTCTCTCATTGTGTGCCACCGAAAACACTGTGTAATACTTGGCCATTTTTTTTTTTTTGCTAAATTCTCCCTTTTCCCCCCCAAAAAATTAGTGGGAGATAAATATTGGCAAGTCTGCCTCCGTGCCATTGCTGTGTGTGGCATCTGTCTGCCATTGTGTGGCACCGAAAACACTGTGTAATACTTGGCCATTTTTTTTCTTTTTTTGGGTACATTCTCCCTTTTCCAAAAAAAAAATTAGTGGGAGATAAATATTGGCAAGTCTGCCTCCGTGCCATTGCTGTGTGCGGTATCTGTCTCTCATTGTGTGCCACCGAAAACACTGTGTAATACTTGGCCATTTTTTTTTTTTTGCTAAATTCTCCCTTTTCCAAAAAAAAAATTAGTGGGAGATAAATATTGGCAAGTCTGCCTCCGTGCCATTGCTGTGTGTGGCATCTGTCTGTCATTGTGTGGCACCGAAAACACTGTGTAATACTTGGCCATTTTTTTTTCTTTTTTGGGGTACATTCTCCCTTTTCCAAAAAAAAAATTAGTGGGAGATAAATATTGGCAAGTCTGCCTCCGTGCCATTGCTGTGTGTGGTATCTGTCTCTCATTGTGTGCCACCGAAAACACTGTGTAATACTTGACCATTTTTTTTCTTTTTTTGGGTACATTCTCCCTTTTCCAAAAAAAAAATTAGTGGGAGATAAATATTGGCAAGTCTGCCTCCGTGCCATTGCTGTGTGTGGTATCTGTCTCTCATTGTGTGCCACCGAAAACACTGTGTAATACTTGGCCATTTTTTTTTTTTGCTAAATTCTCCCTTTTCCAAAAAAAAAAAATTAGTGGGAGATAAATATTGGCAAGTCTGCCTCCGTGCCATTGCTGTGTGTGGCATCTGTCTGTCATTGTGTGGCACCGAAAACACTGTGTAATACTTGGCCTTTTTTTTTTTTTTTTTTTGGGTACATTGTACCAGAAAAAAATAATAAAATAGTCGGAGATTAAGATTGCCATTTCTGCTTGAGTGCTGGTCCTGTGTGTGCCATCTGTCTTAAATTATTGGGGCACAGAAAACCTAGTGTGTAACATTGGGCCTGATTTTCCTTTCAGTGTCAGGCACCTATAAAGGTATATATAAATCCTACAGAAGTTTGAGTTCACCTGATAAGTTGTTTTACAGTAACAAATAGCGTTACTTTGGTTACGTTTTGCAAACAATGAGGAAGTCTAGTGGAAGAGGTCGTGGCCATGGACGGTCATTGTCAGCTGGTAATGATGGTAGTGGTGGTGGAGAATCAGGTGGTCGTGGTAAAAGCAGTGCAGCACCTAAGTCTCGAGTTGTTGAGCCAGGTTCGTTGTCTGGCTACACAAGGCCTCAAACGCTCTCTTTTCTGGGAGTAGGAAAACCACTTTTGAAGCCGGAGCAGGAGGAACAAATATTGGCTTTCATTGCTGACTCTGCCTCTAACTCTTTCGCCTCCTCCTCGGAAAGTGCCAAATGTCAGAGCAGTGCATCGTCAGTGGATGCTCCCGGTCAGGAACAAGTCGCTTCCTTGTGTCCTTCACTAAAAACAACAGTGAAGGATGCGTCAGTCGACACAACAGGTTACTCCATGGAGCTCTTTACACATACCGTTCCTGGGTTACACAGTGAAACAGTTAACAGGCTATGCCCATTAGAAGTTGAATCGGACATGGAGTGCACAGATGCACAGCCACAGCCAGATTACTATGCTGTTCCTTTGACTCAGACCAGAACATTGCCCTCGCAGTGTACTGAGGCAGAATCAAAACCAGCGGAGACTATGGTGCTCCGTCACGAACGCAATACCACCGGCTTACACGGTGACACAGACGAAGTTGCACACAACATAGAAGAGGAGGTCATAGATGACCCAGTTGTGGACCCCGATTGGCAGCCATTGGGGGAACAGGGTGCAGGCGGCAGTAGTTCTGAAGCGGAGGAGGAGGAGCCGCAGCAGGCATCAACATCACAACAGGTTCCATCTACCGGGCCCGTATCTGGCCAAAAACGCGTGGCAAAACCTAAACCAGTTGGAGGACAGCGTGGCCATCCGGTTAAAGAAGCTCAGTCTGCAATGCCTGAAAAGGTATCCGATAGTAGAAAGAGTGCAGTCTGGCATTTTTTTAAACAACATCCAAATGATCAGCGCAAAGTCATCTGTCAAAAATGTTCAACTACCTTAAGCAGAGGTCAGAATCTTAAAAGTCTAAATACAAGTTGCATGCATAGACATTTATCCACCATGCATTTGCAAGCCTGGACTAACTACCAAACGTCCCTAAAGGTTGCAGCACCCTCGGCCAATGAAGCTAGTCAGCAATGCTACATCCCTTCCCTCCCTGTAAGCCGACCATTTCCCACACCACCTGCAGTATCTGTGCAGCTTTCGTCGCCAGGCCAAAGCAGTCAGGGAATCACCAGGTTCGTAGTAGGAAACACTGCATGTAGGGCACCGGCAAGAATACCATCTCCAACCCTCTCTCACTCACCCATGTCCACCGGCACCACCGCTAGTTCCACGATCTCCAGCTCTCCAGTCCAGCTCACCCTACATGAGACTCTTGTTAGGAAAAGGAAGTACTCATCCTCGCATCCGCGTACACAGGGTTTGAACGCCCACATTGCTAGACTAATCTCATTAGAGATGATGCCCTACCGGTTAGTTGAAAGCGAAGCTTTCAAAGCGCTGATGGAGTACGCTGTACCACGCTACGAGCTACCCAGTCGGCACTTCTTTTCTAGAAAAGCCATCCCAGCCCTCCAACAGCATGTTAAAGACCGCATCGTCCATGCACTCAGGCAGTCTGTGACTACAAAGGTGCACCTGACAACAGATGCATGGACCAGTAGGCATGGCCAGGGACATTACGTGTCCATCACGGCACACTGGGTGAATGTGGTGGATGCAGGCTCCACAGGGGACAGCAATATTGGGACAGTTCTGCCTAGCCCACGGTCAAGGAAAGTGTTGGCTGTAGGCGTTCGCCCCCCCTCCTCCTCTTCCTCCTCCTCCTGCAGAAGCGAGAGCTCGTCCACAGACCGCAGTCGCACATCCACTCCATCTGCAGCTGCCACTGTTGCACACCAGGTGTGCCATTATGGGACAGCTAGTGGCAAGCGTCAGCAGGCTGTATTGGCAATGAAGTGTTTGGGCGACAACAGACACACCGCGGAAGTTCTGTCCGAGTTCTTGCAGAAAGAAACTCAGTCATGGCTGGGCACTGTACATCTTGAGGCAGGCAAGGAAGTGAGTGATAACGGAAGGAATTTCATGGCTGCCATAGCCCTTTCCCAACTGAAACACATTCCTTGCCTGGCTCACACCTTAAACCTGGTGGTGCAGTGCTTCCTGAAAAGTTATCCGGGGTTACCCGACCTGCTCCTCAAAGTGCGCAGACTTTGCTCGCATATCCGCCGTTCGCCTGTACACTCCAGCCGTATGCAGAACTATCAGCGTTCTTTGAACCTTCCTCAGCATCGCCTAATCATCGACGTTGCAACAAGGTGGAACTCCACACTGCACATGCTTCAGAGAGTGTGCGAACAGAGGCGTGCTGTTATCTATTTGTGGGAGGATACACGGGCAGGCAGTTGGATGGCAGACATGGAGTTGTCAGGTGTGCAGTGGTCGAAGCTACAAGACCTGTGTCAAGTCCTTCAGTGTTTTGAGGAATGCACATGGCTGGTTAGTGCAGACAACGCAATAATAAGCATGAGCATCCCCCTAATGCGTCTGCTGATGCAAAGATTGACACACATAAAGGAGCAGGCGTCTGCAGCCGAGGAAGAGGAAAGCCTTCATGACAGTCAGCCATTGTCTGGTCAGGGCCGTGTAGAGGACGCGGTAGCGGGCGAAGAGGAGGAGGAGGACGAGGAGGATGATGGGGATGAGTACTTTTTTACTGAGGAAGCTTCTCCTGGGCCAACAGAAATTAGTGGCGTTGCAAGGCCGGGTTCTGTTTTTGTAAGGGAGACAAGTGACGTAGATTTGCCTGTAACTGCCCCTCAAACCAGCACAACCGCAGATTTGCCAACTGGAACTTTGGCCCACATGGCGGATTATGCCTTATGTATCCTCAAAAAGGACCCACGCATTATTAAAATGATGAGCGATGACGATTACTGGTTGGCCTGCATCCTTGACCCTCGCTATAAAGGCAAATTGCAAAATATTATGCCACATGAGAACCTCGAACAAATATTAGTAACCAAACAAGCTACTCTTGTAGACCGTTTGATTCAGGCATTCCCAGCACACAGCGCCGGTGATGGTTCTCACACGAGCTGCAGGGGGCTACAGGGCAGAGGTGTTAGAGGTGCACAGATCAGAAGTGGCGTTGGACAGAGGGGTTTTCTGACCAGGTTGTGGAGTGATTTCGCAATGACCGCAGACAGGACAGGTACTGGAGCATCTATTCAAAGTGACAGGAGACAACATTTGTCCAGTATGGTTACTAACTATTTTTCAGCCCTTATTGATGTTCTCCCTCAACCGTCATTCCCATTTGATTACTGGGCATCCAAATTAGACACCTGGCCTGAATTGGCAGAATATGCGTTGCAGGAGCTTGCTTGCCCTGCAGCTAGTGTGCTATCAGAAAGAGTATTCAGTGCTGCTGGTTCAATATTAACCGAAAAAAGGACTCGTCTGGCTACCCAAAATGTGGATGATCTCACCTTCATTAAAATGAACCACTCCTGGATTTCAAATTATTTTGCCCCACCTTTCCCGGCTGACACCTAGCTTTCCTATAAAAAGGTCTTGCTTGTGGACTGGTCTTACTGAGTGTTAAAATCTCTTAATTTGCAGCAGCTGTTTGACCAGCATACGACATGTTTACACATCCCCCAATGGGAAAACTCCCCCCACGGGGCCATTGTCTCACTCTCGACACTTGGCGCAAGCACCCGTTAGTTACAGTGCTGTTTGTCAGAAGAGGTGGGTGTGCTCGCTTTTGGTCGACGGCACTGCCACTGGGTCCCTCATAGTACAATGTAGTGTCTCTGGCGGTGGTGGTGCGCACCCAACGTCAGACACACCGTTGTAACATGAGGGGCCCTGGGGCGGTACCGCCGGCCACAAGAGATTTCCCCCCCAGCTCAAACTGTGCTCTACCACGTGCCAAATTATCTCGCACAGCTCCACCAATGTTTAGTCTATGCGCTGACATCATTCAATGCCTGGCACTGACAATCAATACCAATTTGTTGACATCTATGATGATAGTTACAGTAGTCTGGGTCAGTGTCCTATATTGACACCAGTAAATACTAATTTACTGCCAAATTACTTTGTCATAAACTCTGCAGATGAGCCCACCCCTGTACCTAAGCATGCCACCCTTTTTTTTATTTATAGTTGTTTTGCGAGACATTAACATCTATTTATTTTGTGGGAGTACTAACTGTGTCAGACACTTCTTGCAATACTCCTCCACTAACCACAATGCTGCCTGCCTGTGTATCCATGTAACCGATTTAAAACTGCCATGCCTGCCTATTGTTTGTTATTTTAGGCCTTTGATAGCCTGTCTGCGGCCCCTACTTGCAATACTCCTCCACTGACCACAATGCTGCCTGGAGTGCCTGCCTGTGTATCCATGTAATCGATTTAAAACTGCCATGCCTGCCTATCGTTTGTTATTTTAGGCCTTTGATAGCCTGTCTGCGGCCCCTACTTGCAATACTCCTCCACTGACCACAATGCTGCCTGCCTGTGTATCCATGTAACCGATTTAAAACTGCCATGCCTGCCTATTGTTTGTTATTTTAGGCCTTTGATAGCCTGTCTGCGGCCCCTACTTGCAATACTCCTCCACTGACCACAATGCTGCCTGGAGTGCCTGCCTGTGTATCCATGTAACCGATTTAAAACTGCCATGCCTGCCTATTGTTTGTTATTTTAGGCCTTTGATAGCCTGTCTGCGGCCCCTACCTGCAATACTCCTCCACTGACCACAATGCTGCCTGCCTGTGTATCCATGTAACCGATTTAAAACTGCCATGCCTGCCTATTGTTTGTTATTTTAGGCCTTTGATAGCCTGTCTGCGGCCCCTACTTGCAATACTCCTCCACTGACCACAATGCTGCCTGGAGTGCCTGCCTGTGTATCCATGTAACCGATTTAAAACTGCCATGCCTGCCTATTGTTTGTTATTTTAGGCCTTTGATAGCCTGTCTGCGGCCCCTACCTGCAATTCTCCTCCACTGACCACAATGCTGCCTGCCTGTGTATCCATGTAACCGATTTAAAACTGCCATGTCTGCCTATTGTTTGTTATTTTAGGCCTTTGATAGCCTGTCTGCGGCCCCTACCTGCAATACTCCTCCACTGACCACACCAATGCTGCCCGTGTACCCCTGGAACCTATTTAAAAGTTCATAGAGCCTAGTTATATATTTTATTTACTATTAATAAGGCCATGATGGACTACGCTGTACCATGCTACAAGCTAACCAGTCGACACTTCTTTTGCGAGAAAAGCCATCCCAACCCTCCACCAGCATGTAAAAGACCGCATTGTCCATGCACTCTGGCAAACTGTGAGTACAAAGGTGCACCTGACAACAGACGCATGGACCTGTAGGCATGGCCACGGAAGATTACGTGTCCATTAAGGCGCAATGGGTTAATGTGGTGGATGCATGGTCCACAGGGGACAGCCTACTAAGTCTGTCTGCAGTCCCTAATTCAAATTGTCCTCCACTGTCTAAATCGGAGCTTCCACCTTCTGTCTCTCATTAAGTGCTGTGTTTTTAAAAATTGGTGGTTAGGGCCTACTAACGGTGTCTGCCCCTCCCTGGTGTTTGCCCTCAACTGAATAAAGCTGAGCTTCCACCTTCTGGCTTTCGGCCTATAGTATCAGATATTAAACTGCATTTGGCCTTCAACTTTGGTTACGGCCTACTAACGGTGTCTGCCCCTGCCTGGTGTTTGTCCTCAACTGAATAAAGCTGAGCTTCAACCTTCTGGCTCTCATTAAGTGCTGTGTTTTTAAAAATTGGTGGTTAGGGCCTACTAACGGTGTCTGCCCCTCCCTGGTGTTTGCCCTCAACTGAATAAAGCTGAGCTTCCACCTTCTGGCTTTCGGCCTATAGTATCAGATATTAAACTGCATTTGGCCTTCAACTTTGGTTACGGCCTACTAACGGTGTCTGCCCCTGCCTGGTGTTTGTCCTCAACTGTCTAAATCGGAGCTTCCACCTTCTGTCTCTCATTAAGTGCTGTGTTTTTAAAAATTGGTGGTTAGGGCCTACTAACGGTGTCTGCCCCTCCCTGGTGTTTGCCCTCAACTGAATAAAGCTGAGCTTCAGTCTTAGGCTTTTGGCCTATAGTATCAGATATTAAACTGCATTTGGCCTTCAACTTTGGTTACGGCCTACTAACGGTGTCTGCCCCTGCCTGGTGTTTGTCCTCAACTGAATAAAGCTGAGCTTCAACCTTCTGGCTCTCATTAAGTGCTGTGTTTTTAAAAATTGCTTTCGGCCTAAAGTATCAGATATTAAACTGCATTTGGCCTATTAGTGTGTTTGGGCCCTTAAAACAGTGTCTGCTGCTCCTGGGTTTGCTACTCCACTGAACAAAGCAATGCCGCCTGTTTAGTCTACTAGATGAGTCTGCTGGTACATTGACCTAGACCTAGACCACTACACAGCCAGAATCTGACCCTGCTGAAAGTAAGGTTCCCCTTCCCGCATGTTATACCACCTTACACAGGGACAAAGAGGTAGGTGCAGATGAAAGTGCAGGTTCCTTCATCAGGTGGGGGGGGCATACTCGTTGGCGACGTCACTGGCACAGGGCCCCTCAGAGTACGCAAAAGTGTCGCTGCTGGTGGGAGGCACCCCCGCCGTGCAAACACACCGCTGTACTTTGAGGGGCCCTGTGCCAGTGCCAATGCGAACAAGTGTGCCCCCCCTGCTTGCTCAGGATCACAGCACTTGCAACTTTGAAATACTTACCTCTCCCTGCTCCACCGCCGTGACGTAGTCCACGATTCCTGGGCCCACTAAAACCTTGAACCAGCCCTACCCCCCACAAATTTGCCAAATGACCTCCAAGTTCCATTGAACAACTATTATTATAAAGTTAATTAAGATTGACAAGCTTCAGAAACAAGAATGGATGTTTTTGGCATTAAAATGGGCACTGTAGGTGTTTTCCTGGCCTCCACTCACTGCCGACTATGCTTCCCCATTGACTTGCATTGGGTTTCGTGTTTCGGTCGATCCCCGACTTTTAGCGATAATCGGCCGACTGCACTCGACTCGACTCTGGACAAAGTCGGGTTTCACAAAACCCGACTCGATCTTTAAAAAATGAAAGTCGCTCAACCCTAATCTAGACCCATGTTTAAAAAAAAGCTTTTTAAACTTTAAGCAAGAAACATGTCCAGAAGTGAGGAAGATGTCTTCTTCACTTTTGGACATGCGCACTGTGCATCTAAAGCCAGGGAGTGGACACCCGGCATCAGAGGCGCAATGATGTGGGTGAAAAAACTACCAGCAAGTGTGTGATACCATGCAGAGAAAGACAACTAGTTTGGAGAAACAAATGTCCCATTGACTAGTCATAAGGCCTAATTAGCATATGAAATGCAAAGTTTAAAAAGCCTTTTTTTTAAACAAGGGTCTAGATGTTAAACACCATAGAGGGTTGGTTAGGCAGGGTATTTAGCAACAAATAGTCTAATACTGGATGGTTCAAGGGCATGAGGGACCTATCAGGTTCCCTTTAAGTCACAGGTCAAGCCAAGGATCAAATTGAGCCATACCTTGGGGCATATAAAGTCACAGATGAAGGGTTAGGATTATAAAATTGAGGCCAAGTTGAATGCATGAATAAACATTTGCAGTGATTTTTATATATTTAATGTACACTTCATATTAGTTCTCCAGGGAAAAGTTCTATTGAAAACTATGGTTAGACTATACTATAAGCCATAGTGTTAATTCCCTTTCTTTCTTCTACCTTGAAAATGTGATTGAATATACCGTATTTCATTGACTGCTTGATGCCACCATCTGGAATGAGAACGGCAAAGCATGACCTTTCAACTAGAAAATCATTGTACATGACAGTTATTTCTCAATTACCTATTCTCTGCAAGTGTAGAACAGCAAAACAACATTGATTGGAGGGAAGACCGATGCCGCTGGTGATTTACCATATCATATAATTCACCGCCCAATGATACAGGAAGGGATTAACATGGTAATAGATTCTCGCTGTCACTTACATACACTACATTGTCAAGTTGTACATTGACAATTTCAACAACAGTTTCTATACTTACAAGTTAAATTTCTCATCCCACACTGGATTTAGATTTCCAAAAATAGTTTTGGTTCTTCTCTTCGTTTTTCCAACTTGGACTGTCACATATGGGTCACTTGACCCTGTTTTATCTTTTGCTTGTAACCCCTGAGCACAAAGAACTGCAAAATTCAGAAAATATTTATTAGAATGCAAATTATCTAATACAATAACAATACATGTTGTCATCAATGATGAATAGAGTTTCTAAATTTTACACAAAACGTTCAAACAGCATGCTCTGTTAAGTACACAAAGTATTCGTCTGAAAAAGTGTGGTAGAAGTGAAATGAAGAAGCATTATAGCGGACAAGATTATTTCTGACGTCCTCGTACGGCCCCCTTTCAGCTGTATATTATTAATAAAACAACTAGCGTATAGCGTTATTATGAACGTTTTTCAGATGTTTTCATCCAATATTCTTTTAAATATACTTTCAGGAACACTCTGCATAAACAATTCTACTTGTAATATGTTAAAAAAGCCTAAAAAAACTACATGGAAAAAATGAGACAAAAAGTTGTCAAACACTCAAAATACCCTTTGTGAATCAACATTGAGGCAACTTTAATATGGACATATTTTGTTCAGTATTTTCGATGCATTACCCATAATATATCAAAACTTTACAGTAAAGTGTTCCTTATTTTGAAGTATGCAAAAAAATGCTCACCAAATCACATCCATGTGAATGTGGCATAATTTGGAGATCCTTTTTCCAGAAATGAGAAATGGTTACCAATCTACAGTCCCAAGTGTTTGATTGCTGGGACTTCTGCCACGAGGACAACCAACACAGAGACATCCACCAATAATGATAAAAGGTGACACCATCATTGACTATGGAACTGACAAAGACAGCGAAGAACTGTACTTGGCCATTTCCGTCAGACGTCAAATGGAGTGGCATCAAACATGGACAATCTGTACTAAGATGCTTATCAGCAATCTTGTAGCTTGACAAAATGCTATGATATTGAGAACACCCATTTACATTTGAAATCTGAATCCATAGTTTGTCCCAATGCAAAATCTTATGAGAAGGTAAATAAAAGAATTCATATTGTCAATGAAACACACACTGTTGATAGGATTTCTACTTGCTGTCATTTAACGGACACATCCTTCTTTACATCCAGAGGCTGAAAAAGTGCCCTCAACACATCCAGCCGATAAGGATGCCTGGCCTGTTACAGTGCATCAGTCTCTCTTGTAACAAATCTCATACCTTTATGAGGATTGTTAGTGACAGCAAGCAGAAAAGCGATTAAGGTCTGCGCTCTTCTATTTTTTAGAGATTAATGCTAACAAATATTTCTTTGGGCAGGCAAAAAAAATTCTCAGAATGTTTTCATTTGTTATGTCTCTTGAGATATAATCAAATAAATAGAAGGATCCTAAGCCATGTCTATTGCATTATCTATGAAACCAGCTATGTTCTTGATGCACCCAGCGTTATCGCTCTCCTGACTCTAATCCATCTACGCCTAATCCAGGTGAAAGATTAGAATTTCAGTGCAGCAAGCACCTATTGAATAAGCAGACATACTCTTTGAAATAGAAAAAAAACACCTAGCCCCACATGTGCTTTGTTATGGAATAAACAAGATTTCTGATGTTAAAGGAAATTTGAATTAGAAATATTTCCCTGCTCCCCATCCCAGCACTATGTAGATCTTACCCCCATTCTCAGTAGAAAGGTGAAATAAAGCAGAAAACCAGCCAAAAGGAGCTTCCGATGTGTCATACAGTAGATACTCTACTTGCAACATAAGTAAAATCTGTGGTATAAGACCACTACTGATTTCCAGGATTAAAGAAATCCAGTTTATTCAATAGAAGTGGGGAAGGAAGGACTTATAATTCTTATTTTTCGCTGGATCCACCTCTAGCTCAGAACCCTGCATCAAAAAGATGTGCAACTCCAGCCTAAACATTGCGGCAAGCTGAAGATATCAGATGTATTGAGAATAGTGGGCCAAAATTCCTTCAGAGGGATGTGAAAGTCTGATAAAGTCATATATAAAACAAGCTTTTGCCAATAAAGGTGGTTCTACATGCTGCTGATTCATGGGTATATTTAATTCTTCTCCCACTTCTACATTTTGGCCTAGCATTTTTTAAATAAACAGCACAATGTAATTTGTCATGTATCGCTGCTCATCTGAGGTTGTATTTACCAAATTTTAAGAAAAAGAGGAAAAATCCAGCAATCCCAAAAGGTAAAATTATTGTATTTAAACCTTCACATTTTATGAAACTCAATTAAAAACATATTGAAAGGGAATAGGGAAAATAACATAAAAATGTGCAAAAGGATGACGCGTTTCGAACCAGTATGGTTCTTACACGTATCGTATATGAGTAAGAACCATGCTGGTTGGAAATGTATCATCCTTTCTCTAATTTTTTATGTCCCGTGATTCATACTCATATACGATATGCGTTAGAACCATGCTTGTTCGAAACGCGTCATCCTTTCTCTAATTTTTTATATTCCTTTTCCTATTCCCTTTCAAAATGATTTTAATTAAGTTTAATCAAATGTGAAGTTTTAAATACAATATTTTTATCTTCTAGGATTGCTGGATTTTTTCTATTGCTCTTGTGTCTCACGCATCCTGCAGCTGAGATTTTTTTCTTACGTGCATCCCTACCTCGATTGAAAGATCCCATGGCTACATTACACTTTAGGAGAGCTGATAAATATTTATTCCTTTTTGTACTTAATTTTAACACCATCTAAGGACCAGATGTTTTATGTATTTATTTTTTTACCTTTTTACATAAAACCATAGACATTGAGAGTATGACCTACTATATATACTTCTACCACAAAGCTGTGATTTATGCTACTGTTTAGGCACTACGCTTTACTATATAGTTAAAAAAAAATTTTTTTCAGTGAATATCGGCCAACATCTGACAAAGTGACAAACAATGGGTCCTTATGAATATATTTAGAAATTTTAGCGGGGTGTACATCAAATTTAATAATTGTGACGTCTGAAGAGCGCCATTTTCTACCAATAATCCAAATTAAATAGCATTGTACAGTAAAACAATATAAGTATAGAATATACTATTCTACAGATAGAAGACGGTTGATCACTTTCTGTATGGGCTCTGACACAGATTACACTGCTCGTTACCTGTGATGTTAATTTTAGCAGACCACTTGGATGTTCCATCTAGAACATTCTGTTTGGCTGATTTTGTATGATGTACAAAGTCTTCTTTTGCTATTTGGAAAAGCTCCTGGATAACCTCAAAAACTTCTGGTCTGTTTCTTTCTCTGATTTTCATTCTTTCTTTCATCGCCATAATAATGTGCTGAGTTTTGTCTTCTGCTCCATGTTTGGAACTTTTTTCTGCCGCTCCTAACAAACACATATAAAATGATCAAAAACATTTGTTGGGAAAAAAAGCATGTCGTGGCAAGAAGAAACTGGCTTTACCAAGCTGTCCAGTTCAGGAAAAAAAACATGGCTGCTTTCTTCAGTAAAGAGTGCCACATCTGCTCATGGTTTATGTTTGGTACTGCTGATCAGCTCTATTGAAGTGAATGGTGTGGAGATGCTAAACCAAAAACAACCCTGTAGACAGGTGTGGTACTGTTTCTAGAAAAAAGAGGTCCGGACTCAATATACAAGTTTATGTAACAATTTAATGATCTAAAAATATGTACATGCATTTCTTAATTAATTGTGGCGCTATTCATAGTGATCCGTTCTTGTACCCATATGCCATGACTAATTAAACTTCCTTGCCTTTACCATACCAATTCTCTAGCAGTACAGTCATGGCCAAAAGTTTTGAGAATGACACACATTTTGGTTTCCACATTTTTCTTCTTTTGGTGTGTTTAGTTCTTTCAGATCTTCTATGGAACAATTATAAGCATTTCATACATTTTTACATTTTTTCAACAAATTCATCAAGTTTATGTAACTAAAGACTTAATATTTACAATATTGACCCTTGTTTTCCAAGATTTCTGCAATTTGCCCTGGCAGCTGAATATCAGCTCCTTGGCTAAAACCTGACTGATGACATCCATTCTTGCCTAATCAGTGTTTGGAGTTTATAACAATGTCTATATGATGGTTCACTTCTTGAGGATTGACCACAGCTTCTCAATGGAATTGAGATCTGAAGAGTTCCAGGCCATGGACTTTTGCCTTGTTCATCACCAAGTTGCTCCTAGATCATCGGGAGAAGCTTTTCTCAGTATGCTTTACTGTTGCCATGAAACAGGACTCATGGTAGCAAAGGCTTTTGATGTCAAAAAAGGCAGCAAAAAAGTCACTTTTCTATTACAAAAACAAAGGACAGACTGACATTCTGCAGAAAGTACACTGATTGGACTGAAGAGGACTGCTGTAAAGTTATTTTCTTTAATCAAGCCCTCTTCAGAGAGTTTGGGATATCTAAACAAATGATTGCCCAGAGCATAAAAATGAGCTCTACCATGAGCCCTAGGTCATGCCATCAGTAAAGAATCCTGAGCCTATTCACGTGTGGAGTTGCTTTTCATCCAGGCAGAGGGCTCACTCACAATTTGGCCTAACTACACTGCCACAAATGAAGGATTGTATCTGAACATCCTCCAAGAGGAAATTCTCCCAAAATTTGTGAGTCTGAAAACTTTTAGCCACAACTGTACAATTGTGCCATTAACAGTAGTTTATACTGAACCTATAATGTAATAAATATAAGCTGTAAAGTTTTAATTTGTTTTGGTTTACCTGTGTACAGAAAAAATAGGCTACCTTCAAGCATTTGGCATATATGCCAGGAAAATGCCCCAATGAGCAGGTCTATCAGGTCCATAGACTTTTATTGGAGCAATGTATGTCATGTGTATGTTTTTGGGAATATTTTGGCTAGTTTACATCCACACAGTATAGCACTTTTCAATAAAACTGTTAGCAATTTTTTTTACAGAATTAAATTACATACAATCGAATACTTGAAGGATTGTTTCAAGTAGAACCCTAAAACATGGTATAATTCTATCTTTTATGGTTTGGGCAAACACAGTAATCTATAGACCAGGCAAATGCTGTCACTTTGTACTTCATGTTAAGAGACTAGGGCTAGCTCCAGAAAGTGCAGAGCCATTTGTTAAATTATCCAAACAATTAATTACCAGAGTACAAACCCAAGTTCTGAAGCTTTTTGCCTTTGTTCACATGTACATGTTTGTTTCAGGGAAAGACAAATTGAATAAGTGATCTATTGCAGGGGTGTCAAACTGCATTCCTCAAGGGCTGCAAACAGGTCATGTTTTCAGGATTTCCTTGTATTGCACAGGTGATCATTTAATCACCTGCACAGAATGATTCCAGCACCTTGTGCAATGAGAAGGAAATCTTGAAAACACGCATGGTTTGAGGCCCTCGAGGAATGCAGTTTGACACCCCTGATCTATTATGGAAATAGTAACAGAGGGAAAAAAGGGAAAAAAAGTCCTGCATGTAGTATTTTTTTAACCATTATGAAAAATTATAACCCAGAAGAATCCCATAATAATGAATGAGGCCCCTCTGCTGCCATTTGCATAATAGATGCAATGGATCAATTTTTCTGTTCCTAAAACAAAACAGACAAAAGTAAATATTCAAGTGGTCATGTGAACAGGGCATCGCAGATTACTTGTGCAACCTGAGTGAGTTCTTATTTTCAACAAGTACATTTTTGTTTGATTTTTCTAAAATAATACAACTCTACATTAGTGCATCACTACACTCAATTGGGTAGCGATGTACTGGTGAAAGATAGCTTACGCTTTAACACCCGCAAGACTGAATTTTCCACTTTACCATGTATCCTTAAAATTACACTTGGTATCCATTCTTTAATGCAATGTAACCTTTTTCAGCGCGTTATTTAACCCAATTAATTTTGTTTATTGTGCCGTACTACACAGTTATATTGCTTTTCTGTATTACTTTCTACTTCTCCAAAGTTTATTTCATATTTAATTTGCATGTAAATTAACCTCATTCCTATTGGGAGAAATATATTTTCCACTACATATGATCATTATCATTAATTGTATTTCATAAAAACATCGCATTGCCCAAAGTTCAGTTAAGAAAATAAAGGAGGAAAGTTATTCAAAGCTATTAAAGTCATATTTCAAAAGCAACAGCATAGAGTTCATCACAGTTTTCACAAGATTATAATGAACTTCAGTAAACAATTATGCCAAAATTATATGGTTTTCATTATTCCACTGACTATTTCAGATGGAAAGAAACTGTGGAGCACATGGGGTATAGTTTGACCATTATATCAGATTTATACATGGATGGATCTAACTTTTGGGATTCCTACAGAAACATATAGAGGTACAGGAAGGTCCCATGCACCTCAATAGGTGCCTTAATATGGCACCAAACAAGGGTGAATAAAGGATAAATAATAGTGATGAGCGAACATGCTTGGATAACATGTTATTCGAGCATACTCGGGTGTTATTCCACTATCTTTGGCGTGATCGAATAGTATGTTCACGCCCCTGCGGCTGTTAGACAGCCGTAACAAATACAAGAATTACCTGTTTGTTAGGCAATCCCAGCATGTGTTGTGTCCGTCTAACAGCTGCAAAACATGCAGCTGCGGGGACTCGATCATATTATTCGAGCAAGCCCAAGATACTGGGATAACACCCGAGAACATGTTATCCAAGCACATTCACTCATCATGAATAGGTAAGTAAATAACTGCACGTGAAAAAAGAATGGCGGTTGACATGACAGGAGCAACGTTCATATGTACACAGCTTTTCTTAGAGAATTGAATCGGCACAGACTAGAAATACTATACATCACAAACGCTATTCTAATGTACCGTATCTTTTGTTGTGATTTCACATATGAGAACAGAAAGCTTAAAGTACCATTCCGCTGCTTTTATTATTTCATCACCAGATAGGTATCAGTAATGTATGTTCTATGTGTAGAAAAATAGCACTGCCTCCTCCTGCTTGACTGACAGTCTCTATACTGTGAGTCTTCAGGGAAATGAGTTGTCAGTCAAACAGGATAAGGTGGCGGCCCTGGGTGTGGAATAGAGCTGGAGTGACAGAGGTGCCAGAGCTATAAATAACTCTTTAGACTCATTTGCTTATATAATCATACACTGACATCTCAGTAATGGAGGAACGGACAGGCCAGTGATGGTAGTGCTAGAGTTTTCTGTGAAAGAGTTACACGCGCATATAAAAAGATTATGGTGTGAAATCCTGCTGACGTATTCCCTTTAATGTAAGTCTAAGAGAGCCTTGTTCTGAGTCTCATAGACTTACTTTGAGATGTGACTTCTGGTCTGCTCCGCAAATACTGGACTAATCAGGCTGGTCACAACTGTGGACAAATGGTCCAAAAGACATCCAAAGAAGTGATGGAAACTACAGAAGATGGCCACTGGTAAGTATTTAATGCTACACACGGAATACAAACTACTTATACCTATCCGGCAGTGCAATAAAAAAAAGTGGTGCTTTTTTTCTTTCATGCACATAAAACTGACAAACCAAAGCCAAAATTGAGCAAATGGACACAGCCTTTGGCCTCATTCCAACAGCTGTAATACAGTTGCATTTTGACATCCAAAAGACTCAGACCACTTAGCAGTTCAAATGACCTGAATGTAGATCGCACAGCAATTATGTGGAAACTTGTATGGATGTATGAACAAGACCTAACGAGCAAGATACTAATTCAAATGGACATTAATATCTGAGTCTGATACACGTTACTGCATATAACTTGCCACATTTTAATAAAGCTAATTAGCAGCGGTCATTTAATAGAAGAGGTTACATAAGGAAGGCAACAGAGATGGGAAATAAACATGAATATACAGCTCGGCTCTCATCTTACTAAAAAACATAATTAACATGATAAATTTTGAGATTATTTAACATCTAGAGAAATTTGACATACAAAACTATTTTCTGACATTCTCGGTTTCATGATGTTTGTTAAACCTTATACTAAATATGAATAAGTTTGTTATGCTCTGCGCATTACCATAATAAATTAGAAGATACATCGTACCACTTAGGCTACTTTCACACTAGCGTCGTGCACTGCACGTCGCTATGCGTCGTTTTGTAGAAAAAACGCATCCTGCAAAAGTGCTTGCAGGATGCGTTTTCTCCATTGACTTGCATTAGCGACGCATTGCCACATGTCGCAACCGTCGTGCGATGGTTGCTGTTATGACCTGGTGGTTAGGAGCACCCGAAGTGACCTGATGGTTAAAACAGAAAACCTGGGACAAGCTCTGAGGAAGTGGTAACTCTACTGACTGCAATCCCTAATCCCATCACACACACTAGAAATAGCCGTGGAGCGTACCTAACTCTCCCTAGACGCCTCTTCACAGCCTAAGAGCTAACTACCCCTAAAGATAGAAATAGAAGCCTACCCTGCCTCAGAGAAATTCCCCACAGTAAAGGTAGCCCCCCACAAATATTAACTGTGAGTTAAGAGGGAAGTGACAAACACAGGAATGAAACAGATTTTAGCAAAGGAGGACGAATCTTCTCTAGAAAGACAGAGGATAGGAAAGGGAACTATGTGGTCAGTACAAAAAACTACAAAAACCACGCAGAGTGTGCAAAAAGACCTCCACACCGACTCACGGTGTGGAGGTGCAGCTCTGCACCCCCAGAGCTTCCAGCTAGCAAGGAAATATCATAATAGCAGGCTGGACTGAAACATAGCAAGTACTGAAAAATATATTCAAAAAACCAATGAACAGCAAATGACTAGCAAGGACTTAGCTTCTGCTGGAGTAGTCAGGTCATCTGAGAATTCCAAGAGAGATCTGAACCAGTACTGAGACATTGACAGCTGGCATGGACTAACGACCTGGGCAGAGTTAAATAGGGAAGCCAGCAGCAGCAATAAACGAGGGCAGCTGAGAAAGCCAACCTCAAAGATCAGCAGTTCCACTCAAAGCAACCAGAGGGTGTACAAGGACAGAACTCACCAAAGTACCATTCACAACCACAGGAGGGAGCCCGAGAACGGAATTCACAACAGTACCCCCCCTTGAGGAGGGGTCACCGAACCCTCACCAGAGCCCCCAGGCCGATCAGGACGAGCCAAATGAAAGGCACGAACTAAATCGGCAGCATGGACATCGGAGGCAACAACCCAGGAATTATCCTCCTGACCATAGCCCTTCCATTTAACCAGGTACTGAAGCTTCCATCTCGAAATACGAGAATCTAAAATCTTCTCCACCACATACTCCAACTCCCCCTCAACCAACACCGGAGCAGGAGGATCAACGGAAGGAACCATAGGCGCCACATATCTCCGCAACAACGACCTATGGAACACATTATGGATGGCAAAAGAAGCTGGAAGGGCCAAATGAAACGACACAGGATTGATAATTTCAGAAATCTTATAAGGACCAATGAAACGAGGCTTGAATTTAGGAGAAGAAACCTTCATAGGAACATAACGAGAAGACAACCAAACCAAATCCCCAACACGAAGTCGGGGACCAACACAGCGACGGCGGTTAGCAAAACGTTGCGCCTTCTCCTGAGACAACGTCAAATTGTCCACCACGTGAGTCCAAATTTGTTGCAACCTGTCCACCACAGAATCCACACCAGGACAGTCAGAAGGCTCAACCTGCCCCGAAGAAAAACGAGGATGAAAACCAGAATTACAAAAAAAAGTTGAAACCAAAGTAGCAGAACTAGCCCGATTACTAAGGGCGAACTCGGCCAATGGCAAGAAGGTCACCCAATCATCCTGATCAGCAGAAACAAAGCATCTCAGATAGGTTTCCAAGGTCTGATTGGTTCGTTCGGTTTGGCCATTTGTCTGAGGATGGAACGCTGAAGAAAAAGACAAATCAATGCCCATCTTAGCACAAAAGTACCGCCAAAACCTAGAAACAAATTGGGAACCCCTGCCCGACACAATGTTCTCCGGAATGCCATGCAAACGAACCACATGCTGAAAAAATAATGGAACCAAATCAGAGGAGGAAGGCAATTTAGGCAAGGGTACCAAATGGACCATCTTAGAAAACCGATCACAAACCACCCAGATGACAGACATCCTTTGAGAGACAGGAAGATCAGAAATAAAATCCATGGAAATATGTGTCCAGGGCCTCTTCGGGACAGGCAAAGGCAAAAGCAACCCACTGGCACGAGAACAGCAAGGTTTGGCCCGAGCACAAGTCCCACAGGACAACACAAAAGAACGCACATCCCGCGACAAGGAAGGCCACCAAAAGGACCTGGCAACCAAACCTCTGGTACCAAAAATCCCAGGATGACCAGCCAACACTGAACAATGAAATAACCCTACTAGTCCATCTATCAGGGACAAACAGTTTCTCCACTGGGCAGCGGTCAGGTCTATCAGCCTGAAACTCCTGCAGCACCCGCCGCAAATCAGGGGAGATGGCAGACAGAATCACCCCCTCTTTGAGAATACCAGCCGGCTCAGGGACTCCCGGAGAATCAGGCAAAAAGCTCCTAGAAAGGGCATCAGCCTTCACATTCTTAGATCCCGGAAGGTATGAGACCACAAAATCGAAACGGGAGAAAAACAGTGACCATCGAGCCTGTCTAGGGTTCAACCGCTTGGCGGACTCGAGGTAAGTCAGATTCTTGTGATCAGTCAAGACCACCACGCGATGTTTGGCTCCCTCAAGCCAATATCGCCACTCCTCAAATGCCCACTTCATAGCCAACAACTCCCGATTGCCGACATCATAATTACGCTCGGCAGGCAAAAACTTTCTAGAAAAGAAAGCACACGGCTTCATCAAGGAGCCATCAGAACTTCTCTGAGACAAAACAGCCCCTGCCCCAATCTCAGAAGCATCAACCTCGACCTGAAAAGGGAGCAAAACATCTGGCTGATGCAACACAGGGGCCGAAGTAAAATGACGTTTAAGCTCCTGAAAGGCCTCAACGGCCGCAGGGGACCAATTCACCACATCAGCGCCTTTCTTCGTCAAATCAGTCAAAGGCTTAACCACACTAGAAAAATTAGCGATGAAGCGACGGTAAAAATTAGCAAAGCCCAGGAACTTCTGAAGACACTTCACAGATGTAGGTTGAGTCCAATCATAAATGGCCTGAACTTTAACAGGATCCATCTCGATAGTAGAAGGGGAAAAAATGAAGCCCAAAAAGGAAACCTTCTGAACTCCAAAGAGGCATTTAGAGCCCTTCACAAACAACGCATTAGCACGAAGGACCTGGAACACCATCCTGATCTGCCTTACATGAGACTCCCAATCATCTGAAAAGACCAAAATATCATCCAAATATACGATCATGAACCTATCCAGATACTTCCGGAAGATGTCGTGCATAAAGGACTGAAACACAGATGGAGCATTAGAAAGCCCGAATGGCATCACCAGGTACTCAAAATGGCCCTCGGGCGTATTAAATGCTGTTTTCCATTCATCGCCCTGTTTAATACGCACAAGATTATACGCCCCTCGAAGGTCAATCTTGGTAAACCAACTAGCCCCCTTAATCCAAGCAAACAAATCAGACAACAGAGGCAAAGGGTACTGAAATTTGACCGTGATTTTATTGAGAAGGCGGTAATCTATACAGGGTCTCAGAGAGCCATCCTTCTTGGCCACAAAAAAGAACCCTGCTCCCAACGGCGACGAAGACGGGCGAATATGCCCTTTCTCCAAGGACTCCTTTACATAACTCCGCATAGCGGCATGTTCTGGCACAGATAAATTGAACAGTCGGCCCTTAGGGAACTTACTACCAGGAATCAAATTAATAGCGCAATCACAGTCCCTATGAGGAGGTAGGGCACTGGACTTGGGCTCATCAAATACATCCTGGTAATCCGACAAAAACTCAGGGACTTCAGAAGGAGTGGAAGAAGAAATTGACATCAAAGGAACAACACCATGTATCCCTTGACAACCCCAACTAGACACAGACATTGATTTCCAATCCAGTACTGGATTATGAACCTGTAACCATGGCAAACCCAACACAACAACATCATGCAAATTATGCAACACCAAAAAGCGAATATTTTCCTGATGTGCGGGAGCCATGTACATGGTCAGCTGAGTCCAGTACTGAGGTTTATTCTTGGCCAATGACGTAGCGTCAATCCCCCTTAAGGGAATAGGACACTGCAAAGGCTCCAAGAAAAAACCACAGCGCCTGGCAAACTCCAAGTCCATCAAGTTCAGGGCAGCGCCCGAATCCACAAATGCCATAACAGAGTAGGACGACAGTGAGCAAATCAGAGTAACAGATAAGAGAAATTTAGGCTGCAAAGTACTAATGGTGACAGACCTAGCGAACCTCTTAGTGCACTTAGGACAATCAGAGATAGCATGAGAGGAGTCACCACAGTAAAAACACAGCCCATTCTGACGTCTGTGTTCTTGCCGTTCAGCTCTGGTCAAAGTCCTATCACATTGCATAGTCTCAGGCCTCCGCTCAGAGGACACCGCCAAATGGTGCATAACTTTGCGCTCGCGCAAACGCCGATCAATCTGAATGGCCAAAGACATTGACTCATTCAGACCAGCAGGCGTGGGGAACCCCACCATAACATCCTTAAGGGCTTCAGAAAGACCCTTTCTGAAAATTGCTGCCAGGGCACACTCATTCCACTGAGTAAGCACAGACCACTTTCTAAACTTCTGGCAATATACTTCTGCCTCATCCTGACCCTGACATAGAGTCAGCAAGATCTTTTCTGCCTGATCCACAGAATTAGGTTCGTCATAAAGCAATCCAAGTGCTAGAAAAAATGCATCCACATTAAGCAATGCAGGATTTCCTGGCTCAAGGGAGAATGCCCAGTCTTGCGGGTCACCACGCAACAAAGAAATAACAATCTTTACTTGCTGAATGGGATCACCAGAGGAGCGGGGTTTCAGAGCAAGAAACAGTCTGCAATTATTTTTGAAATTCAAAAATTTAGATCTATCCCCAGAAAACAAATCAGGAATTGGAATTCTAGGCTCTAACATCGGATTCTGAACTACATAATCTTGAATCCTCTGTACCCTAGCAGTGAGTTGATCCACACAAGAGGACAAACCCTGAAAATCCATATCTACACCTGAGTCCTGAACCACCCAGAGGTTAAGGGGAAAAGAAAGACAAAACAGGCTGCAAAGAAAAAAAAATTGACTCAGAACTTCTCTTATCCCTCTTTTAAGATGCATTAACACTTTGTTGGCCAGCTGTACTGTTATGACCTGGTGGTTAGGAGCACCCGAAGTGACCTGATGGTTAAAACAGAAAACCTGGGACAAGCTCTGAGGAAGTGGTAACTCTACTGACCGCAATCCCTAATCCTATCACACACACTAGAAATAGCCGTGGAGCGTACCTAACTCTCCCTAGATGCCTCTTCACAGTCTAAGAGCTAACTACCCCTAAAGATAGAAATAGAAGCCTACCCTGCCTCAGAGAAATTCCCCAAAGTAAAGGTAGCCCCCCACAAATATTAACTGTGAGTTAAGAGGGAAGTGACAAACACAGGAATGAAACAGATTTTTAGCAAAGGAGGCCGAATCTTCTCTAGAAAGACAGAGGATAGGAAAGGGAACTATGCGGTCAGTACAAAAAACTACAAAAACCATGCAGAGTGTGCAAAAAGACCTCCACACCGACTCACGGTGTGGAGGTGCAGCTCTGCACCCCCAGAGCTTCCAGCTAGCAAGGAAATATCATAATAGCAGGCTGGACTGAAACATAGCAAGTACTGAAAAATATATTCAAAAAAACAATGAACAGCAAATGACTAGCAAGGACTTAGCTTCTGCTGGAGTAGTCAGGTCATCTGAGAATTCCAAGAGAGATCTGAACCAGTACTGAGACATTGACAGCTGGCATGGACTAACGACCTGGGCAGAGTTAAATAGGGAAGCCAGCAGCAGCAATAAAGGAGGGCAGCTGAGAAAGCCAACCTCAAAGATCAGCAGTTTTACTCAAAGCCACCAGAGGGTGTCCAAGGACAGAACTCACCAAAGTACCATTCACGACCACAGGAGGGAGCCCGAGAACGAAATTCACAACAGGTTGCATCGTGTTGCATCGGACCGTCGCCACCAAAAAACGTTGCTTGTAACGTTTTTTGGTACGTCGTTACCGTCTTTTCCGACCGCGCATGCGCGGCCGGAACTCCGCCCCCGCCTCCCCGCATCTCACAATGGGGCAGCGGATGCATTGAAAAACAGCATCCGCTGCCCCCGTTGTGCGGCGCATTCACTGCTAGCGTCGGTACGTCGCAACAACGCAATTCGTCGTGCGTTGTCCGACGCTAGTGTGAAAGTAGCCTTACTCTACAAATTGGTCTTGTGCGACTGTCTGTACAAAGAATTCTTATTACTCATGGGCTCCAAACTTTCATAGGTGCAGGAGAAATACATTTGTATGCTGGAAACTAGTTAGTTTGTTTGAACTTAAAGTTTCTTCCAAGTATTGGAATAACTACTGTATATAATCGAGTATAAGCCGACCAGAGTATAAGCCGAGACCCCTAATTTTGCCAAAAAAAAAATGGGAAAACTTAATGACTCGAGTATAAGCCTAGGGTGGAAAATGCAGCAGCTAACGGTAAATGTCAAAAATAAAAATAGATACCAATAAAAGTAAAATTAATTGAGACATCAGTAGGTTAAGTCTTTTTGAATATCCATATTGAATCAGGAGCCCCATATAATGCACTATAGAGTTCATGATGGGTCCCATAAGATGCTCCATATTAAAATATGCTGCATATAATGCTGCACAAATATTGATTATGACCCCATAAGATGCTCCATAGACATATTTGCTCCATATAATAATGCACAAATGCTGATTATGGCCTCATAAGATGCTCCATACAGACATTTTCCTCATATAATGCTCCACAAATGCTGATTATGGCCCCATAAGATGCTCCATAGACTATTATGCCCCATATGCTGTAGCTGTGATTAAAAAAAAAAAAAAAATCACATACTCACATCTCATCGCTCAGGCCTCCGGCACTTGCTATAGTCACCTTTCTGCGTTCCACCACTGGGCGCCGCTGTGTCTTCCGCGTCCTCTGCACTGAAGTTCAGGCAGAGGGTGGTGCGCACACTAATCGTGTCATCGCGCCCTCTGACCTGACCATCACTGCAGAGGATGCGGAAGACAGCGGCGCCGGCGGTGGAATGCGGACAGGTGAATATAGTGCAATGCCCTAATTATACTCACCTGCACCTGGCGTGGTCCCTGCACATCCCTTGTTCTCCGGGCGCCGGCAGCTTCTTCCTGTATTGAGCGGTCACATGGTACCGCTCATTACAGTAATGAATATGCGGCTCCACCCCTATGGGAGTGGAGTTGGGTCCATATTCATGACTGTAATGAGCGGTACCATGTGACTGCTCAATACAGGAAGAAGCTGCCGGCGCCCGGAGAACCAGGGACGTGCAGGGACCGTGCCAGGAGCAGATGAGTATGATTAGACAGCTGCCGCTCCCCCTCCCCTGCCGACCCCTGGGAATGACTCGAGTATAAGCCGAGAGGAGCAATTTCAGCCTAAAAAATGGGCTGAAATTCTCGGCTTATACTCAAGTATATACAGTAGGTTTATCGATCATAAATACACAATGACGTCACACTGGACATATTGATAAAACACCCACCAGACTGGTTTTGTAGTGTTAGGCTGAGTTCCCACAATGGGTATTTGGTGCATTTTACGTAATAATAATACTGAATAATAGAGATAGTGATGAGAATTGCACTTGGTATACTGGGCAGAATAAGGGATACTGTACTGGACAGGGACAGCTCCAGGTTTTGGAGGGCCCTGGGCGAAAGAGTCTCAGTGGGCCCCCCCTTTTAACACATACCACGATTCATGATGCACAGATACAGCAGAGAAATATAGGTATAGTACAATGCCAGATTTCACTTCTTACATGAGTGATAGCTATTGTAAATTCTACAATACCATACAGCAGAGGGGCTTTATGTCAGTCAACCCCTTAAATGCCAATTTTTGTGACCTACTCCCTCTTCCTCAGTTACCAGTAGACATTTTATTGTTAGCTAAACTTGCTGCAAAGAAAAAACTGCATACATTGAATATGACAATTTTTTAATGGAAAACTTTTTAAAGTAAACATTAGAAATATTAGCGTAGAACATTTGTAAAAGTGCAAAATGGTAGCATATAGCACACCCACGTAGTATATAACACAGCCATGTAGTATATAACACAGCCCACGTAATATATAGCACAGCCACGTAGTATATAACACAGCCCACATAGCATATAGCACAGCCACGTAGCATATAACACAGCCACATAGTATATAACACAGCCCACATAGTATATAACACAGCCATGTAGTATATAACACAGCTCACGCAATATACAGCACAGCCATGTAGCATATAGCACAGCCACGTAGCATATAACACAGCCCACATAGCATATAGCATAGCCAAGTAGTATATAGCACAGCAACGTAGTATATAGCACAGCAACGTAGTATATAGCAGCCTACATAGCATATACAGTGGGGCAAAAAAGTATTTAGTCAGTCAGCAATAGTGCAAGTTCCACCACTTAAAAAGATGAGAGGCGTCTGTAATTTACATCATAGGTAGACCTCAACTATGGGAGACAAACTGAGAAAAAAAAATCCAGAAAATCACATTGTCTGTTTTTTTATCATTTTATTTGCATATTATGGTGGAAAATAAGTATTCGGTCAGAAACAAACAAGCAAGATTTCTGGCTCTCACAGACCTGTAACTTCTTCTTTAAGAGTCTCCTCTTTCCTCCACTCATTACCTGTAGTAATGGCACCTGTTTAAACTTGTTATCAGTATAAAAAGACACCTGTGCACACCCTCAAACAGTCTGACTCCAAACTCCACTATGGTGAAGACCAAAGAGCTGTCAAAGGACACCAGAAACAGAAATTGTAGCCCTGCACCAGGCTGGGAAGACTGAATCTGCAATAGCCAACCAGCTTGGAGTGAAGAAATCAACAGTGGGAGCAATAATTAGAAAATGGAAGACATTCAAGACCACTGATAATCTCCCTCGATCTGGGGCTCCACGCAAAATCCCACCCCGTGGGGTCAGAATGATCACAAGAACGGTGAGCAAAAATCCCAGAACCACGCGGGGGGACCTAGTGAATGAACTGCAGAGAGCTGGGACCAATGTAACAAGGCCTACCATAAGTAACACACTACGCCACCATGGACTCAGATCCTGCAGTGCCAGACGTGTCCCACTGCTTAAGCCAGTACATGTCCGGGCCCCTCTGAAGTTTGCTAGAGAGCATTTGGATGATCCAGAGGAGTTTTGGGAGAATGTCCTATGGTCTGATGAAACCAAACTGGAACTGTTTGGTAGAAACACAACTTGTCGTGTTTGGAGGAAAAAGAATACTGAGTTGCATCCATCAAACACCATACCTACTGCAAAGCATGGTGGTGGAAACATCATGCTTTGGGGCTGTTTCTCTGCAAAGGGGCCAGGACGACTGATCCGGGTACATGAAAAATGAATGGGGCCATGTATCGTGAGATTTTGAGTGCAAACCTCCTTCCATCAGCAAGGGCATTGAAGATGAAACGTGGCTGGGTCTTTCAACATGACAATGATCCAAAGCACACCGCCAGGGCAACGAAGGAGTGGCTTCGTAAGAAGCATTTCAAGGTCCTGGAGTGGCCTAGCCAGTCTCCAGATCTCAACCCTATAGAAAACCTTTGGAGGGAGTTGAAAGTCCGTGTTGCCAAGCGAAAAGCCAAAAACATCACTGCTCTAGAGGAGATCTGCATGGAGGAATGGGCCAACATACCAACAACAGTGTGTGGCAACCTTGTGAAGACTTACAGAAAACGTTTGACCTCTGTCATTGCCAACAAAGGATATATTACAAAGTATTGAGATGAAATTTTGTTTCTGACCAAATACTTATTTTCCACCATAATATGCAAATAAAATGATAAAAAAACAGACAATGTGATTTTCTGGATTTTTTTTTCTCAGTTTGTCTCCCATAGTTGAGGTCTACCTATGATGTAAATTACAGACGCCTCTCATCTTTTTAAGTGGCAGAACTTGCACTATTGCTGACTGACTAAATACTTTTTTGCCCCACTGTAACACAGCTCACGTAGTATATATATATATATCATACATATATATATATATATATATATATATATATACACATCAAGAGAATGCCAAGAGTGTGCAAAGCAGTCATCAAAGCAAAAGGTGGCTACTTTGAAGAACCTAGAATATAAGACATATTTTCAGTTGTTTCACGCTTTTTTGTTAAGTATATAATTCCACGTGTGTTAATTCATAGCTTTGATGCCTTCAGTGTGAATGTACAATTTTCATAGTCATGAAAATACAGCAAAATCTTTAAATGAGAAGGTGTGTCCAAACTTTTGGTCTGTACTGTATATACATTGCATTGAGTCACTTCTCCTGTCTTGTATGCTGGGTGTAAGTCTCAGTATCTGTATTACATTTGTATATACATTGCACAGTGCCAATTCTCCTGGCCTATACATGGGGTGTAATTCTTCATATCTGTATAACAGTATTAGTGTTTGTGCATTAGTGTTAGGGCATGTGTGTATCAAACCACTGACATTTGAATACATATATATGAAAACAGTCTCTGGGTGTTCACAGTCAGGCCCCGATCCTACTCAGCCCTTATTCACATTGAGGTCATTTTTGACACATGGTAAGGTTTTAATGCAAGAGGTTAGGACTATCCCAATTGGGTACATCTTGGCGGTGGTGGGATAGCTTTTATACTTTTTTATTATTATTATTTCATCAAAAAGAGTGTTTGCTAAGTACTTGTGATGAGCAAATATACTCGTTACTCCAGATTTCCCGAGCACGCTCGGGTGTCCTCTAAGTATTTTTTAGTGCTTGGAGATTTAGTTTTCATTGCTGCAGCTGAATGATTTACATCTGTTAGCCAGCATAAGTACATGTGGGGGTTGCCTGGTTGCTAGGGAATCCCCACATGTAATCAAGCTGCCTAAGAGATGCAAATCATACAGCTGAGGTGAGGAAAACTAAATCTCCGAGCACTAAAAAATACTCGGAGGACCCCAGAGCATGCTCGGGAAATCTCGAGTAACGAGTATATTCGCTCATCACTACTAAATACCCAATGTTATTTATATGCACTGTTGCTTTTTAAATCAGGGTATAAGCTCATTTTGATCCTAAGGTTTTATATATCTATTGCACAGCACCGTTTCTCCTGTCCTGTACACTGGGTGTATTTCTCAGCATGTGAGCCTAGTCTGTATGTTTCATATGTGCGGTCACAAGAGGACTATTCAAATTGCTTAACCCCTTAGTGACAGAGGCAATTTGGTACTTAATGACCGAGCCAATTTTTACAATTCTGACCACTGTCACTTCATGAGGTTATAACTCTGGAACGCTTTAAGGATTCCGCTGATTCTGAGATTGTTTTTTCGTGACATATTCTAATTCATGCTAGTGGTAACATTTCTTTGATATTACTTGCTATTATTTATGAAAAAATGGAAATAAGGCGAAAATTTTTAAAATTTTGCAATTTTCAAACTTTGTATTTTTATGCCCTTAAATCAGAGAGATATGTCACACAACATAGTTAATAAATAACATTTCCCACATGTCTACTTTATATCAGCCCAATTTTGGAAACAAATTTTTTCTTGTTAGGGAGTTATAAGGGTTTAAAGTTGACCAGCAATTTCTAATTTTTACAACACCATTTTTTTTAGGGACCACATCACATTTGAAGTCATTTTGAGGGGTCTATATGATAGAAAATAACCAAGTGTGACACCATTCTAAAAACTGCACCCCTCAAGGTGCTCAAAACCACATTCAAGAAGTTTATTAACCCTTTACGTGCTTCACAGAAACTGAAACAATGTGGAAGGAAAAAATGAACATTTAACATTTTTTTGCAAACATTTTAATTCAGAACCATGTTTGGGCGCATGGCAGAGCTCAAAAGCGAAGGAGCGCTATTTGACCTTTCAATGCAAAATTGACTGGAATTGAGATGGGACGCCATGTTGCATTTGGAGAGCCCTTGATGTGCCTAAACATTGAAACCCACCACAAGTGAAACCAGAGCTTGGAAGAGAAGGAGCGCCGTTTGACTTTTTCAATACAGAGTTGGCTGGAATTGAGATTGGATGACATGTCATGTTTAGAGAGCCCCTGATGTGCCTAAACAGTGGAAACGCTCCACAAGTGACACCATTTTGGAAACTAGACCCCTTAAGGACCTTAACTAAATGTGTGGTGAGCACTTTAAACAAAATATCAATAGAAAAATACGGGGGCCAAAGGCCCAGTCAGCTCACCAACAGACCACAGGAGCATGTGAACCCGTCCTGACCCAGACGTAGCAACAGCTGAAGACATGAGAAATATGAAGATTGATCCAGCTCCTTTCTGATTAAAAGTCCTTTATTGATCCATATCCTTAAAAATCATCCCTGCACAGAGGGGAATGTGAACAGCGACAAAAACCTGCTAATAGCTACGCATTTCAATCTAAAAGATCTTTAAACCCCCAGGTGCTTCACAGAAGTTTATAACGTAGAGCCGTGAAAATAAAAAAATCGCATTTTTTCTACAAAAATGATTTTTTGCCCCCAAATTTTTATTTTCACAAAGGTAACAGGAGAAATTCGACCACAAAAGTTGTTGTGCAATTTCTTCTCAGTACGTTGATACCCCAAATATGGGGGTAAACCACTGTTTGGGCGCACTGCAGAGCTTGGAAGAGAAGGAGTGCTGTTTTACTCTTTCAATGTAGAATTGGCTGGAATTGAGATCGGACGCCATGTCGCGTTTGGAGAGCCCCTGATGAGCCTAAACAGTGGAAACCCCCCACAAATGACCCCATTTTGGAAACTAGACCCCTTAAGGAACTTATCTAGATGTGTGGTGAGCAATTTAAACCCTCAGGTGCTTCACGGAAGTTTATAACATAGAGCCGTGAAAATAAAAAAATCGCATTTTTTCTACAAAAATGATATTTTTGCCCTCAAATTTTTATTTTGACAAGGGTAACAGGAGAAATTAGACCACAAAAGTTGTTGTGCAATTTCTCCTGACTGCGTCGATACCCCATATGTTGGGGTAAACCACTGTTTGGACGCACCACAGAGCTTGGAAGAGAAGGAGTGCCGTTTTACTTTTTCAATGTAGAATTTGTTGTAATTGAGATCGGACACCATGTCGCGTTTCGAGAGCCCCTGATGTGCCTAAACAGTAGAAACCCCCCACAAGTGAACCCATTTTGGAAACTAGACCCATTAAGGAACTTATCTAGATGTGTGGTGAGCACTTTAAACCCCCAAGTGCTTCACAGAAATTTATAACGTAGAGCCGTGAAAATAAAAAATCCTTTTTTTTTTCTCAAAAATGATTTTTTAGCCTGCAATTTTTTATTTTCTCAAGGGTAACAGGAGACATTGGACCCCAAAATCTGTTGACCAGTTTGTCCTGAGTACGCTGATACCCCATATGTTGGGGGCGCACTGTTTGGGCACCCATCAGGGCTAGGAAGGGAAGGACCGCCGCTTGGAATGCAGACTTTGATGGGATGGTCTGTGGGCATCATGTTGCATTTGCAGAGCTCCTGATGTACCTAAACAGTAGAAATTCCCCACAAGTGACCCCATTTTGGAAACTAGACCCCCAAAAGAGCTTATCTAGATGTGTGGTGAGCACTATGAACCCCCAACTGCTTCACAGAAGTTTATAATGTAGAGCCATGAAAAAAAATCATATTTTTTCCACAAAAATGATCTTTTCACCCCAAAATTTTTACTTTCACAAGTGTAACAGGAGAAATTGGACCCCAAAATTTATTGTGAAATTTATGCTGAGTAGGCTGATACCCCATATGTGGGGGTAAACCACTGTTTGGGCGGATGGCAGAGTTCGGAAGTGAAGGAGTGCCGCTTTGGAACGCAGACTTTGATAGAATGGTCTGCGGGCGTTATGTTGCATTTGCAGAGCCCCTGATGTACCTAAACAGTAGAAACCCCCCACAAGTGACCCCATTTTGGAAACTAGACCCCCCAAGGAATTTATCTAGATGTGTGGTGAGGACTTTGAATGCCCAAGTGCTTCACAGAAGTTTATAATGCAGAGTCATGAAAATAAAAATAAAAAAACTTTTTTCCACAAAAAAGATTTTTTAGCCCCCAAGTTTTTATTTTCACAAGGGTAACAGGAGAAATTAGACCCCAAAAGTTGTTGTCCAATTTATCCCAAGTACGCTGATGCCCCATATGTGGGGGTAAACCACTGTTTGGGCGCACGGCAGAGCTCAGAAGGGAGGGAGCACCATTTGACTTTTTGAGCGCAAAATTGGCTGTGGCGTTTAGAGACCCCCTGATGTACCTACACAGTGGAAACCCCCCAATTCCAACTCCAACCCTAACCCCAACACACCCCTAACCCTAATCCCAACCGATCCATAATCCTAATCACAATCCTAACCCCCAAAACACCCCTAACCCTAATCCCAAAGCTAACCATAACCCTAATCAAAACCCTAAACCCAACACACCACTAATCCTAATCTCAACCCTAACCTCAAAACCTAACCCTAATCCCAATACACCCCTAACCCTAATCCTAACCTTAACCCTAATCCCAAACCTAACCCTAATCCCAAATGTAACCCTGTTGCAACCCTAATCCAAACCCTAATCCCAACTCTAACCCTAACTTTAGCCCCAACCCTAGCACTAACCCTAACTTTAGCCCAAACCCTAACTTTAGCCCTAAACCTAGCCCCAACCCTAACCCTAACTTTAGCCCCAACCCTAACCCTAGCCCAAACCCTAGCTCTAACCCTAATCCTAGCTCTAAACCTAGCCCTAACCCTAACCCAAGCCCTAACCCTAAGGCTATGTGCACACGTTGCGGATTTTGCTGCGGATCTGCAGCGTTTCTGCAGCTGCGGGTCAGCAGCAGTTTCCCATGAGTTTAATTATTATTAGTACAATCTAAACCTAGGGGAAACATAAAACGCTGTGCCCATGCTGCGGAAAAAAACACTTGGAAACGCAGCGGTTTACATTCCGCAGCATGTCAATTATTTCTGCGGATTCCGCAGCGGTTTTACACCTGCTCCATAATAGAAAACCGCAGGTGTAAAACCGCAGGGGAATCCGCACAAAAACCGCAGTACATCCGCAATAAATCCACAGGAAAAACGCAGCTTTTGGCCCTGCAGATTTATTAAATCTGCTGCGGAAAAATCCGCAGAGAACCATTCTACGTGTGCACATATCCTAACCCTAACCCTAACCCTACCCCTAACCCTTTCCCTAACCCTAACCCTAACCCTAATTGGAAAATAGAAATACATACATTTTTTTTATTTTATTATTTTTTCCTTACTATGGGGTGATAAAGGGGGGGGTTATTTACTATTTTTTTTTATTTTGATCACTGTGATAGGATCTCACAGTGACCAAAATAAAACAGAGGAAGAATCTTCCTCTGCCGGCCGGCAGATCATGGCGGGCGCACTGCGCATGCGCCTGCCATTTTCTTACCGAAGCAAGAAGCCAGCGGCAAGCAGAAGAAGCAGGAGGACCCAGGGACACCGGTAAGTATAATAGGGTCCCCGATCACCCTATTTCTCTGTCCTCTGATGTGCGATCACATCAGAGGACAGAGAATGACATCGCTTTTTTTTTTGCGGTCGCCGGTAAACAGTTAATTACCAGCGATCGCAAAACAGGGGTCGGTAAAAACCAACCCCGATCATGTTCTTTGGGGTCTTGGCTATCCCTGGCAGCCGAGACCCCAAAGATCTTTCAGGTGCCGGGCGCACTGAGCATGCACCTGCCATTTTTTTCCCGGAAAAAGATGGCGGCGCCCATCGGAAGCCACGAGGAGCACCGGGGGAGATAGGTAAGTATCGGGGGGCGATCGGGGACCCCATTTATCTGTCCTCCGATGTGCGATCACATCGGAGGACAGAGAAATTAAATGGCAAATTGTGTTTTTTTTTGTTGCGACCGCCGGTAAATGGTTAATTACCGGCGATCGCAACTCGGGGTCGGTAAAAACCCCCCAAATCATGTTCTCTGGGGTCTCGGCTACCCCCGGCAACCAAGACAACAGAGAAAATCCAACTCTGTGGGGCGCTATTCACTTTTTTCACAGCGCCGTTAATTAAGTACCCTTAACTGCTGCCGTTAAAAGGCGTATCGGCGGTCGTTAAGGGGTTAAGCTGTGTGAGGGAGGGGGCAGAAAACTGAATATCCTCCTCTGTGCTCATATATCATTTTATTTATTTTGCAAAATATGTGCAATATTTTAGGCTATGTGCACACGCTGAGGATTTTGCTGCGGATTCGCAGCGGATTGGCCGCTGCGTATCTGCAGCAGTTTTCCATGAGTTTACAGTACCATGTAAACCTCTGGAAAACAAAATCTGCAGTGCACATGCTGTGGAAAAAAACGCGTGGAAACGTAGCAGTTTATATTCCGCAGCATGTCAATTCTTTGTGAGGATTCGGCAGCGGTTTACACCTGCTCCTCATTAGGAATCCTCAGGTGTAAAACCGCAGGTGGAATCCGCACAAAAACCACGGAAAAACAGCGGTAAATCTGCAGTAAATCCACAGTGCAGTTTTCCTGCGGATTTAACAAAATCAGTCCGGAAAATTCCACACACCATTCCGCAGCGTGTGCACATACCCTTACATTTTAGTTACCAGCCTACAAATCACATCAAGCTCCATTTAGAACATGCAGCTATTTTTTTATGCCAAAAAATTACAGACAAAATTATACTTGTAAAAAATGTGCCATATTGTGTGTGAAATGACAATCTCTTATGCTGCTTTGAATATACATCTGTAAAATTATAAACGTACCACAGGAATTTAGCTCTCTAGCCTCTGTTCACCAACAATCACTAACAGATTTCCTACCAATATGTTTGCATGGACCAAATGTATAATAATAACCAATAAAATGTTTTTCACTGTACATATGTCAGTTCCTCATTTTGATTATTATTTCTGCTTGCATTGCTTAAATAGGTACAATAGGATCACTGTTTAATGACAGTGGATAGAAATCTGTCCTGTGATGTGATGGATTGGACACACAAGTGCACAGATGACTGAACACACAGCTCTGATAAGTGTCCTGTAAGTATTATCAGTTCTGTACCTACTGTAAATGTCAATTAGATGATTAACCCCTTCTCGACACTTGACATACATTTACTTAACAAGTTGGGTGTCGGTACATAGAGCGAGCTCAGGAGCCAAGCGAAGACAATAGGTACAGACTGTTTACAAGCAGAGATCAGAGATAGCGCCAATTGCTTCTATTTATCCACTTACATGCTGCTGTAAGTGATTTGATCTGCAGAGGAAGGGACAGTCCTTTAACTTGCCCATCACCCTGTCACCACAACACAGTCGCGTGATGTCATTGAGCTTACCATTACAACGAGAGCCTACTAAAACTTTTTACTCTTATGAAGCCCAGCCTGTGCTAGCAGAGATCTTGAAAACAGCAAGTTTGCATAAAAATAACATTTATTTGCTGGGCACGGAATATCACATTTAAAGACATTTGAATTTTTGTCTTGAAGTCTCCATGAAAATGTATCAGATGTTGAACTCACGCTCTGACTACTGCTATCTTCAGAGAAAGATAATAAGCACTATTGTATTGTGATGCCTGACTGGTACAATAAACAGCTGAACACTTTGCGTTTAGAGCATATAAAGTGCTTAAGCAGAGGTATTCTCTACTTTATATCAATATGTGTATGTACAGTGGAGGAAATTAGTATTTGATCCTTGCTGATATTGTAAGTTTGCCCACTGACAAAGACATGAACAGTCTGTAATTTTATGGGTATATTAATTAAACATTGAGAGATAGAATATCAAAAATAAAATCCAGAAAATCACATTGTATAAATTATATAAATTTATTTGCATTTTTCAGTGAGAATTAAGTATTTGGTCTCTCTGGCAAACAAGACTTAATACCTGGTGGCAAAACCTTTGTTGGCAAGCACAGCAGTCAGACATTTTTGTAGTTGATGATGAGGTTTGCGCACATGTCAGGAGGAATTTTGGTCCACTCCCTTTTGCAGACCATCTCTAAATAATTAAGATTTTGAGGCTGTCGCTCGGCAACTTGGAGCTTCAACTCCCTCCATAAGTTTTCTATGGGATTAAGGTCTGGAGACTGGCTAGGCCACTCCATGACCATAATGTGCTTCATTTTGAGCCACTCCTTTGTTGCCTTAGCCATATGTTTTCGGTCATTGTCTTGCTGGAAGACCCAGTGACGACTCATTTTTAATGTCCTGGAGAAGGGAAGGAGGTTGACACTCAGGATTTTACGGTACATGGCTCCATCCATTCTCCCATTGATGCCTTGAAGTAGTCCTGTGCCTTTAGCAGAGATACACCCCCAAAACATAATGTTTCCGCCTCCATGCTTGACAGTGTGGTCGGTGTTCTTTGGGTCATAGGCAGTATTTCTCTTCCTCCAAACACGGTGAGTTGAGTTAATGTCAAATACCTCCATTTTTGTCTCATCTGACCACAGCACCTTCTCCCAATCACTCCCAGAATCATCCAGGTGTTCATTGGCAAACTTCAGACGGGCCTACACATGTGCCTTCTTGAGCAGGGGGACCTTGCGGACACTGTAGGATTTAAACCTTTACGGCGTAATGTGTTACCAATGACTTTTTTGGTGACTGTGATCCCAGCTGCCTTGAGATCATTAACAAGTCCCCCTTGTTGTTTTAGGCTGATCTCTCACCTTCCTCATGATCTAGGATACCTACGAGGTGAGATTTTGCATGGTGCCCCAGATCGATGTCGATTGACAGTCATTTTGTATTTCTTCCATTTTCTTACTATTGCACCAATAGTTGTCTCCTTCTCACTCAGCGTCTTACTTCTGGTTTTGTAGCCCATTCCAGCTTTGCACAGGTCTATGATCTTGTCTCTGACATCCTTATAAAGCTCCTTGGTCTTGCCCATGTTGTAGAGGTTAGAGTCTGACTGATTAATTGAGTATGGGGAATGGAGTCTTTTATAAAGGTGATTATGTAAGACAGCTGTCTTTAATGCAGGTAGCAAGTTGATTAGGAGCGTCTAACTGGTCTGTAGTGTAATGATACACAGTGTGTGTATAACCAGAGGTGAAGCCTAGGGGGCGCTTTAGCAGAGACAACAGGCCAGCAAGGAAATAGTGAGAGCACTGCAAGGTGCAGTATGTACCGTACCAAAGCCCAGCTGGACGTGCGAGGCCAGAGGGAAGGATGGGGCGGAACCAACCACCACACGACGGAATGCAAGCCAGCTGGAAGTGGTAACGAGGATGAAGTCAGGAGCAAGCAGAGGGGAAGAAGCCAAACGGGGTATGTGGGAGCCGAGGGGTGAGACAAAAGACAAGTCAATATCGAGCCAGGGGTCAAAGGCTAGGATGGAGCGTGGTATCCAAAGGGCTGGACAGGAGAATAGTCAGGAGAGGAGCCGAGTGTCAGAAACCAGAGAAGTCAGGATGGTACAGAGACAAGAGACAGACGAGTCAAGGAACACACGGGGTCATACATAGAAGCACATGCATACAGAGGAACAATGAGTTAACTGAGTAACCTAGGTCAGCTACACTAGCTGAGAGTAACGGAAGAATCAATGACACCAGACCCAGGATCAACTAGCATTAAATAGCCACCCCAGAACCAAAGAGAGGCGAAATAGCATTAACCCTGACCTGACCAGGATGGAGGCTGAACCATCTGAGTCATAACATGTAGGAGGCAGAACGCTTAATGGTTGGTAGGGGATCAAATACTTATTTCTCACTGAAAAATTCAAATAAATTTATACAATTTATACAATGTGATTTTATGGATTTTATGTTTGATATTCTATTTTTCAATGTTAAAATTAACCTACCCTTAAAATTATAGACTGTTCTTGTCTTTGTCAGTGGGCAAACTTACAAAATCAGCAAGCGATCAAATGCTTATTTCCCCCATTTATGTACATACAGTATCATATTTTTACTGAATGCTGTCATTTTAGAGATCACCCTTGCAAATATTTAAAATCTATTCCAATATGAAGGGATGAATTCTTAAATTCATGTTCAAACAAAAAGAAAAAAATATATTCTTTTACTATATATTGCTAACTATATTTCAGCCATTGCATCTCATCCATGAAGATTGTGATATAGCGATTCATCCATATTAATTTGGAAACAGTGACTGCTCAGAATACACATCTTTACATGCTTGGCCAGTTCCTTAATACTTCACATGAAGCTGTGGTAGTACAATCTGAAAAATGACACCACACATTCAGGGTGAATACCATTAGACACACACACTTGTTAAACAACTGTCCTTCAGAATTAATCCAATATCTAACAATATCAATATTTCTTTCAGGGTTCTTGGAGTATTTTGACAATATTTTCCCCATAACATCATACGATATTATACACTATATTTATCTTTTTATTGGGCATTACTGGTTTAACTCTGACAGCTGTACAAGGAAATTCATTTATATCAGTCACTTTCTACATTTTATTGTATTTCCTACAGCATTAAGAATGGGTTCACAACATGTTTAGCCATACCAAAATTACCCACAAGCATACTGAACAATATCCATAGGCTTCTAGGAGGCATGTAATACACACCAAAAAAGTGTTATTTTAATTTGTTTAGCATTTTTTTTAGACATATATAATTTTTTTTCTTTTTGCATTTTTGGAAAGAGTAGTTACTTTTACAGTACACATTCACTTACATTGGAAATAGTATGGTCAATCATGGTGTTATCTTTATACATCCCCTTGAAAGTAAAATGGGAAGCAAATCATAATCTTTTAACATCAACTTATAGTTTATATATGTATGATAGCTATAAAATGAATATTATAATTATACAATTGCTTTGATTTACTAATTCTGGTTTACAAAATGTGTATTAGTCCATTCTCATAGACAACCAAATGTACAATTATTTGGTTGCTTAGGACCTGCAGAACACTTTCTCTAATGATTTACATTCTGAGAAGAGAAGTCTTTGCACAAGGTATTGTACAAAAATTTGATGCTGTGCATGTTGCAACTCTGGATCAATACAATATAAATAAAACAAAGTATTTACAAAGGTTCTCAACTTTGTATGTTTGCAAAGCCACATTCACACTTCAAATTTTTGAGTCTAGATTTTCTCATATTATTTTTCCAACCCATGCTCACCATATTACAATGAAAAAAAATGCACATAGATAGATATAGAATACATTTTAATTTGCACTCCACACAAATTATATTAATTAACAAATTGACTTGCTGGGATCACTTTGTTTTTGTTCATCTTTCTCTGGTCCCTCAAATTCAAATGCTCCAGGTTGGTTTACACACTATAGACACCCAACACCAGAGGCACTAACAATTACTGCCGCATGTTACTGGAAGATATAGAAGTTGCAAAAAAGCAGACATTTTTTCTTCTGTCTTTGCTTCTTGGTCTATTGGATGGTTCGACACAAGTACGGTAATTTTAGGTGATCAACACAGTCAAAGGCTTTGCTGTAATCGATGAACCAAAATTAGATCTCCTAGATGTATTTGCATGAACTTTTTCCATTATCCACCTAATGAAGGCATTTACATTTCTTGCTACTCTGCCTTTTCGGAATCGTGCCTTCCCTTTCGTAGGTTTTTGTCAATGTAAGGCTGTAACCATCTTTGTAAGATCTTCAGTAGTATTTTGCTGGGATTAGGTATTTGCACAATAGTCCTATTATTTCCACAGTCTTTAGCATTCCCCATCTTTGGAATAGGAATAAATACAGGTCTTGTCCTGTCCATGGGCCATTTACTAGTTGTACATACATCTTGACATTGGTGTGTGATGACATCAACTGTTCCATCAGCTCTATTGGAATATTGTCACATCCAGGCACTTTGTCATTTGACAGAAGCTTTATCGCAACAATGAAATAGTCTTTCAGGATGTTCGTCTCTCTATCATTTCTAGTCTCAGTTTCTTTCTTTATTACGGAGTCACTTTTGTAGAGGTGTTTGGTGTACTCTTTCCATCTTTCCTTCATCTGTTCTGTTTCAGTTAGTTTGTTCCTGTTGGCATCTTTCAACATACCCACTCTTAGTTGAAACTTTCATTGTATCTTTTTGATCTTTAGGTATGTTTTCCTGGTCTTGTCTCTCATATGTTAACTCTTCATTTCTGTACATATTTTTGGTAATAAAGTTCTTTGTCTGCTCAAATTGTTCGCTTTAGTTTTTTAGTGATGTTGTCTCAGCTTTCATTTGCTTTTCTTTGATGAAGTTTAGAGTCTCTACTGCTAACCATGGCTGAGGGAGTCTCTTTTGTCTCTTGGCTTCTTCAATAATAATAGTCTTTATATGTGTCCATAATTCCTCAGTGTCATGATTCAGGCTGAGGTTTGTTTCTTGTTATTCTCTCCCCGGTCTGGTCATGCGGGGGTTATTCCTTCTCTGCCTCGTTCTGGGTTCTGTATGGCTATTTCAGTCTGTTGAAGCCTGCAGACCAATGTCAGTGATAGTTCATAATCCCAGGCTAGAGCAGCTGACCCCTTGATACTGTGTTTTGTCCTCTGCCCATTTGCTCTGTTCCCATGACTTCCCTTTCCTGCCACCTCGCTTGTCTTAGTGTTTGCTTCCTGTGCTTGAACCTCTTGGTATGTGTCCTGGCTTGTCTTCTGACCTGTTTGACTGTCCCAGTCCCTGTTTGACTTCTGGCTTGTATTTGACCACGTGTATTGTTGTGACCTCTGGTACTTCTGTTCCCAAATGTTGCTTACTCGGCTCATCTGACTACTCTTTCACCACCTGGTGGTGCCATATGATGCTGCCCAGTAGTGCTGTGCTCTGTGTGCAACCTCTCTTCCCTCACCAGCATCCCATGATGGAGGTTGCGCTATACTGCACTGCAGCTCATTACACTCAGGCTGTCATTCATCCATGTCCAATGATAGAAATCGGTTGTGCAGACCATTTCAATAAACTTCAGGTATGTTGATAAAATCAAAGTTGGAAATGGCCCATTGTCTATTCCATTTGTGCAGCCTGACTCTAATCTTTGATGTCAAAAGTTCATGATCTGTTCCAGAGTCAGATCCTGGCCTTGTTTTCTCGGTAATGATCGACAACCTCCATCTTTGTTGAAAACTTACTGCATGTGGTCAATCTCATGCATGTGGTCAATCTCATTTTTACAGGTGCCCAATTCAGTTATGTCCACGTGTAGAGTCTCCGTTTGTGGTTTTGAAAGGAGGTGTTCATGTTGGACAGTCGGTTCGTAATACAAAAGTCAATAAATCTTCCTTCAGCCTTGTTTCGTTCATCATGTCCAAAGTTTAGTACAACGGTTCCATCTTTGTGTGGCCCAATTTGGCATTCAAGTCTCCCATGATAATGAGTAAGTCTTGTTTTGGCATCTTGTTGATTTCTTCTTAAATTTAATTGTAGAAAAGTTCAACATCCTCCTCAGCAGCTGTCGTTGGTGAGTAAACTTGTATAACTGTGACATGGATTGGCGCTCCTTATAGACATATCAAGAGGACTATCATTGACTGCCTTGTACTTCAGGAGTGTGCCAGCCAACCTTCGGTTCAGAAAAAAAGCAACCGTTTCATGATATCATTGCCAGAACCAATATTCATTTGACCGGAAATGTGCAAACTAAGTTCATCTTAATTTGCTATTTCTGAATAAGTTAAGGTCTGTCCTGTCCATTTCGACTTTGAAGTTGACGAGATTGCCTTAGTTCATGGTTTATACATTCCAAGTTCCGAACTTTATGGTATCTTTGCAGCTTTTGATTCTTCATCTTTGACCGAGTGATATCAGCATTAGAGATAGGCGAATCCAAACAGGAAAGCTTGGCATCCGTACGGAACATCAGGAAGTCTGTGTTACTATTCGGGTTCGGCTCCCAGAACACCAGGTATTTGTTGCGCTGTCATGTGAACGACAGTGCGGCAAACACCACTTCTGATTGGTGGTAAAATCATCACAGACTGATACAGATACTGAGAATTATATCCAGTATATACAGGACAGGAGGAGTGGTACTTTGCAGTGTGAGTGTATATATACACTGTTCAAAAAAATAAAGGGAGCACTAAAATACCATATCCTAGATATCACTGAATGAAATATTCCAGTTGCAATTCTTTATTCAGTACATAGTAAAAATGTGTTGAGAACAATAAATCAAAAATAATCAATATAAATCAAAATTATTATACCATGGAGGTCTGGATTTGGAATGATGCTCAAAATCAAAGAGGAAAATCAAATTACAGGCTTATCCAACTTCAGTGGAAATGCCTCAAGACAAGGAAATGATGCTCAGTAGTGTGTGGTCTCCACATGTCTATAAGACCTCCCTACAATGCCTAGACATGATGTCCCAGATGTACTCAATCAGATTGCAAGAGATTTTAATTTCTAGGTCACATAGGAGACTGTGACTTTTGTATATATCACATAGGAGACTGTGACTGTTATATATAAATTACATAAGAGACACTGTGGCTGCTGAATATACTGTATATCACAAGAAACACTGACACTGCTTTATTCATCATATATGAGACTAAGACTGCTACATACATAAAAAAGGAACCCCTCTCACCACTATATTTATTATTTTGTCCCTAAGGAGCCCATCTTCGCTACCATGCTGCTCCTGTGTGGGTCATTGAGCTTCAGTAAATATTTCCACTTGATCTAGGCTTGCAGTTCCTGCTCCATCTCCTGCTGCCTATGCTGTTCCAGATGATACTCAAAGTATTAAGGAATTAAGCCAGGTTCACCCCCTCAGAAGCACAATATCACAGAGTGAACGTCCCATTACATCCATTCAGCTCATAAACACCTACAAAAACTGGAAAAGTATTCATGAAATCCTAAAATGCAGAAAATATGGAGGTGACGTCCATAACACATGCACGGTATCATTTCTCAATATTGCCTAATACATAAGAAAATTCACAATAACTCGGTGATTATACCTACAATGAGAATGTACGAACACTGTCAACACCATTTAAGTATGGATGGCAAACACGAATGAACGCCATCCAGTCTCCTGGCCATATCTAAAACAATAAATAATCTTGAGACCATACCTGTTGGTGACCATTATGAAAGCTATCAGTGTGCAACTGAAACATCCCTTCTCCCCACAACCTTGTATCTCTATAATTTCAAAATAACATTCAGGCGCATTGCTTATATTCATGCCCCACACTCGTAGGTATAATCATGCAATGAGGTTTTATTCAATTCTGTTACATAAAAAAATCAAAAATAGTGAAGCAGATCAATTTGGTGGTAAAGACAGGTGACTATGAAATACAGCCAGCACCTCAGCAAGGCGTGGGAACGCCGATTCTCAAGTCACCCAGACCAGGAACTTACCCAGCAACCTTCCTAGCAACTTCTCTCCACTGCAGGGTGGATTTCACCTGGAAACTCTCCCCTTTACTATAAATATAAGAGATATATCAGTGTCTTCACACTAAACTGACGTAATGACTAAGACTCGAGATGGATCGAAACGTCTTGTGTATTGCATAGTCACCTGTATTTACCACCAACTTAATCTGCTCCCCTATTTTTGATTTTTTTTATGTAACAGACTTGAATAAAAACTGTTTGCATGATTATACCTATGAGTGTGGGGTGAATTTTGGTCCTATACAGTTCAGGGCTTTTCAGCCCATTCCACCAGCACCTCATTCCTCTGACAGTGTGCACACTAATTATCATCTTGATACTTCCTTCAAAAACAAACAATATGATAATCAATAATCTTGTCACCACTGCATATGTTAAATTTCTCTTCCACAATGCCAGTTTCAGGAAAACATTAACCCCTTCATGACCCAGCCTATTTTGGCCTTAATGACCTTGCCATTTTTTGCAATTCTGACCAGTGTCCCTTTATGAGGTAATAACTCAGGAACGCTTCAACGGATCCTTGCGGTTCTGAGATTGTTTTTTCGTGACATATTGGGCTTCATGTTAGTGGTAAATTTAGGTCGATAATTTCTGAGTTTATTTGTGAAAAAAACGGAAATTTGGCGAAAATTTTGAAAATTTCGCAATTTTCACATTTTGAATTTTTATTCTGTTAAACCAGAGAGTTATGTGACACAAAATAGTTAATAAATAACATTTCCCACATGTCTACTTTACATCAGCACAATTTTGGAAAGAAATTTTTTTTTTGCTAGGAAGTTATAAGGGTTAAAATTTGACCAGTGATTTCTCATTTTTACAACAAAATTTACAAAACCATTTTTTTTAGGGACCACCTCACATTTGAAGTCAGTTTGAGGGTGCTATATGGCTGAAAATACCCAAAAGTGACACCATTCTAAAAACTGCACCCCTCAAGGTGCTCAAAACCACATTCAAGAAGTTTATTAACCCTTCAGGTGTTTCACAACAGCAGAAGCAACATGGAAGGAAAAAGTGAACATTTAACTTTTTAGTCACAAAAATGATATTTTAGCAACAATTTTTTTATTTTCCCAAGGGTAAAAGGAGAAACCGGACCACAAAAGTTGTTGTCCAATTTGTCCTGAGTACGTTGATACCTCATATGTGGGGGTAAACCACTGTTTGTGGGCACGGCAGGGCTCGGAAGCGAAGGAGCGCCATTTGACTTTTTCAATGAAAAATTGGCTCCAATCTTTAGCGGACACCATGTCGCGTTTGGAGAGCCCCCGTGTGCCTAAACATTGGAGCTCACCCACAAGTGACCCCATTTTGGAAACTAGACGCCCCAAGGAACTTATCTAGATGCATAGTGAGCACTTTAATCCCCCAGGTGATTCACAAATTGATCCGTAAAAATGAAAAAGTACTTTTTTTTCACAAAAAAATTTTTTAGCCTCAATTTTTTCATTTTCACATGGGCAACAGGATAAAATGGATCCTAAAATTTGTTGGGCAATTTCTCCTGAGTACGCCGATACCTCATATGTGGGGGTAAACCACTGTTTGGGTGCACGGCAAGGCTCGGAAGGGAAGGCGCGCCTTTTGACTTTTTGAATGAAAAATTATCTCCATCGTTAGCGGACACCATGTCGCGTTTGGAGAGACCCTGTGTGCCTAAACATTGAAGCTCCCCCACATGTGACCCCATTTTGGAAACTAGACCCCCCAAGGAACTTATCTAGATGCATAGTGAGCACTTTAAACTCTCAGGCACTTCACAAATTGATCCGTAAAAAATGAAAAAGTACTTTTTTTTCACAAAAAAAAATTTTTAGCCTCAATTCTTTCATTTTCACATGGGCAACAGGATAAAATGGATCCTAAAATTTGTTGGGCAATTTCTCCTGAGTACGCCGATACCTCATATGTGGGGGTAAACCACTGTTTGGGTGCACGGCAAGGCTTGGAAGGGAAGGCGCGCCATTTGACTTTTTGAATGGAAAATTAGCTCCAATCGTTAGTGGACACCATGTTGCGTTCGGAGAGCCCCTGTGTGCCTAAACATTGGAGCTCCCCTACAAGTGACCCCATTTTGGAAACTAGACCCCCCAAGGAACTAATCTAGATGTATAGTGAGCACTTAAAACCCCCAGGTGCTTCACAGAAGTTTATAACGCAGAGCCATGAAAATAAAAAAATATTTTTCTTTCCTCAAAAATGATTTTTAGCCCGGAGTTTTTTATTTTCCCAAGGATAATAGGAGAAATTGGACCCCAAATGTTGTTGTCCAGTTTGTCCTGAGTACGATGATACCCCATATGTGGGGGTAAACCACTGTTTGGGCGCACGGCAGGGCTCGGAAGGGAAGGCACGCCATTTGGCTTTTTGAATGGAAAATTAGCTCCAATCATTAGCGGACACCATGTCGCGTTTGGAGAGCCCCTGTGTGCCTAAACATTGGAGCTCCCACACAAGTGACCCCATTTTGGAAACTAGACCTCCCAAGGAACTAATCTAGATGTGTGGTGAGCACTTTGAACCCTCAAGTGCTTCACAGAAGTTTATAACGCAGAGCCATGAAAATAAAAAATTATTTTTCTTTCCTCAAAAATGATTTTTTAACCCACAATTTTTTATTTTCCCAAGGGTAACAGGAGAAATTGGACCCCAAAAGTTGTTGTGCAGTTTCTCCTGAGTACGCTGATACCCCATATGTGGGGGTAAACCACTGTTTTGGCACACGTCGGGGAGCGGAAGGGAAGTAGTGACGTTTTGAAATGCAGACTTTAATGGAATGGTCTGCGGGCGTCACGTTGCGTTTGCAGAGCTCCTGATGTGCCTAAACAGTAGGAACTCCCCACAATTGACCCCACTTTGGAAACTAGACCCCCAAGGGAACTTATCTAGATGTGTGGTGAGCACTTTGAACCCCCAAGTGCTTCACAGAAGTTTATAACGCAGAGACATGAAAATAAAAAATGTGTTTTCTTTCCTCAAAAATATTTTTTTAGCCCAGAATTTTTTAATTTTCCCAAGGGTAACAGGAAAAATTTGATCCCAAAAGTTGTTGTCCAGTTTCTTCTGAGTACGCTGATACCCCATATGTGGGGGTAAACCACTGTTTGGGCACATGGCGGGGCTCGGAAGGGAAGTAGTGATGATTTGGAATGCAGACTTTGATGGAATGGTCTGCGGGAATCATGTTATGTTTGCAGAGCCCCTGATGTGCCTAAACAGTAGAAACCCCCCACAAGTGACCCCATTTTGGAAACTAGACCCCCCAAGGAACTTATCTAGATGTGTGGTGAGCACGTTCAACCCCCAAGTGCTTCACAGAAGTTTACAACGCAGAGCCGTGAAAATAAAAAATCATTTTTCTTTCCTCAAAAAAGATGTTTTAGCAAGCAATTGTTTATTTTCACAAGGGTAACAGGAGAAATTGGACCCCAATATTTGTTGCCCAGTTTGTTGTGAGTACGCTGGTACCCCATATGTGGGGGTAAACCACTGTTTGGGCGCACGTCAGGGCTCGGAAGGGAAGTAGTGACCTTTGAAATGCAGACTTTGATGGAATGGTCTGCGGGCGTCACGTTGCATTTGCAGAGCCCCTGATGTGCCTAAACAGTAGAAACACCCCACAAGTGACCCCATTTTGGAAACTAGACCCCAAAAGGATCTTATCTAGATGTGTGGTGAGCACTTTCAACCCCCAAGTGTTTCACATAAGTTTATAACGTAGAGCCGTGAAAATAAAAAAATAATTGTTCTTTCCTCAAAATTATGTTTTAGCAAGTAATTTTTTATTTTTGCAAGGGTAACAGGAGAAATTGGACCCCAATAGTTGTTGCCCAGTTTGTCCTGAGTACGCTGGTATCCCATATGTGGGGGTAAACCACTGTTTGGGCGCACGTCGGGGCTTGGAAGGGAGGGCGCACCATTTGACTTTTTGAACGCAAGATTGGCTGGAATCATTGGTGGCGCCATGTTGCGTTTGGAGACCCCTGATGTGCCTAAACAGTGGAAACCCCTCAATTCTAACTTCAACACTAACCCCAACACACCCCTAACCCTAATCCCAACTGTAGCCATAACCCTAATCACAACCCTAACCCCAACACACCCCTAACCACAACCCTAACCCCAACACACCCGTAACCCTAAATCCAACCCTAATCCTAACCCTAATCCCAACCCTACCCACAACTGTAACCCCAACACAACCCTAACCCTATCCTTAACCCTAACCACAAGCCTAATCTTAACCCTATTTCCAACCCTAGCCCTAATTCCAACCCTAAGGGTACCGTCTCACATAACGATTTACCAACGATCACGACAAGCGATACGACCTGGCCGTGATCGTTGGAAAGTCATTGTGTGGTCGCTGGGGAGCTGTCATACAGACCGCTCTCCAGCGACCAACGATGCCAAGGTCCCGGGTAACCAGGGTAAACATCGGGTTACTAAGCGCAAGGCCGCGCTTAGTAACCCGATGTTTACCGTGGTTACCAGCGTAAAAGTAAAAAAAAAAAACGTACATACTCACATTTTGGTGTCCTTCAGGTCCCTTGCTGTCTGCTTCCCGCTCTGACTGAGTGCCGCCGTACAGTGAGAGCAGAGCGCAGCGGTGACGTCACTGCTGTGCTGTGCTCTCACTTTCCGGCCGGCAGACAGTCAGAGCGGGAAGCAGACGGCAAGGGACCTGAAGGACACCGAAATGTGAGTATGTACGTTTTTGTTTTTTTTTTACTTTTACGCTGGAAACCACGGTAAACATCGGGTTACTAAGCGCGGCCCTGCGCTTAGTAACCCGATGTTTACCCTGGTTACAAGTGAACGCATCGCTGGATAGCTGTCACACACAACGATCCAGCGATGACAGCAGGAGATCCAGCGACGAAAGAAAGTTCCAAACGATCTGCTATGACGTACGATTCTCAGCAGGGTCCCTGATCGTAGCTGCGTGTCAGACACAGCGATATCGTATGGATATCGCTGGAACGTCACGGATCGTACCGTCGTAGCGATCAAAGTGCCACTGTGAGATGGTACCCTAACTCTAATTCCAACCCTAACCCTAAGGCTATGTGCCCACTTTGCGGATTCGTGTGAGATTTTTCCGCACCATTTTTGAAAAATCCGCAGGTAAAAGGCACTGCGTTTTACCTACGGATTTACAGCGGATTTCCAGTGTTTTTTTGTGCGGATTTCACCTGCGGATTCCTATTGAGGAACAGGTGTAAAACGCTGCGGAATCCGCACAAAATTGACATGCTGCGGAAAATACACAGCGTTTCCGCACGGTATTTTCCGCACCATGGGCACAGCAGATTTGGTTTTCCATAGGTGTACATGGTACTGTAAACCTGATGGAAAACTGCTACGAATTCGCAGCGGCCAATCCGCTGCGGATCCGCGGCCGATCCGCTGCGGATCTGCGGCCAATCCGCTGCGGATCCGCGGCAATCCGCTGCGGATTCGCAGCCAAATCCGCACTGTGTGCACATGCCCTAACCCTACCCCTAACCCTAACCCTAACCCTAATTCTAACCCTAATTCTAACCCTAGTTCTAACCCTAACCCTAGCAGAAAAAAAAAATATATATTTTATTTATTTTTATTATTGTCCCTATGGGGGTGATAAAGGGGGGTCATTTACTATTTTTTCATTTTGATCACTGTGATAGGCTATATCGCAGTGATCAAAATACATCTGGAACAAATCTGCCAGCTGGCAGACTCTGCGGGCGCAGTGCGCATGCGCCCGCCATATTGGAAAATGGCGGCGCCCATGGAGAAGCCGGACGGACACTGGGAGGCCCGGTAAGTATGTAGGGGGGGTGATCGGATCACGGGGGGGGGGGGACCGGAGCACAGGGAGGGGGCACCGGAGCACGGGGGGAGCGGACAGGAGGACGGAGGAGCGGACAAGACGTTTTAGGGGACGGACCACGTAACGGAGCGGTGGGGGGGCGATCGGTGGGGTGGGGTGGGGGCAGATTAGGTTTTCCAGCCATGGCCGATGATATTGCAGCATCGGCCATGGCTGGATTGTAATATTTCACCGTTTTTTTGGGTGAAATATTACAAATCGCTCTGATTGGCAGTTTCACTTTCAACAGCCAATCAGAGCGATCGTAGCCACGGGGGGGTGAAGCCACCCCCCCTGGGCTGAAGCACCACTCCCCCTGTCTCTGCAGATCGGGTGAAATGGGAGTTAACCCCTTCACCCAATCTGCAGGGACGCGATCATTCCATGACGCCACATAGGCGTCATGGGTCGGATTGGCACCGACTTTCATGACGCCTATGTGGCGTCATGGGTCGGGAAGGGGTTAACACCATTAAAAAATATATGCTTGTGATAGATCAGCTCACTCTGCTGCACATAGAGGTAGATACGGGAACACTGCAGCTTGAAGGGTGCACTTGGTTTAATAAGTACGAAATAAACCAAAAGTTAAGCACAAAATAAACACAGCCCTCTGGACAAAACAGTAAAATAAAACAAAACAGAAGCTCCAGGTACAGTCCTTGTAGTAGTGGGGTCAGCCAGCTCAGGGTTAACATCACCCACTTTTCTGGAGTATTCCTCTCCAGACACTCAAGACAAAAACCACTAGTCTGCCTCTGGAGCCAAGCTATTTAATCCAAGACCATGTGACTCCTCACCCATGTGACTGATCACATGACTGTGACATCACAGGTCCTGTCAGCACACGGCGGTGCCGACTCTGCAGGTGGAGATAAGGTGGACAGTCTCCAATTCGCTCCATGAATGTCCACATAAAACCAGCCCATTTATGCAACTTTAGCTTAAGCCAATGCCACACACAGTGGGGGAAAACTAGGTGTAACATGAGGGGAATGAAGCAAAAATGCTAAGGGATGGGGGAGTGTAGACCCCTTGGTAGATCTAATAGCACCCTGCCTCCTCTACCGTCCCTATATTGGTTTCACATAAACCACCGAGCAGGAACCTGAGCCCTGTGTATCCATAGAGCTAGGCCCTGAATAGTGAAGAGGGACTGCTATAGCTCCAAGCCTTCATAAGGGGAAAATGTGAATATCACCGGCAACTCTCTGAAGCAGACTGGGGGTCTATAAACACACAGGTCCAGGTGTGTCAATTAGAGCTGGAGGACAGTTGCCACTGGGTCTAAAAATCTGAAGAATTAAGAAGGTGTCTGCAATGCCAAACGCAGAGATCTTCTGCAGCCAGATGCAGAGCGACTGTCTGCAGTATCTGACACAATCATGACAGTCCACAACATTTTAGTGTGCTAGAGGAAAATACCCTGGTTTTATATCACTGACACCATTAAGTGTAGTGACACATATCTCCCCTCCAGTACTTTAGCAGTATATACATATATATATATATATATATATATATATATATATATATATATATATATATATATATATATATATATATATATATATATATATATATATATATCTACACACACACATCACAATGACACCCTTGCATTAGATGGCCGTACACTATTGAAGCTGCTCATTGGTTTACCAAGAGAGTGAAAAAAGATTAACTAGTGGATCCATGTGGTAAGTGAAAGGGAAGGCAGAATATCAAGTATTTAAGACATTTAAGACACAACCACCAGCTATTAAAGAGCGCTCACAAACAGCACTGGGCAAAAGCCCTAGGCAGGTGTGAAAAAACACTGCAAAGCACAAAGCCTTCAAAAATAGAAGTGTCAACAACATACCCCTAACAATTAACAACATTAAAAGTGACTGATTACTTCTGCAAGATGTTTGGTATAATTTCCTGCAGAGTAATGAGGGTAAAAGATGTTCACACCAAATATTGTTGAGATTTTAATTTCTCTTTTCTTTATCCACTTTGCATTTTGTTAATTGATAAAAATAGATTACGGTAATACTTCTATTTCTGAAAGCCTCTTACTCCACAGCACTTCCTCGACACCTCCCTGTGGACACCCACCCCGAAGTAGCAGGGCGAAACTCAGATTGTAGCCACTTTCCATTACACCAAGTAATATTTTAAGTTTAGTTATCTTACTAAGTTGACTGCTATTCCGATTGTGGTATTACTTCAAGAACTGGTTCCGCATCATTATAGAAGTCATCATTATTTATATATTCTGATACCATGTTATAGCTATACAGTAGATCTGTTGTAGTTTCTCTATGGTCACAACTGTTTACACAAAGACTTGGCACTTTGCAGCGTCCCCAGTCATATAGGCACTTTTTCGGAATTTAAATTTTATTGTTATATAATAAAAGAGATCTATTTTACTTCTTTGTTTTTTACACTTATTTAGTCCTGGGAGCCATTTTTCTCAGGCTGGGTTTATTTACAGTAAAAACTATAGCATTGTCCTGCAAGATAACAAGCCCTCGCACAATTTCATCTACAGAAAAATAAAAGTTATGGGTGTCAGAAAAATGTACCAAACAAAATAGATTGTTTTTCAAAGGTCATTTTTTTCTGCAAATGTAGTAAAACTTAATAAACCTTTATAAATGTAGTATTGTCGTGATTGTATCGACTCGCAGAATGACAAGACAATTATACTTAACAATGAACGGTGTATGAAAAGATAAAAATAAATTCAGAATAAAGGTTTCTTGTTCATTTTGAGTTCCAAAGAGTATAATAAAATGTGATCTCAAATTTTGCTATTACTACAAAACAGTATCAATAAAAACTGCGGTTTGTTGCCGCTGCACTGACGGAAAATTTTAAAAAATATGCCTCTCAGAATAACAAAAAGGGATTTTTTTTCCTAAGTATGTATTTATTGTACAAAATAATAAAACAAACATTTGGTACCACCATATTTGAACTGACCTATAGAGTAAGAAGAACTGGAAAAATAAGGCTGTGCGCACGTTGCATTTTTGCTGCTTTTTTCCGTGTCGATTTGTCACAATATCTGAAGGGTTTCCTGATGCCAGCAAAGTGAATGCAGATTTGGTTCAGATGTTAATCTGCAGCATCTTAATTATTTCAGGCCACATGCACACATTAAGTATTTGGTCAGTTTTTTCCTCAGTATATGTAAGCCAAAACCAGGAGTGGAACAATCAGAGGAAAAGTATAATAGAAACAATTCTGCATTTTTTACCCATGCCCAGTTTTGGTTTAGAATTACTCAATGTGGGCACATGGCCTGACTGTTTTTGTTGCAGATTTCACCCGTACTAAAAAGTGGGGAAAAATCTGCACCAAAAACGCAAGTATAAAATGCAGCATAAAGGTGGCAGAAACGCGTGGTTTCGCAGCTTCAGTTTTCCTGCCAAGAGATGCAGAAACGGTATAGAAATTTTTGCATCAAATACTTAACATATGCACATACCCTAACCCTGCAGTGTGGAACAGTGCCGAGACCCATATGGCAGCACATGAAGTGCCTAAAGATTGATGTGGCTATAAGGGCTCCAGGGGAATCCATACAGACCTGCACATGGCTCTACTGTGTGAATAATGCCTTATTCTTAAGGTCAAAGGTACATCGTACAAGATGGGAATCACTGGGTTTTATGTCCCACTTCATAAACATAAGAATTAACGCTCTTCCCCAAAATAAGATATGTGACAAGTGATTTTCTGAGTAATACACATTAAACTAATTTGTTCTTGTAACTTAAAAAGTTTAATGCTTTCTGTCACTTTCAGAAATCCGGATGTATATCATTTGCAATTCTAATGTTTCTGCTTCCATTTATCACAGACAAGAACAAGTCCCGTCTATGCCATCTTTTTATTTTGTACACTGGGTGTAATTTATTATTCAGCTTAAAATGCAAAGATGCTGCAATATCCTAAAGTGGCGGCACCAAGAGCACAACCTCGGATGACATTTCCTTATACCGGTACTGCATATTCCGAATCTAAAATCAACAATTCATTTCAGACTTTGATTTATTTAAATATAAATTACATACTTGACTCCTTTATTTTTTTTGTGCCATATCTAGGAAACTATACTTGATGTATTTTTCAATATAACACATGGCTTTATTATTTACTATGCCTCATAAACAGGATATTAAAAGTACAAAACATTGGGCTGACATCATTGTGAGTACACCTCACTTTTGGCAATGGGCTAAGGAGTGAAGTGACTACTAATAGGTCATGCAATGCTCCCTGCATGCAGCTTTACACAGGCCATGGAGAGATGAGAACATTAATGTATAATTTTATGGTGAAAATAATCAATATAACTTTTATTTCATTCATTAAAGTTTATAATCTTTCTATGCTGTGGAGTCCAGTGAGTGGTCCTAATTAGTGATGAGCGAACGTGCTCAGATAAGGTGTTATCTGAGCATGCTTGGATGGTAACTGAGTGTCTTTGGCGTGCTCGAAAAATACTGCATGTTCTGGTCACCGCTTGTCTCATGGCTGTTCGACAGCCTTAACAAATATAGGGATTTGTTAGGCAATCCCTGCATGTGTTGCAGCAGTCAAACAGTCGCGAGACATGCAGGCGCGGAGACTCGAACATATTTTTCAAGCACACCGAAGACACTCGGTTAGGCACATTCGCTCATCACAGCCCTTATCAGTAATTGACGGCCTTCCTTGTACAAGTCTGCATAGAGACATAGCTGTTAATTACTCTTTAGGACCACCCACTGGACTCCTGCACAGAATTTACAAGATTTCAATGCATAAAGCTATACTGAATTTTTTCCATCAAATATACATTTTTCTGCTCAATGCCTCCTGTTCTATAACCTTCTGGCCTAAAACAACACTAAGTATAATGTTACAGATTCTCTTTAAAAACTTTGCCTATGAGCCAAAATCTATACTAAAGAACGGTTTTAGCTCTGGAGGACCCAACATGCCCATGCAGTGCACAAACAAAATAAATTATTGAAAGTAGAACAGAAAGCCATGAAAATCAGGGATAGCACAATATGTATAGATAAAAAGACAATTTAAATATATCCCATTCTTTGGTTAAGCAGAAATCTGATGCTGTGACAAATGGCAGAAACTACACATTTTGGCAGAATAAGGCCAAAAGTCCAGTATATTTTAATGTACTCTCATATATTCTATTGCTTATACGATATTTATCAGAACTCTAAGGTGTCAGTTGCTCCTTTGTGGCAATAAAACTTGATCAGATATAATTTTTTATAAGGAATCGCACAGGAGCAAACTGCGGCTTTCTTCATGTTAAGCACAGAGGTTGCCCTCCTCCTACACACAGCTCTCACGTCTCAGTGCCCGCAGTGCACATAGCTGCCTGGGTAGCGCATTAGCAAAGAAACGAAAGCCAAGTTCCTTTTTCATGAGCTGTAACTGCATTATAGCCAACAATAACCTCTCTGGAGCTCATTACTTTAATATTACTGTCAGCTTTGCCAATGCCCAACATAAATCCTGCAGTCTTCCCTTTCCAACAGTTTCCCAATAATTTCAGATCCTCTTAAGTTGTGAGTTATTGGAAGTGAGACGGTGATATCTCCAATACTCACTTCATTATGCGGCTTTTCTTGGACTGCACATATGACAGGAAACATAGATCAATTACTCTATAGACATGAAAATGTATTCACCCGGGCAGCGTAATGTTAACAGATTCATTTTCATTACAAATCTTACAAGTTTCTCATAGGTCTTCCATCTTTCCATGCTCCAAGAATTTTGTCTTAAAGGAGGCTCATTTACATATTTTCATAACTGCTTTCTGAAACCGTAGAGCAAGCTTACTTGTGCATTCTCGGATTGTCCCACTTTTTGTTCACGAGTTTAAACTTTTCATTATCTAATTATATGAGAATTGTAAGTGTGTTATCTGTAGGCGATGATTGCATATCTATGATTATTTTGCACCTTCTCAAAGTTCAATAATGTAAATATGTTTAACTGCAGCCATTTCAGCTCCTATAGGCCAGGAGGCTTACGGGCCCATGTAGGTACAGAATAATACTTTTTTTTTTCTTTTTTTTTTTTAGAGAGTTTCGCTTTTCAGCACTATCATGTGGGTTATCCTTTTTGGAAGAGATTTGAAAGGCTTCTGTCCAGCTTCTGCTCACCTGGCTCAGCTTAATTAACAGTGCAGTCAATGATGAGGGAGTATCATCACCTGTACAAAAGTCTAAGCAGGGAATGCAGCAGCCATTTAGCATGATTTTAGGATAGTGAGAGTTTGTCAGAGCTTAAAGATTAAGAATAGAGACAGAAAGAGAAAGACCTAAAACAGTGGACAAATACTCCAAACAGTAATATGTTGAATAACTTCAGCATTGATGAAGATGGGAATAGTAGTCTCCGAATAATACAGATTCAATTGATGGGGGAGAGAGGCAGGAGAGGTGCCAGACTCAGTGTGACTCATCAGTGATAGGATGCACATGGCATTTGTTCTGCTGCATTGGAATTTCATTTACACGTTTTTCGTCATTATTAATGCACTCAAAATCTGAAATCAGAGTGAGACCATGAGCTAGCTTGTCACAAACGACTGTTTGTGTGGATCTGCAGCGTTTCTGCACCATTCCATTATAGAAATCTACAGGGGGTAAAAAACGCATGAAATCCGCAAGAAAAGTGCATCAAATCTGCACCTGCGTTTTCTGCCAGGAGATGCAGATTTTGTGCAGAAAATTCTGTACCCAAATCTGCAACGTGTGCACATAACCTTAGGCTATGTGCACATGCTGCGGATTTTGCTGCAGATCCTCAGCGGATTGACCGCTGCAGATTCGCAGCAGTTTTCCATGCATTTACAGTGCCATGTAAACCTATGGAAAACAAAATCCGCAGTGCACATGCTGCAGAAAAAAACGCGTGGAAACGCTGCGTTGTTTATTCCGCAGCATGTCAACTCTTTGTGTGGATTCCGCAGCGGTTTACACCTGCTCCATAATAGCAATCTGCAGGTGTAAAAAAGTAGGTGAAATCCGCAAAAAACATGCGGTAAATCCGCGGTAATTTCGCAGTGCGGATTTCCTGTAGATTAACCAAAATTAGTCTGGAAAAATCTGCACACGTAGTGTGCAAAATGTGTGCACGTAGCCTCAAACAAATCCCAGAAACATTGGGTAAAGGGGGCACGGCAACAGCTGAGGGTGCAACAGAGCCAACACCTAGAAAAGCTCACTCCATGCATACAGATGGAAAAACTGGAGAAAGAGTAGCAAGTGATCTAAACAATTTTTAATGTGTGATTTAACAATAAAATGACTAATGTTAAAAAAGTACAAAACAGAATATATAACACAGCAAAGATAGGTAAAACAGTTTCAGCCAGAGATCACTCCATCACCTGGGTAAAACTTTGTACAATAATTGCACAGAAGTGTGCATGAGTAGACAAGAGGCACATCAGCATGGAAGTGGACAGGAGGTGTAAACCAAGTAGTATTGTCAATACATGCTAGTGCAGTGCCCCAGAGTCCTGGTCGTTGCAGTATTGTCGCTCTGCCACAAGGGGAATGATGGTACATCTGATGGCACTAAAAGAGTTCACCTGATCAGGTATCACAGTCACACATTACACTTCACATTCCGGCCACCAGGGGGAGCAAAAGGTTCTATGTATTAGGCCACTCCTCACACTCTGGTAAAACTGGGAGTCGGATAGGAAGTTTGAGAGAAGCTGACTGGGTTTTGCCCAGGTAACATCTAGTGAGGGAGAGAGTTGCTTGGGAGGATCCAGGGGGGTCCCTGTCAGGGGTGGGATCCTGACAGTGGCCTAGCACAGGACAGATCGTTACGGAGCTGCGCCTGCACATCATTGCGGCGGCATCCTAAGAAAGGACACGAAGCGAAGTATATTGTGGAGAAGTGAGAAACGAGATCACAGCACAAAGGAGATAGAACCAGGAGGAGTCGTGCCCCAAGATCGGCAACATCCTTCTGAGGCGCGTAGCCGGCGGCCGGAATGCCGAGGAAGTAATAGGCTCTACGCATTACTTTGAACTACGGCAGGGCAGTTAACTCTAGGTTGGCTGTCTCACCTTTACACCTAATGAAGACAATGGAGGCATTTGTGGGAGAGGGGCGTCTCTAGGGTCCCTATAAAATAACTCCAGGCCTACCCCGTCATACGGGTGCGTCTTATCCATATCATCTGGGGGACGGAGAGAAAGAACAGAAACATACACGACAGTTGTGAGGACTATCCCGTGGTGCTCAGCATGGAGGTACTACAACACACAGGCGCTAGTAGGAAGGCTACTGATTTCCACCTGCAAAGGGAACTCTGGATGTGCCTTTGGACCGGCCGGCCTCAGCCAGCCCTGTTAGCAGTGCTCTGGATTGTGGATGCCGAAGCCTTCAGTAAAGAGATTGCAACCCTGTATCCTCTGTTATGGACCTGGTGGTTAGGTGCACCTGGAATGACCTGATGGTTAAACTAGAAGACAGGACAAGCTCTGGGAAGTGGGAACTCTGCTGACCGCAAATCCTAATCCTAACACACACACTAGAAATAGCTGTGGAGCGTACATGACTCTCCCTAGACGCCTCTTCACAGCCTAAGAGCTTACTACCCCTAAAGATAGGAAAATAAGCCTTACCTTGCCTCAGAGAAATTTCCCCAAAGGTAAAGGCAGCCCCCCACATATATTAACTGTGAGTTAAGAGGAAAGTCACAAACACAGGGATGAAACAGGTTTCAGCAAAGGAGGCCAGACTTACTAGATAGACTGAAGATAGGAAAGGGATCTATGCGGTCAGCACAAAAAACTACAAAAAGCCACGCAGAGTGTGCAAAAAGACCCCCGCACCGACTCACGGTGCGGAGGTGCCACTCTGCAACCCAGAGCTTCCAGCTAGCAAGGCAATATCATGTTAGCAAGCTGGACTAGAACTTAGCAAGCACTAAGAAACATATTCAGTACAAAATGAACAACAAAATGAACTAGCAGGGACTTAGCTTTTGCTGGAGTAGACAGGTCATCAGAAAGATCCGAGAGAGATCTGAACCAGTACTAATACATTGACAGCTGGCATGGAGTAACGATCTGAGTGGAGTTAAATAGAGAAGCCAGCCTAGCCGCAAACGAGGGCAGCTGAGAAAGCAACCTCAGAACCAGCAGTTCCACTCACAGCCACCAGAGGGAGTCCACGGACAGAACTCGCCGAAGTACCATTCATGACCACAGGAGGGAGTTCGAGAACGGAATTCACAACAGTCCTCGTCATTTACTGCGACCTACACCATTACCATCTACTCATCAAGGGAAGCCCTGGGACATACTTCACCTGTGGGAAGTTACAACATCTAGCTGCCATTCCATCACCCCAGCAGACCCCTAGCACCGTTGGTCACCCTGACCGAATACCACAGGTGGCGTCACGAACACTTGACAAACTCTCACCTACACCTTTATTTGGGTGCCCCTTAGCAGGGCCACGGACCGGGTCGGGCCACCGTGACACCCCTAGAACCGAGACCGAGGGACCCGGTACCGAGTACCCCGCTGCCCTGCGTTTGGGGGCCGCTCCACTAGTAAATGCACGTTAAACGAAATGCCTCTTACCAGGTGGCTGGAGGAAGCCTCAGGCTGGAGGAAGGCTTGAGAAGGAGAGCCTCTGACTGATACTGTCTTTGTCTATCTTTGCTATGTTATATACTGTATACCGGTACCCTTTTGTACTTTTTTTACCATTAGCTGTTTTATTGTTAAATCACGCATTAAAAATTGGTTTGATCACTCGCTACTACTCAATAATAAATGCAGTTTATTCACTCGAGGAGCTGTGAATAAACAGATTTTTTGATGCTTCGATCTCACTGACCTTCATCTGATATATACTAAAAAACAGATATACATAAAGAAATTAATATACCATTATGCAGATTAAGCATGAAAAAAAACCTACAATGCAGTTTAGCAAATATCCAAAAGATGAATATGGGTCATATAAATTCAATTGGCTCATTAAATTCAAATCAGGTTCAAAACTTACATTTTAGCCTGTTAGATCAAAGCAAAAACAGGAGATCATAACATTACAAACTAAATCTAAAGACAATTAGACAATTAAGTTTCATACAATAAATGGAAATACATGACATAGAGCACATTGTACATATAGCTATTAACATTGTTATACGGTCCTGTTACGCTTTATGTACTGCGATGCATGGCAGTGTGCAAACCACAGCTGTGCCTATATTTCATAATGAAAATAATGAATAAATGTAAAAACTTCACTATTTCTTTATGTAAATTGAGAAACCCATTAATAGATAAGCAGAAAGAAGCTATTTGTGACGTCTGTCACTAGGAGTAGTATACTTATGTGCTCCCTAGCACCTTAGTGGGATTATAAGGGAGAATGTTTTGTCACATCCGGTCCCAATACCTAAAGTGACATATCGCTGGTTGTTATAGTGAAACTACGCTAGCCAAACCACATCACAATGGCAGGCATCAGGTGACCAAACGTAATGATCCCTTATAGGATGTCCTGGAGTGAATAAATTGCATTGATTATTGAGTGCCGGGTTCCAATTTTTTATAAGACTTCAAACATTAGACAACCTTCAGCCATTACATGCAGCTGCCTATATAATACAATAGTTCTTTTTGTAAATGGCAATATGCAGAGTAAATTAACATGTTTTACCATTGACTTTGACTTTTCATATGTGGCCAGCAGACCGGGACAACAATAGGGGCAGAAACAGTGACCCATGAGCCAAACACTGTGGCAGCCTTTCCCACTCCTGTCCAACATTCCAATTTAACCAGCATCTGCATCGTTATGATGCACTATTTAGTCTGTGCAATGTTTCAGCACACCAGGAGCAATAGCATAATTAAATTGTGCTTGATTGTGAGAGTCACAGTAGGCACAGCGCAAAAAAATGGAGCAGCACACTGCAAGGTGATTAGTGTTTTTTTTCATTTTCATACACTTGTAGGGGGGAATGTGGGGCCTTCATACTGTGTTGGGGGGCCATGAGGGATCATACTTTTGGGGTCATCATTTTGTGTTGGTGGCTCCTTTGGTTATCATACTGTGCTGAGGGATTGTGAGGTCCATCATACTGTGGGGGAAAAAGTATTTAGTCAGCCACCAAAATAAATCTTGCCAAATCAGACAAGGTGATTTTCTGGATTTATTTTCTCATTTGGCTCTCATAGTTGTGGTCTACCTATTATGTCAATTACAGGCCTCGCTCATCTTTTTAAGTGGGAGAACTTTCACAATTGGTGGCTGACTAAATACATTTTTTCCCCACTGTATAGTATGGGGGACTGTGGTGCCTCATACTATGGGGTTATTATTCTGTGTTGGGGGCTCTTGGGGTCATCATACTGCATTGGTGTGTGTTCGTGGGCTGTCGGGTCCATCATACTGTGTGTGGGGGTTGTGAATTCCATCATATTTTGGGGAATCTGTGGGGCATCATATTGTGGGAGTCATCATTATGTGCTTGGGATCATAGCGTTTAAGGGATAGTAGGGACCATCATGCTGTGTGTGACGGATCATGGTGTTCATTGTACTATGTATATGTGGTTGTGGGGACCATGCAACGGTGTATGGAGGACCATAACTCTGTGCATAGTGGGTTTTGGGGGACATCATAGTGTGTGGTGTGTCAATGGGGTTGATCATACTATGTGTCAAGGGCTGTGAAAGATAATGTGTTGTGAAGGGCAGTTTGTGATCATACTATGTTAGAGAGACCATGAGGGCCATCATTCTATGTGGGGGTCATCATAGTATGTTTATGAGGCTGTTGGGGCCATGATACTATGTATAGTGGGTTGTGGTGGCTATCATACTTTGTGGCACTGTGGGGGTGATTGAACTTTGTTTTGGGAGCTGTAGGGGATCATACAGTGTTGGGGGTGCTTATCAAACTGTGTTGGGGAGCAAAAGGGGTTATCATACAGTGTGGGGGCTGTGGGGTAGCTAATGTACTGGGGGCTGTAAGGGATCATCCTCTGGAAGGACCATGGGGGCCTATATACCTTGTTAGGGTGCTGTGGAGTGATCATTCTGCGTTTGATCATACTTTTTTGGGGACTGTGGGATCCATCCTACCGAGTGGGGAGATGTGAGCAACATACTCTGTTGGGGGTCTTTATGGGATCATACTTTGGTTGGAAAACTGTGGGGGGAACTATACTTTGTGGGACCAATCATACTGTGAGGGGGTAAATATACTATGTTGGGATCTGTATGGGATCATAATGTGTGGGAGACAGCGAGGATCAACATACCACATGTGTATAGTGATTGTGATGGCAATGTACTGTATACATTGGGCTGTGGGGGCCAACACACTGTTTGGGGGCTTTGATGGGCTAGGTAGCCATGGGGGATAACACCGGGTGGGTTAATTTTTATATAGGAAGCTGTGGGGGGGATCATACTGCAAGGAGTAATCATTTTATGTGTGTGGGATCATACTATCTAGGGAGCTGCAGGGCCCCTCATACTATGTGTGGAGCAATCATTCAGCATTGAGAAGCTATTGAGGATCATACTGTGGTGGGGGTATGTGTGAGGAACATACTGTGTGGAAAACTGTGGAGGCAATCATACTTTGTGGGAGCGTCTAACTGGTCTTTAGGAGCCAGAACGCTTAAGGCCATGTGCACACGCTGCAGATTCCATTGCAGAATTTTCCACAGCGGTTTTGATAAATCTGCAGTGCAAAACCGCTGCGGTTTTTACTGCGGATTTATTGCGGTTTCTATTGTGGTTTCCTGTGCGGGTTTTCACCTGCAGATTTCTATTGGAGCAGGTGTAAACCAGCAGCGGAATCCGCACAAAGGATTGACATGCTGCGGAAAATAAACCGCTGCATTTCCGCGTGTTTTTTTACGCAGCATGTGCACTGCGGATTTAACTTCCCATAGCTTTACATGGTACTGTAAATGCATGGGAAACCGCTGCGGATCCGCAGCTGCTGAAATCCGCAGCGTGTGCACATACCCTAATGGTTGGTAGGCGATCAAATACTTATTTCTCACTGCAAAATGCAAATTTATATAATTTATACAATGTGATTTTCTGGATTTTATTTTTGATATTCTATCTCTCAATGTTAAAACTAACCTACCCTTAAAATTATAGACTGTTCTTGTCTTTGTCAGTGGGCAAACTTAAAAATTCAGCAAGGGATGAAATACTTATTTCACCCACTGTATACTCAACAACTAAATTAATTTCTTAATTTGTGCTACTGTTTGGAGGTTCTATGCAGAATTATGCATCTCCATGGATAATTTCTATAAACTAATCCCTTGAAGTCTGATATTGCAGTCATACTTCCTTTCATGAATAGCAGATGGCAAAATATGAGAGTTTGCAGGGTTTGTTTGTAGTCTACTACAATAGAGGCAAATAGGTGTGACTGAAAGTCACATACACATTTTTTTGGGTAAATGCACAGACGCAATAAAAATGGTTACAGAGGTTGACATAACCTTTAAATTCATTGTCACACAGCAGGTTTAGATATGAAGTGTGCTTTCTGTTAAATGGGATATTTTCAACAATAAGACTATATTAGGAAACAGTTATTTTACAAGACCAGTGTGCCACCTCCTGAACTTTTGTCACTATCATTTTGTCACAGTTATATCTTCATAGCTCACACAATGTACCGGTATTCTGTTTTTGAATTATAGTGGCTTCATATCTTAGCCTTTAGAGTACAGGACGGAATTGCAGAAATTAAAGAAACACGGATGAAACTTTTTATACTTTTCTTTTTACAGTAGCAATTGTATTTCTCCATATTGGATAAAACATCAGATGTTTGGTACACATTGAACCCTAGTGTGAAACCTGACTTTAAATGACTGCAATTTTTTTTTCATAAAATATACCTTTTCTTCACAGTGTTGAAAGCTTTTCTGCCTTATGACAATTACAAATGATTCCAGAACTGGAAGCATGGTTTTGTTTTCAATATGCCTTTCTTAATGAATATTTAATGATTCATATTACTGTGGAGTTTAGCTGATGTTAATCTCAGATTAAAGACAATAAACAGCATTTCCCCAATATACATGTGATGTGGCTGCAGTGCAGTTTAACGCAATCTCCAACAGGCGGTGCTGGTGAGGGAAAAGAGGTTGCACACTAACAGAGTAGCAACACTGAGCAGCCGCACAGGTGTGACAGGTAACAAAAGAGTGGTCAGACGAGCAGAGTCAGAAACTGTCAGGAGCAGAGGTACCAGAGGTCACAGCATGCACAAAAACAGAGACAAGCCAGAAGTCAGAGCCTAACGGAAGCGCGGTATTCAAAACATGAGACGTAAGACAAAGTTGGGGTACAAGCCAGAAGTCAAAGCCGGTCAGGGAAAGAGGTATCAGAGAGGGAAAAGCAAGAGGTGGGGTACAGAGATCAGGCCGAGTCATACACTGTAAGGAAAACACCAAACACTACGTCAGGGATAGGGGAACGGGTCTCACACAAATAAGGGAAATCAGAGGCAGAAGGATCCCCAGTGTAAAGGGGTCAGCTGCTCTAGCCTGGAAGCATGAACGATCACTGACACTGGCCAGCAGACTGCAGAGGTCTGAAAAAGCCCAGCCAGCTCCAAAGCGAGGCAGTGAGTGATAACCCCCGGATGACTAGTCCAGAGAGGGAATAACAGAAAAACTCCGGACTGGATCATGACAATACAGTAATGTTATTTCTTGGAACAGTATTTTTTAAACAAGGAAGTTTCAATAATAATTACCCATTGGGATGAAGTTCCAGCCTTCAAACCCTATCCCGTAGGCCCAGCAGCAGAATGCAGGCTGCCGCTTATAATGGCCATTTGCCTGCATTCTGATCATGCACTAGGATATGTGATTACTCTTTGATCTCTATAATCACTGGGAATATTGTAATCTTACAGACTGCTTTCTTACATAGACTCTCTATCAAACAACTGCAGTCTCTAATTCTCCCATAAAGCCATTTTTTACAGCATATTTGCTTAGATTTGTTATTGTGGTCAAACACTTTTATATGCTAATGCATTAGTCTCTAACCTTTCTTACTCCGAGAGAGCCACATTCAGCTAACGCGCCAAGTTTACAGGCCATTCAACGGCCCACGAAGCTACGTGTGGCTCCTGAGCGACAGGTTGAGGAATTCTGTACTAATGGCACATCCCAGTGATTATTCTGTTTACAAGATTCTTTTTCAGAATATTTTTTTCTGACCCTGTCGGTTCACAACTTATACTTCTCAAAGTGAATGCACACTTTTGTCATGTTGTTTTAGGAAAAACATAATTTGTTAATTCTTTTAGAAGTGGCCCGCTAATATCATAAAATGAACCCCTCTAAATTCCATGTATAAAAAGAGTTAAAGTGATTATCCAACCAAAGTATGTATGAGCTTCCCAGAATATGGGTGAAATATGTTAAATCAGACGTTGGATGAGTGTCACAGTCCACTCTACTCATATTTAATGAGGACCTTTCACCAAATGTTTCATATTCAACTGAACACAGGATGTTACAGTGGCTGAAGAGTGGAATATAACTTTTTTTTTTTTTTTTTTAAGTTCGCCTTTCCGCTGCAAAAAATCCACACTGATGCATACAGGAGGTTATAACAGTAGATCACAGCTGTCTGACGTACATTTCACACACTGAGAGACCTGCTCAAAGCTATGGTAATGGGGAGCTCTTATTTCCCTCTGAGTGTTACTGACTAGTGATGAGCGAATATACTTGTTACTCGAGATTTCCAGAGCATGCTCGGGTGACCTCTGAGTATTTCTTAGTGCTCTGAGATTTAGTTTTCATCGCCGCAGCTCTATGATTTACATCTGTTAGCCAGCATAAGTACATGTGGGGGTTGCCTGGTTGCTAGGGAATCCCCACATGTACGTATGCTGGCTAACAGATGTAAATCATTCAGCTGCGGCAAGAAAAACTAAATCTCCGAGCACTAAAAAATACTCGGAGGTCACCCGAGCATCCTCGAGAAATCTAGAGTAACGAATATATTCGCTCATCACTATTACTGACTGCTTACTATTGGGCAACTCACACAGGGAGAAGAAGTACATGCCCCTATTGAAGACTGTCTGAAACATCCACTTGGACATAATGAAAATGTACTCATTAAGGGTAAAATACTTTGATAGCTAATATCTCTGCAAAGAAGACACAATTTAAAAAGTTTTTATACCACTTTGTAGCCACTATTACATCATATGTCCAGTGTAAACTAAAATAAAAAAAATGTGAAAAGTCCCCTTTAAGCGAAGCCACTCATATTTGCCCTTTTAACATTTTCTCTTTTCAATACTAGATCACTTGGGCCCACCAGTTACTAGATCAGGGACCCAAAGTCTTCATTTCCTCCACAACCACCTAACAGCAGTGAGGGAGAGTTTAAAGGAAGCCTAAATGGCTTTTCTTGGAATAGAAAAAAAATAACTAAAGGAAGTGTCATTAGAAATAAATGTTTTAATACTTTTAATTAGCAAATCACAATCCTTTAGTCTATAGAGGTAATCATTATAGAATTAAAATGGCTACCATCCTGTCACAGTGACAGGTGCCTGTGATCATGGGCATTAGGAAGCTTTGCTGACGTGACCTGAAGATACCTACACCATGTACTGTCATTCAGAAAGACATGGTGGACCGCAATTTCAGCGGACTCTTCGTACTTCAGCACGAGTAATACTTCCCGTACTAGATCAGAAAGTCATGATGGACAGCGGTGTGAGCATCCTTTTTAACTCAGCACCTTTGTTATCTCCAGGGTGGATAGCAGTGCTTCTTCTTAAGTCATCACCCCTGGTATCTCCAGTGTTAGGTAAGATGTGGTGGACAGCAGTGTTAGCAGCCTTTTCTTACCTCAGCACCCCTGGTATCTCAAGTATTAGATCAGAATATGCACTGGGTGGACATCTTGCTACACATGAAGGGAGAGGGCAAAGGTTTTCTATGTGTTCTAAGGCCGGGGTCACACTTGCGAGTTCAATGCGAGAAACTCGCACGAGTCGCTTACATCAAGTCTCGCACTGCCGCCGACACTCGCAAGTGTGACCCCAGCCTAAGATAGGTTTCTGTCAGTGTAATGAAGAGGGGGCCATTTTATTTATATAGTCATGAACTCCCTAGACAAAACAACTGTAATTATCTTCAATAATTTATTTTTAATCACAATTCTTTAGTTAGTTTTTTTTTTCCATTCCCAGAAAACCCCCTTCAGGAAACTGACCCTGATTTCAGTGATCAGTGGGAGTCTCACAATTCAAACAACTAATCTCTATCCAATGGATAGGTCATACAAATGTTTGGTAGGAAAACCCTTTGAATAATACTTTTCTTACTGCTTATAAACACTAGTTTGGGAGGATAATTTATATATTTTCAAATGAATAATACAAAACAAACAAAGTAAATTAATAGCTCACCTCTTTTCCACAACTTAGATGTAGTGCATACACAATCATAAAGAAAAAATGAGACAGATGTATAAAAAGGAGCTGGACACATAAGGAAGAGCTGACCACACTCACTATGGACGCCAGCTCACGATCCAAGGAACCCACTTGGAATAAAACAGGCGCTTACAGGGTAAATGAGAACAGCGTACAGTCCAGGTGAAAAATTCAAAAGAGCTTTATTCTGCCATACAAAAATACAGCGTTTTGACCTACAACAGATCTTTGTCAAGTACTGCTTGACAAAGAGCACAAAAACACAACGGTTCGACCTATAACAGGTCTTTGTCAAGTGCAAAGGCCTGTTATAGGTCGAAATATCGTATTTTTCTAGGCGAAATAAAGCTCTTTGGAATTTGTCACCTGGACTGGACGCTGTTCTCATTTACCCAGTATAAAAAGGCGCTATCACCTAATAATTGATGACCTATCCATAGGCAATAGCCAATAAGACCTGTACAACACTTATACCTAGCCGCTGCTTGAGCAGTTCTTAGCTGATTATGTCGGTTGCTATGTGTAGGACCTCCATGATTTTATATTGATAGGTATGGGATTGGATACGACCTCAAGTAGTTAAGCCATGGACAACCCCTTTCATGTGCAACACTGACGTAAGAAGCTGCTGAGAAACGTACAGTACTTTATTTCTCTTATTTTTCACATAGCTGAAGCCTGTTTTTCAGAAGTTTGGGATATCTATTAATTCCTGTATTTATATGGGCTTTTTTATGCCACTTTAATTTTCTTATACATAAAACTGCTGAAAAGTAGGAACAGAGTTCAAAGGTATTCTCAATTGGAAGAATCACTGCTGATTAAAATGGTTCCCAGACAAGATGATCACTAGACATATCTCAGCTTTGACCTCTCGCAATCAGCTGTATTTTCTGGGAAAGCTTTCAACAAGTGATCAGTGCCACCACAGGTGAAATGTAGCATTACACATTTATCAGAGATATTTTTGGGTTGTCCGACTTATAGCCAGATAGGACAGATCTTTCAGAGAGAGAAAGACATGATTTAAGGATAACAGTCCTCAGTCGGCAATATCCTCTTTTAGCTGAGAATTTCCCAGTAGGGCAGCAGAGTACATGAATTTACTTTTTATCAACCAGACAACCTTTTAAAGACATTTTGGAATCCCGAGTAGTGGCTTTTGGCATCATCTGCGAGTCAAAGCCATGCTACTTATTTAATAATGTCTGAGGCAGAGCTGGTGTCTCTCTCATACCAGACTCTAGCCATTTATCGTCAGCTGTGTGGCATTTTAATAAATATATTGTATACAACTCAGTACACAATTCAGATTGGTGACAGCTTTACATAGCACCAGAACTTATCGCTGTATGAGTACCTGATAAATCTGCCTCACTGAGAAGAACCAAGCTGCCAGAGTAGAGAATAGATTTACAGTGATATATTTTAAGGTAAATTGAACATTTTCTTGCTTTATGAGTCAATCATTGGTTTATTTTATTTTATAACTTGAGCAGACATTCACCTGAACATCGTAACATCTATTCAATAATATTTTTTAATGGTGACTGGCAGCCTCATTTTGATAAAATGATTGGAAGATTGTTACTACACCAGTCATTTTTATAATATCGCTGATTATACATATAATTATTTCTAGTTAATTATGCTGGATGATAAATTTGGCATATCTTTAGACATTTGTGTCCAACTTTACATTGCTAGTGGCTGGCTGATTTTTAGATCGATTTATGTGTCAAAATGTTGACTCATCTTATATTATGGCCGCTTTAGCTAATCCATCCTCCTCTACACAACAATTTGGCCCAAAATTGCCAAAGCTGGGATGTGCTTGCAATAATATGTCTTATCGATTAGTTTTTTTCAGTGAGCTGATGGTAGACCTACAATTGTGTAACATATAAGTTTAGAAACACAGAACACCTGAAACTTATCCAAAATATTAATTATTAAAAAATAATATATATACTAATAATACACAGGCAGGGCCAGTTTTAGGCAAAGTGGGGCCCTAGGCAAAGTTTAAAATGGGGTTCCAAATGCTAACATATTGCACATCATACAGAAGCATTTCTGCTGTATTTACATGCGCTGATCTCAGGCCGCTAAACGAGTGTGATCGACAATACTGAAGTCGTCGGACACTTGTTTCCCGGCCTCTTTCCACCATCTGAGAAAGAATGAAGGGGACAGAATGATCACTAATGGGATCACTAACAGATCACCATATGGTATCATGTTATCAGCAGCACATCTACAGTTTATACCGGCGATGTGCTGCTGAGAACAATGTTTTTTATTCCGGCATAAACAATCCAATCACCCAATGAATATGCAGCATTTTGCTTGTTTAGTATAATACACCCCATAGTCCTCCATATAATATAATGTGCCCCATAGTCCTCCATATAGTATAATACACTTCCCATAGTCCTCCATATAGTATAATACACTCCTCATAGTCCTCCATATATTAAAATATACTCCTCAGCCCTCCATATAATATAATGTGCCCCATAGCCCTCCATATAGTATAATACACTTCCCATAGTCCTCCATATAGTATAATACACTCCTCACAGTACTCCATATAGTATAATGCACCGCCATAGTCATCCATGTAGTACAATTCACTTCCCATAGTATAATGCACCCCATAGTTCTTCATATAGTATAACGTATTCCCCATAGTCATCGATACAATATAAATCAGCCCACATATAGTATAATGCAGCCACCCCAGAGAATAATGCAACCACCCCACAGAGTATAATGCAGCCACCCCAGAGTATAATGTAACCCCCCCACAGAGTATAATGTAACCTCTCCATAGAATATAATGCAGCCCCCCATATAGTATAATGTAGCCCCCTCATAGAGTATGATGCAATTGCAGCGCCCCAGAGTCCTGGTCGTTGCAGTGCTGTGGCTTCGCCGCTAAGGGGAGCCATGGTACGTTCGATGGCACCGAAGGAGTTCCTCCAATCAGGTATCACAGACACCAATATGTTTCACAGCAGGGCCTCCGGGGGGAGCTAAGGGTGCTATTCATTAGGCCACTCCCCACCATAGTGGGTAAACTGGGGGTCAGGCAGGAAGTTAGAGAGAACGCTGACGGGATTGAACGGAGCAACACCCTGTGGCAGGGGGTGTTGTGAAGGGAGAGACTGTAGGGTCTCTGCCAGGGGTGGGATCCTGGCAGAGGCTTGGCATTGAAAGAACGTAACGGGTCCGCGCAGGCTCCTGGAAGCGGCGGGACTCAAGAAAGGACTAGAAGCGAGACAGATTGTGCTGAGTGAGAAACGAGATCAAGCAGAAGGAGAATACCAGCAGGGGTTGTGCTGAAAGAGGCAGCACCTTGCTGAGGCGCAATACCGGTGGCCGGAACGCCGAGGGAGTGGATTAGAATACAGCTTCAAGCCATACTCCAAACAGCGGCAGGACAGTCGGTCTCAGGCGGGCTGTCTACCACATATCACCTATGAAGTCTTGGGGGGCAATTGCGGGAGAGGGGCGACTCTAGGGTCCCGGAAGAACTCCAGGCCTACCTGACAAACGGGTGCCATTCCAACCTGAATACAGGGAAGGGGTGGATTACAGAGGAACATCAAATCGAGTTGTGAGGGAACTTAAGAAACAGACACAACCGTTGTGGGATTACTTTCCGTAAGCACAGCAGGGAAGGACTACAACACATAGCGCTAGAAGGAAGGCACAGATTTCCACCTGAGAGGAGAACTCTGGAGGTGCCATTGGACCGGCCGGACTTGCGTAGCCTGGTGAACCGTGTTCTGGACTGAGGACTCAGAGATCTCCAGTAAAGAGGTAAAGAGACTGCAACCTGGTGTCCTCGTTATTTACCGCGACTTACACCCCACAACCGCACCGCTACATCGCTACCATTACTACTACCTATTTCACCGGACGTCCCCCACTGACGGACAGGGCCACGGACCGGGTCTAGCCACCGTGACAACCCCGAGACTGAGACCTAGAGGCCCGGCTCCGGGTACCCCTCGGCCCTGCGGCGGTGTGGGGGCGCTCCAACTTGGCGTCACGAACAGGATCTACTTAAGCCTGAAGAATCAGGTCATGTGTGCCTAGAGACTGTGATTTGTTGTGCTTGGACTGTACTTTATTACAAAGACTGTGCTGCGCTAGTTGCCACCAAAATCCGCCGCCATTGCAGCGCTGAGGAGAGCGCAGGAAGAGAAGAGGGGCGTGGAGTGGGCGTAGACGAGCTGGAGAGCGCGAACAGCAATGGCCGCCCAGTCTAAGTATTTTTGTGTCCTGAGGACGTGCCCGTCAACAGCTGAGGTACGCCTCCTGATCTTGGTCGGAGGGTGGAGGCCATGGGGACGGGGCCGCCCACGGAAGAGACCGCGGGAAGAAGACGCGGGAAAAGAGCAAGAAATGGCGGCACCAGAAGCACCATGCGGAGCTGAATCGGCCCAGTCTGAGGCCGTAGCATCTGAGATAGGCTCCGAAACGCCGCTGCTGCGAGGTCTGACCCTTACCGAGCCCCCGATGGGCCGACCTCCGTTGCCGCTATCGGAGGAACGTGTGGCTGCAGCCGAGGCCCGCCAGCTGG